>NW_026652292.1:31814379-32398165 GCF_009828535.3 Hylobates moloch
GTCTCTCTGAGCCTCATTTTGCTTTTAAGATTTTTAAGTCCAGAAAACAAAGACAAACAAAGGAGGCGAGCAAGTATAGAAATACAAATCAAGATGGAAAGAGAGTCACATTCATTCATTTCAACTAAGGCAAGAAGGAACCAGTTGAAAAAACAATCCAAGCAAGAAAAAGTTACATCTGATAAGACGATGTGCCAGAAACTTGGGAAACTAAATGAAAAACGTGTTGGAATCAGACTGGCAATCTCAGCCAGAAATGAAATGAAGCCAAATAATATAGGAGAAAAGCCAGAGTCTAGGCAAAGGTCTGAATATTAGGCAGGAGGCACCAGTAGCCTAGAGGAAGCCTCAGACCAAGCTGTTGTAAGTCATAGGCTTCTTATTTCCTTGAAGGGATCTTGGTGCACTTGTGGCCTGATCCTAAATAAGAAAGGGTAGAAAGGAGTGGGACACAGGCTGTTCCTGACAGCCAGGGAAGAAACGATAGCTTCCAGATGCAATGCTCCCTCTATAGGAATCAAATCCACTTCTGAAGCAGGGTTGGCAGTGGGTATTCGTGGTAAAATAATGTGTTGAAAATATATTCTTCCAGCTAAATATTTGGTAAAATCAACAATTTGTCATTTTACCTAAAGTTATAGTACTGCATGTCTGTGTGAATTTCTGTGATTCTAATCATAGTATTTTCATAAATGCGGTATAATTTGGGGACTGCTTTTTCTCTCCTTTGTATTGCTTTTAGTGGGCAAATGCAACAATTAATAAAGTTTTCAGTTACCCAGACCCATAGAGCATAAAACAAGTAAATTAGGTTTAGTAATGATTTATATGTAACTTTTATATATACTTCTATTTAGAGGAGTGAATACAGATCTCTTCTAAACCAAGGAATCCTTTTATAAAGGGACAAGAAGCTCACTAACATCTAATTTGTAAATTTGGATGCTTACATATCTGGTAAAATATTACTTACCAATGTGTCCTCAGAACATTTAGTCCTATGGGCATTATTTAAAATATTAAGCTGTGCAAAAGATCAGAGTATGGAAATATGAAGGCAGACATTGCTCATCTTTACAATAAATATCTTACCACTGTGAAAGCTCAAAAATTGTGTTTGCTCTTGCCACTGATGGCTTTCAGTCTTGCTTTCTGGTGCCCTTCTGGGCAACTCCAGCAGAAGTGAAAAAAAAGCAACAGAATTTCCTGGTGGTTGAGAAAGGGAGACATTTTTGGATCAAAAAATTGAAGTGCATTTTTTTTTTTTTGCAATGGAGGGCTAAATGTTTTGAGCATCTATTTCATAATCAGTAAAGTGAGGGAAGCAAAGTCATAGTTCTAGGGAGAAGGTAGTTTTGTTAAGAGCCAGTTTAGGCAACATCAAAGAATGTGTAATTCAGCACTACCCTAGATCTCTGTAACTCTCAAACGCTCCACAGAACCTATCACACACACAGAAACCCATCATTCGAAAGGCATGAGAAAGCCACACTGATGAGACTCAATCATACGGATTTCTCAATTTACATAGGTATTGATCATACAGATTTCTCAATTTGCATAGATATTGAGACAATTTTCTCTCAGTTTGTAGGTTCAAAACTAGAGATTGTTAGGTGGAACCTTATTTCACTTAGCCCCCTACAGACACCATTTTTAGCTTTGAAATAACGCTAGTTCAAAGGGCAAAATGTGCTAATTCATGAGATTCCATTTATGCCATCCATTGTAATAGCCAAGTTTAAATTAGTTAAAATGAAATAAAGTTAGAAATTCAGTTCTTCAATTGCAGTAGCCACATTTCAAGTGTTCAAAAGCCACAGGTGGTTAGTGGCTACTGTACCAAACACTGCGGAACTAGAACATTTCTATCATTGTAGATGATTCTCTTGGACAGTGCTGAGAGTCTAATTTTATGACCACATTAAATGAGAGTACATTTTAGAACCAAAGCTTCATCATTAAAATGTGTGGACTTTTGGTAAGATCTTCATCATTAATACTTGCATTTTAGAAGACTGAGTCTTCTTTGAACTTGGATTAGTGAAACTCTAAGGGCAGTTAACTCTGAGGATCAAGTTATCAAAAAACTGAATAATATCATCAATGCCTATAAAATAGATGCAAAATGAATAAATAATTTCTAGAGAAGACTTTGTAAGAAGTACCTAACATATAATTAAGATCAAACTTTGAAAAAACCTAAATTTTAAATAGTTCAAGCTCTGCAGGATAAACCCATTGATGGCTGTTGCCTTGAGTTAGAGTTCTTAGAGATTGTTAAAGGAAAGTAATCGTCATTTTTTTCTTTCTTTGGTCACAGTATTTCAGGCACTGCATATGGAAATCATTAATGCATATTGGACATGTAATCTTTTGTCCTAGATGCTAATGGTTCAGCTCAGATATGCTGTCATCCTCTCTTCCTTCGTCATTGACTGGTTCATTTGTGAAGAATAAATTGTGAGTAAAGAACTCTTATGGAGCACAAATTACCTAAACTATTATAGTTACTGGTATCATTTTCTTTTTAATTTTATTTTTATTTTTGAGGCAGGGTCTCCCTCTGTCATCCAGTCTGGAGTGCAGTGGTGCAATCACAACTCACTGCAGACTCGATCTCCTGGGCTCAAGCAATCCTCCCGCCTCAGCCTCCCAAGTAGCTGGAAGTGCAGGCGTGCACCACCATGCTCTGCTAATTTTAATTTTGTGTAGAGATGGGGTCTCACTATGTTGTCCAGGTTGGTCTCGAGCTCCTGACCTCAGGTGATCCACCTACCTTGGCCTTCCAAAGTGCTGGGATTATAGGCATGAGCCACTGTGCCTGGCCAATTTTTAATTTTTTAAATTGACAAATAAAAATTGGTTTATTTGTGGTGTACAACATGATGTTTTGAACTATGTATATATTGTGGAATGGCTAAATAAAGCTAATTAACATATGCATTAGCTCACATACTTATGGTTACTGACATTTTTAATCAACAACAACAAAAAAAGCATAGAAATAAGTTTTTCTTTTCTTATCTTCTTCTCAGTGATACAGCCATCTATTTTCATTAGAGAATTATTTCACAAAGTCACAGGGAACTTTGCAATGATTTAAGTATACCCAATTTTCTTTTCAGTAAATAGCATAGACTTGAAAAAGATTTCACTAGGTGACTTCTCAAGTCATCGACCTCTGCCTAAAAGCTGCTTTGACAGAAGTGGAGGTAAATTGGAGTTGGTTGAATAGAGGATTTCAAGATAACACACAGCTCAGGGGATTAAATATTTGAGGCCCAGGGCCATGCTTCTCCTGTGGGATAGCTGAAGTCATGCAGAACTTGGCATTGCCTGCATGTTAGGAATATATTGCAAAATTGAGGAGCAGATTTGTAACCACAAAACTCGTCCTGAGCGTCAATTTATTTAGCCACAGTGAGGATTTACCAGGGAGACATGACAACGAATGAGTCATGCTCAGTGTTTGCCTCTCATATAAAGAGAAAAGTGGCACTGAAGGATGGTTCAGGCACTTAATTTTTTAGGTTCTAACACTCTCTGGAGGGGAAGTTGTAGAGGTTTTTCTACTTTAAATAATTAAAGCATTAAGAGGAATTTATTGAGATGAATTCATTTTAGCAGATGATACATTTAAAATGACTTCCACTGTCATTTATTTTTGTCTCAATTCCAGTTTAGCATTTTGATAAGATTTGTATCAACAAATTAATGAATTGTGGTCATGAGTATATGTTTGTGTGTCTGTGTATGACCCAATCCTTAAAGAAAATCCTTGTGAACCAATCTCTATAGCTAACAGGACTGTGAAGTCTTTTCCAGCATATATTCCTGGAATAAAATCTTACATGTTATTTGAGTTGGTTAAAAAAATTTCTGACCTTGCACTTTTAGAAGACAAAAACAGTTACTTTGGGGTATGTAGATTTAAGGAAATCAATGATACAGCATGAACTTAAAATAATTTAAGATCAGGAAAGAGAGGGTATTAGTTTATCTACCGCCAGATAACAAATTTCCCCAAAATGTAATGGCTGAAAACAATACACATTTATCTTATAATTTCTGAGTCAGGCACTATGGAGCAGCTCAGTTGGGTGTTTATGGTTCAAGGTCTCTCATGAGGTCGTGATTGAGTATTGGGCAAGACTGCATTCAAGGCATGACTGGGCTAGAGGATCTACTTCCAAGCTCACTCATGCAGCCATTGGCACGACTTGGACTTTTCAATTCCTCACTGGTTCCTAGCCTCAGTTGCTCTTCACACATAGGCCTCTCCATAAAGGAATTTAAGTGTCCTCACAGCATGGTAGCTAGTGTCTCCTAGCATGAGCAATCCAAGAGAAAAAGCATGAGGCAGAAGTCACAGGTCTTTCATGACCTATCTTTGGAAGTAATACACCATCACTTTTTCCATCTATTATTGGTGGCATAGGTCAACCATGGTAAAAAGTGGGAGGAAAAATGCACAAGTCCATGAATCCCAGGATATAAGTGAGAGGGGCCATGTTGCAGGCTGGCTACCACAGAGCCAATAATCTGGAGAAGTGGCTAATTTGATTTTAGTAGATGTGGATGGTCTAGATTATTTGGCTATAGGACTCTGAGTTAAGAAATTGAAAGTCAAATTTTATTTTATTTTATATATTCCCAGTGAACACAGTCATGGATTAAAAATTTATTTTGTAGCTAAACCAATAGATTTATAAGTGTCATCATTCTTTTCCTCTACCTCATAGGAATGATACTGTAAGAAATTATCATACTAGTGTGTGTTGGCATTATGAAGGAAGGAGATATTTTACTATCTTTTCTTTTAAAAACCATGTGTAAAGAAAGTTCAGAGTCCCCTGATGACTTGGCATGCACTAGCTATCAGCAATACCTGCATCCTGGTTGGTTATTTGCTCCACGGATGACCTTTTCTTACAGGTCTCTTGAGGCTTAATGATTGTACTCCAGTAGCATTGTGGGTTGAGTGGATTGACTGATTACATTGTCCTTAGATTTCCTCCTGGAGATTTACTTAGTGTAGGGTGAAAGTGAACTGAACAAAATCAGAAGATGTGGTCTTTATTTTATTTTTTTTGAGACAGGGGCTCACTCTGTTGCTCAGACTGGAGTGCAGTAGCACAATCATGGCTCATTGTAGCCTCAACCACCCAGGCCCAAGCTATCCTCCTACTGCAGCCTCCAGAGGAGCTGGGACTAGAGGCATGCACCACTATGCCCAGCTAATGTTTAAAAGTCTTTTGTAGAGAGTGGGTGGTCTCCCTATGTTACCTAGGCTGGTCTTGAACTCCTGGGCTGATGTGATCCTCCCATCTTAGTCTCAAGTGCTGGGATTACAAGCATGAGCCACTGGGCCTGGCCAGAAGATGTGGTCTTGCTCTAAGTGACAAATCATGTCAACTGATTTTGTAGGGTCCAGAACCATTCTCATAATTCCCAATGCTGGAACATTGCGTGGATACAAATTTCAGACAATTATATATCAAAAAACACAACAAAAGTAAATAAAAAAAATACAAAAGTAGGCATGAAAGACCAACCCAGGGTAGTTTATTTCATATTTTCATCTTTCACTAGTGCATGGAAACACACTTCCTGAACTGCTACCTTATTCCACATTGTCTTGGATGCGTCCAGCAAGAGGCTTAGAGATCAGAGATCTACACCTGCTCATCTTCAGGGGTCTTTCTGTCTCAACATGACAGATTTTTCAGGGCAGAGTTCAGAGGCCATCTACTGTGGATTACAGGATATCAAATCGTATCTGAGGCCTCCTCTACCTGCCCCCCCACCCCCAAGCACCCTCCTTTTCCTGCTGATTTGCAGGGACCTCTCTACTTTCTTTGGCCTTCATATACTTTCTGAGGAAACTCCACTACATGGCAGTGGAAGGCTTTCCCTGGTAACATAGTCAATACCCCAAATCTAGTGCCTGTGTGAGTTTTGGGGACAAAAATGATTCTATCATCAGGTGAAAGAGTGAGGAATCAAGGTAAAAGAAGTTGGCAGAGCCAGTCCACTTCGGTTCCATGGAAACACCAGGAGGAAGAGATTCAGCTGAGCCACTGAATTGCTTTTTGGGAGACAGTGACTTGATTTTCTTATTTCTTATTTACCACAGAATCAGCTTCAAGTTGATACTTTTATAAGGACAGCTCAAAGCAATGAATACCTTAGACAACTTACACAAGTCAAGAGGTCAAGAGAGACATAAGCACAGCCTGACACGAAAAACTAAGAATTCATTTGACAAGGCTTTTTCTCTAGGCCATTTTTGGAAAGCCCAGGGATGGTGCCGGTCATATTGCTTTATATTCAGAATCTTAAGCACCAAAGCATGGTGGGAGGGGATAATTTTCAATTTTGAGGGAGCAACAATGTGTCAGAAATAACTGAGATTGGGAAACGGGTAGGTAGGAAAACCCCACCAAATGCCTACAAAGTAAGAGAAAGGCCTGTAGAGTAGAAAAATGAATTTAGAAGTAATTGGGGATGTTTGGATTACATTTGTTATTATGTGGTTTGAATATTTTCTATACATTCTCCAGCTGTTGTGATGAATAAAACAAAATTTGCTTTTCTTTTTTTGTTTACTGCCAACTGTAGAAAAAACCCTGAACACCTGATATTCCTGAGAGCTGCCTTGTGAGAACAGCTGTCCCATCAAAGACCCTTGGCAGGGTGTCATTCTAAATGAGTCTATTAGCTATTGCAGAAGCCAACACACGTGAGGGAAAGATTTTCCATATTTTGCAAGTCCCGCCTATTAAAGCTTTCTGTAATGACAAAATGGTATTGCTGAGTGACTTTTTAATTGTTTTTCCTAAGCAACTGCCAATGTTTAATTAGGCTTCAGCTAACAGGCTGTAAGTTAATTTAAGACAAATGGCTCTGGTGTGGCTAATTGTTAGAGTATGGTGATCTGGGAGCATCTGACTCAAGCGTGAGTCTGTGCTCTGCGGATATGTGGTGGGTGGCTGAATGACCCAGACAGGCCTGATTGCCCCTGCTGGGAAACACCCAAACCACCTGTCTGGTATGAGTAATCTCCCTGACACACTACCTAAATTCACACCTCCATACTTCAAGCTAAACCAGTATGGATTAAAAGCCTGGAATTTTATTAAATTAATCAATAATAGCTTTTATGCGTGAATTTTATTATCAAATGAATCAATAGCAGCTTTTATGTGTGAAAAGCACACTTGTATCTATTGTATCAGACTGCCTTAGAAAACATCCATTAGAGCTGGAACAGACCTCAAGAAGATTAACTTCAAAGCCGACATTTAAATAGGAACTAATAAGGGACCAGAGAGGAGAAACAACTTGCCCAAAGTCACCTAGATTTTAGGACTGGAACCAAAGCCTCAGCCTTCTCATTTTAAATCTTCTGCTTGTTTCCCCCTTCTGCCCCCTCTGCCCCCTCAACCTGCACCCCAAATTGTGTTAAATTCACCAGTTAACTCCAACTCTTTCAGGACAGGAAGTGGAGGTACAAGGATGAAGCTGGGAGGTGGGAATGAACATTTTTGATGGGCTGATACTTATGGCTCATGCTGCAGACAATGGACAGGGCCTGGCAGGTGGGAGGGGTCAGCAGAATGCCTTTGATAGAGTTTGGCTCTGTGTCCCCACCCTATTCTCATCTTGAATTGTAATCCCCATATGTTGAGGGAGGGACCTGGTGGGAAGTTATCAGATCATGGGGGCAGTTTTCTTCTTGCTGTTCTTATGAGAGTGAGTTCTCACCAGAGCTGATGGTTTTAATGTGTGGCACTTCCTCACTCTTGCTCTCTCCTGCCACCATGTAAGACGTGCCTTGGTTCCCCTTTACCTTCCGCCATGATTGTAAGTTTCATGACGCCTCCCCAGCCATGCGGAACTGTGAGTCACTTAAACCTCTTTTCTTTATAAATTTCCCAGCTTCAGATAGTTCTTTATAGCAGTGTGCAAATTGGCAAATACAGCCTTGTAGCATAATTCCACAAAAGTGAAGGACACCAACACCCTAAGTCAAGTCATTGCTTTGGCCTTCTTGAGGCTTCCATCTCCTTGAGTATGAGCTCTTTGGCTTTATTCTTTTCAGTCATTCCCTGATGCCAAGAGCCTTGCTGTCACCCTCCCACTCTGTGCTCAGTCCACTCCTGCATGGTCTTCCATCTTTGCTTCTTTTTGGTTGTGTCTCCCTTTAGTTCTTTGCCTTCTCTGTGTTTCAACATCTTCTCTATTTGTAGCTTAAACCAATGGGTTTTCTGATCTTCCCAGGTCTGTTATGATGGTAAAGTGAGTTAAAACTTGGCAACATTTGAGAGGAATGTCTGACACATAATCATATGATAAGCACACCCTAAAGAATGGTAATCGTTTTCCTTATTATTATTCTGCTTGATTTCTTATCTTCCTCTTGTTCTGCCAAATTATATTTTTATATTGTACTCACTTAAGAAACTCTACCGTGTCCTGCTGAGTGGAGTTCTCCCTGCCACATAGGACACTCCATCCAGTGTCTCCCCTCTCTTGTAGACCTGACATACTAGGGGCAAGCTGCTTTTTCCAGAGATTCCTCACCTCTCTTCAGAAGACAAAGTAGATGATCTTAAGATATTATTTCAACAATTCTCTTATAGAACCAAAAAAGCTGTATTTTATTATAGTTGCTTGGAAGTGATATACTTTATTCAGCACTGTTTTGATTATAAAAACACATTTTAGCCCTCGTTTGAAACTTTCAGAGTTCATAGAATATTTATTTCTAAAAAGTCCATAAGAATATAAACCTTGAAAAAACCCCAAAAAGTGTAAATATTTGGGGGAAAAAAGACATTCAGAGAACTGATAAAAAGGAAATGAAGTGGATAACTTTTTTTTAGATAAAAATCTTTACATGTAAATTACTTACAGAGTCACTTCAAATATTCATCATAATTGGAAAGATAGGCTTATTGCTAGTTACCCTAACAACATACGAGATAACAAACATTAAAAAAAATTTTATGAAAATTAAGTATGTCTTTAATGTACAGGTAAGATAGGCATAAAAGGAAGAAATTTCTGATTTGGGGCATATGTGAGAAAAACAGAATACAAAAAGCAAAACACGTGCTGAATAAATTTAGTTAAATAATGTATTCTACTTCACAGTCATTTTATTTCCACTAGCCCTAGTTTGCCAACGTATTTGTTATTGAAAATGAGATGTATGTTATATGTATATTGCTCGAGGCTGATTTAGACGGGACTTTCTGTGCATTGCTGACCACAAAGAGAGTTTCAACTGAAGGCCAGAATAAAAATGGCATGGCTTACAATTTCACCACATTTGTTTTCGAAAGCAACGTGATTTCCTTTTCTAAATTGCAAAGCAAAACCAAACCAAATGGGCTAGTTATTGTTGAAACACTTTGGCCATCCTTAACTCTCAATTGCTAGCAATATTTCAGATTCCTAATTAGTGTCCGAAAGAAAAAAAATAGATCACCAAAGAATAAAGAATAAATGGTTTCATTTGATAAAAAGGCATTATAAGCAAGGTGAATGGAAAGTTTGTAGAATGTGTCCAGATGGTAAAAAAAATGTGAAAAATGAAACTCAAGAGAAGCTTGAAAGAAATGAGGAAATGTATCACTCTGCGTGTCATTGCAAGTTTGGCAATGGGCCAGTCTGCAAAAAGGGAAGTTCAAAGATGATTGAAGCTTAGCTGTTTCTTAAGTAGCAAGACACAAAGGCCGCATCTATTAAGTACTCTGTGGTTATGATGATGTCATTTGGTGATTTCCACTATCCTGATTGATTTATAGAAGATAAAAACTCTGCTTTAGTCCAACAGAGATAGCAACCAAACTCTTAGATTCAACTGGTGAACCAATTGGAAAATTAAAGTAATTCTGTGCCCTGGACGCATTTCATTAAGCTTCTCGTGGGATTTATTTCAGTTTTGCGAAATTGTTTGTTTAGAAATGGTAATAGATTCCATTTCAAGCCAACCACTAATCTATTCCTTTCTGCCACACTGGACAGAACTCTGGGTTACTTTAGTAAGAAAAACATCGTAATCTTCTGAGAAGGTTATAATTGACCTAGGTGGAAGGGTAGTCAGTGAAGACTTGAACCATACTGCCTGGTTGAATTTGGGCTCCACCTTTCTTTCTTTGTGACTGGGAGAGTCAGTTAATCTATCAAGCATCTCCTCATTTTTCTAATCCATGACTGGACTGCATAAGTCTGAATGCGTATTAAATAAGAGGATACTTGCAAAGCAATGACAATACCTGGCATGCAGTAACTGCTCCATAAATGTCATTTAGGTGGAAGATGATGTGAGAACCTTCTACAGCCTCTCAGTAGTGCCCTGTGCTTCTCTTATAAAAGCATTTATCATGCAATTTTGCCAGTGCTTGCTTAATTGTCTCCTTTCACAGACTTTAGGTTTCATGAGTGTGAGGGAAAGTATATCGTCTTATTTCATAATTGATCATCAATTTGTCTCAGTTCCTGTCAAAATGCCTGGCACATAGTAGGCTCTAATAAATAGTTTTCAATGAATGAACACTTGTTACATGATAGTTTAGGGAAGACTTCCATTTGAATTTTAAACTGGTAAGTTGGCATTCAGATTTTATAAAGATTTTTTATTCTCCAAAGATAGTTTTTTCAATAACCTACAAATCCACAGTAGAAAGAAGAAGGAGGCAACATTGATGTGAAGCAGAAACTGGGCTAGATATCAGGATAGGTGGGTAGGAGGCCCAGTTTGGGCACTTACTCATTGTAGAGCCCTGAGAAAGTCACCCCATCTCTTTGAGATACACGTACCTTGGCTGTAAAGTGGGCATAAGAAACTTGAGCTAACTAATGTAAAGTTTATGTGTGTGTGCTTATGTGTATTTTTTTGTTTTGTTTTGTTTTGTTTTTACTAAGGTAGGTGATAGCTAATAAAAGGAAGTATGGCAAAGTGAAAGCAGCAAGTAAGAATTTACTTCTAAGAATGGGATGTAATTCTCTAGATATAGTCAGTCTCTGTTTAGTTCTAAACCTTAGCTTTGTTATGACCCTAATGCATGGTCATCTTTCAAAAGACTTGCAAGCCAAAAAAAAAAAACAAAAACCTCTCTAAGCCTGAAAAACCTCCAGATATTCCCAAATTGGGGAATATTCAGATTCATGTTTCTCTGAAGGACAGAACAAGGTCATCTACGGTATCCACCATCAATGTTTAACAACGTGTGGCTGGTGGACAAGCTACCTGAGATTCTCAGGTGATAGAAATGGGTCAGGCCTATCAGCAGATATGTTTGCATAGTAGGTTCACTTGATAGATGTCACCTTGTCCTCCTAGACATTTCCTCTGCTGGAGAGCTCCATGTTCATCTTGAGATAGCCAAAAGTGGACAAGGCTATTTTTTCCCACTCCCAGCTGCTTTCAGCAAGACAGACAGACACTTCACCTCCTTAGCTCTGCTTCTCTCTAGTGCTGTGTACCTTAGGAAAAAAGCAATAACTGGCTATTGTAAAGTCACTATTATAAAATATTAAGGTCTTGAGGCCGTGTTCTAAATTAAACACAAGGAGATTAAGAAGGAAAATCTTAATTAGAATTAAAAGTCACAGTTAAAACAAGAAGTGTTCCTTCTTCTAGACAACAAATATTTGAACACTATTTTCCTGGAAAATTAATCTCACAGAATTTATTCTTTGCATGATATGCAAGTAGAGGTATAGACTGCACACAATGCAAAATAGTATACAATAGTCATGTAGGAAGCAGAAGATAGTTGCAAAATAGGTGTTTTGTAAAAACAAAAAAAAATAGTTATTTGATTTAACACTTGACAGTAACCCACTTAAATGTCCAGTGGAAGCAGTGACACTTCATTGATACACACAACAGTACATTTGAGGAAAATAATTAAAATGGTAAATGTCTTGAAATGCTAAGTAAACTACAGAAATAATAAAATTCCCTATTGCATTATGGTACTTTTTATAAAATCTGATGAGAGCACTTTGCTTTAAATAAGTAAAGGAAACTCTTTCACATTCTGGTAAGATATTCCTTAGAGACAGAATTTAAAATAAAAATCACAATCTGCTTACTGGATAAAGCATATAATTTTCCTCCTTAGGTGCGTGAATTAAAAACAGCTGCCAAGCCTACTTAATTATGGGCCCTCAGAGTCAAACTAGACATGACAAATTTTCATTTTGATAGCAACCACATCGAGTGTTTACTTAGCAAGTATGGATAATTATTCCAGTTCTTATTTGAATTTTTTTTTCTGGAACTGGTTGCATATTGTTAATAAAGGCTATGATCGCAAATCTCAGCATTTCAGAGCCTCTCTTTTCTCCCCATTTTTTTTTTTGTGTGTGTATGTATGTGTGTGTTGAGACTTTTCTCTGAATTTAAAAAGTGATTTCTCTACAACTGGTACACAAACACGAATTCTATCTCCAGAGAAACAGATGTATTAAAGTGTTGATGAAAAAACATTATTATGTTTCAGGCAGAGGTCTGAAAGTAAATGTCCTGGTCATCAACTCGGGGGATCACTTTGGTGACCAACATTTCTCATTCTAGTTGTTTAGTCTTTACTGTGAAGGGCTGAATCCACAGCAGTGTTCTAGGAGACCATTAATTTAGGAAAGGTAAGGGATGCAGATGCTCACAGGCAATCTGCTGATCTGTGGGACCGGCTTTCAGAGCAAGCAAGAAGGCAGAGCATCAAGCTCCTAAATTCACATATATGCAAATAACAACTTTCTATTATGGGAAGCAATTTCATTTTATTTATCTTGTTTGGACTTCACAACAATAATTACTAAGATAGGAAAGAAATTCTTATCTCTATTTTAACAGATGAAGAGGCGAAGCCCCAGGGATGATAAGTGTTTTGGTCAAATCAAACACCTATCACACATTGGGTGCTAGATCTGAGCATCAGAACTCCTAGTGCAGGATTCTTTGCAGTGTGGCTATTACTTCTGGTATCTTACTGGGGTGGCATGGTGCCTTGGAGCTACCAGATAAAGGGAGAATCAAGAGGACATGTTTTATAGTTTCCAGATAAAATATAGGACACTCAGTTAAATTTGAACTTCAGATAAACAAGAAACATTTTTCTAAGTATAAATATGTGCATCCTATATTTGGGACATATACTAAAATTATTCATTGTTTATCTGAAGTTAAGGTGTACCTGGGCATCCTATATTTTTATTTGCTGAATCTGACAATCCCAATCTGTTTTCCTTTCTGATTGGGCAATCCAAGTTAAAAAGTTAAAAATACCTTAGGGCAAGATGGCCAACTGGACTCGGCCAGGGGGAAGATCTGCCACCAAGGGACCAAGACAGCTGGCACACTTCCAACAGATCTTCAGAGGGAAGGCACCGAAGTGGGCTGAATGGGGAGGAAGCTGGGACCCCTACATGGAGCTAGAGGCTACCATGCACCAGTACTCATGCCTGGTCCCCAAATGACTCCAGGGGAATGGGTGAGTTGAGCTGGCAAGGAGCAACCTGCCCTCATCAAGGCCTCTCTGGGACCCCAGCAGACGGAGACCCCTTGACCACTATGGACACTCAAATTGTCAGGGAGAGCTGCTTAGAAAAGTGGTAGGGGCAACAAGCCAGTTGATGTAGAGCCCAGAGCATCTGTAGTGGAGCATGCTCAGGGATTGCCAACTCCCCTTGGCTCGACTTGCTCCCATAGGAGACTTTAGCCCTAGGGGAGCTGTAGGGCGTGAACTCTGCAGGGTAGTCTTGCCTATCAGATGGGGCTAGTGTGACTCAGGCACCCCTTGGTCTGCTGGCCTGTTTTGGGGCCCAAGTCTGGCCACACCTGCTTGCAGGGCAGCCTCGGATGCCCCGGGGGCTCACATCACAGCTCTTGCCCTGGCAAACCGTGTCTGACTGGTGAAGAGCTCCAGTGGGGCAGCCCATGCACCAACCCATGCACCAGTTCATCCGTTCCCACCCCACACTGCAGCTTCCCCCAGGCCCACAGCAACTCCCCACATCACTTTGCTAACATGTGTGTGAATGGGTAGCTTCTGCCTTCCTTGCCCCACTAACGTGTGTATGTGTACATCTTGCCCTGCCTCCACTGACCACCACTGCAGTCGGAGCCTTGGTGGGCAAAGAACCTGCCAGCCAGGCCCCTGCCAGCGCCCCACCCTTGTGCCAACACTGCTGTAGGAGTGAAACTAGTCACAGAGAACAGTGGACCCTCCCCCACCCACCCTGAGCAACCACCTCTGCCTGTGGCACACAGAGAATGCACACAGACCTGCTCCTGCCAGCACTCTGCCCCTGTGCCAACACCACCACCAGCATGACTGTGTGCAGTCACCAGCAGGGTAACCCCGCCCCCTTGCCCCACTCCTGAGCCCCGTTGCCTCCACCATTGTGGTGAATGCCAGCATGGAGGCAGGCACCCCAGCACCCACTAGCACCCTGCTGCAGCTGACGAGCATGCGTCCCACCGCACCGTGCTGCCATCGCTGCTGCTGCTGGCACGTTCTGGGGCCCAAGTCTGGTTTGCTGGTGCAAATGAGGATGGATACCACTGTCACTGAACTAGGAAATGCTTTGGCTGATACTACCCATCGGAGCGTAATGACCAGTGGTCAGGGAGTCCCTCAGCCACTCTAAGTCAGTGAATTCCTAACCTTGAGGAGCCAGAGAACAAAGTCAGGGCCCAGTACAAGTTCCCCAGAGTTAGAGCATGCAGTGCAGGAATTGGGAGTTGAGAATTGGCCCCCTAAAACCTTCCAGAAACGAAGCCAGTTGGCTGAATCCATCTTATACAATGATCAAACCCTCAAGGTCATCAAATAAGATAAAAGAAAAAAAAAAAACCCAAAGGTTAGCAACTTCAAAGATTGAAGGAACATCAGCCCACAAAGATGAGAAAGGACTGGCACAAGAACTCTGACAACTCAAAAAGTCAGTGTTTTCTTCCTCCGAATGACCAACTCTCCAGCAAGGGTTCTGGATCAGGCTTAGATGGCTGAAATGACAAAAATAGAATTCAGCACATGGACAGGAACAAAAATCATTGAGATGCCAGAATACATTGAAACCCAATCCAAAAAAGCTAAGAATAAAATAATGCAGGAGCTGACAGACAAAATAGCCAGTATAGAAAAGAACATAACCAACTTGATAGAGCTGAAAAACACACTACAAGAATTTCATAATGCAATCAAAAGTATTAATAGCAGAATAGGCCAATGGGAGGATAGAATCTCAGAGCTTGAAGACTGGCTTTCTGAAATAAGACACAGACAAGAATAGAGAAAAATAAAAAGGGATGAATAAAATCTCTGAGAAATATGGCATTATGCAAAGAGACCAAATCTACAACTGACTGGTGTCCCGGAAAGAGATGGGGGAGAGTGTAAAAAACTTGGAAAACATATTTCATGATATCATCCATGAGAACTTCCCCAACCTAGCTAGAGAGGCCAACATTCAAATTCAGGAACTGCAAAGAACCCTAGTAAGAACTTCACAAGAAGATGATTTCCAAGACACTTAATCATCAGATTCTCCAAGGTTAAAATGCAAGAAAAACTGTTAAAGGCAGCTAGAGAGAAAGGTCATGTTGCCTACAAAAAGAAGCCCATCAGAATAACAGCCAACCTCTTAGGAGAAACCCTACAAGCCAGAAGAAATCAGAGGTCGATATTCAACACGTTAAAAAACATTCCAATAAAGAATTTTATATCTGGCCAAACTATGCTTCGAAGGAGAAATAAGATCCTTTTGAGACAAGCAAATGCTGAGGGAATTTATTATCACCAGATAACCACTGCCTTAAAAGAATTCCTGAAGGAAGCCCTAAATATGGAAAGGAAAGATCATTACCAGCCACTACAATAACACACTGAAGTACATAGACCAGTGACACTATAAGGCAACCACACAAACAAATCTGCATAATAACCAGCTAACATCATGATGACAGGATCAAATCCACACATATCAATAATAACCTTGAATGTAAACAGGCTATATTCCCCAATTAAAAGACACAGAGTGGCAAGCTGGAGAAAGAACCAAGACTCTTTGGTATACTGTCCTCAAGAGATCCAGATCACATGCAATGACACACATAGGCTCAAAATAAAGGGATGGGAAAAAATCTATCAATCAAATGGAAAACAGAAACAAGCAGGGGTTACAATTGCAATTTCAGACAAGACAGACTTTAAATCAACAAAAATAACAATATAAAAGAAGGGCATTACATAATGGTAAAGGGTTCAATTTAAAAAGAAGACCTAACTATCCTAAATATAAATGCACCCAACACAGGAGCACCCAGATTCATAAAGCAAATTCTTAGAAAACTTTGAAGAGGCGTGGACTCCCACATAATAACAGTGGGAAACTTCAACATCCCACTGACAGTATTAAACTGATCATCGAGGCAGAAAATTAACAAAGATATTCAGGACCTAAGCTGAGCCCTGGATCAAGTGGACCTGATAGTTATCTACAAAATTCTCCACCCAAAACACCAGAATACACATTCTTCTCATTGTTACATGGCACATACTCTAAGATTGATCAAATAATTGGACATAAAACACTCCTCAGACAGTGCAAAAGAACTGAAATCATAACACTCACTCAGACCACAGAACAATCAAATTAGAAACCAAGACTAAGAAATTAGCTCCAAACCATACAATTACATGGAAATTGAATAATCTGCTCCTGAATGACTTTTGGGTAAATAAAGAAATTAAGGCAGAAATCAAGAAGTTCTTCGAAACTAATGAGAACAAAGATATAACATACTAGAATCTCTGGGACATGGTTAAGGCAGCGTTAAGAGGGAAATTTACAGCACTAAAAGGCCACATCAAACAGTTAGATAGATCTCAATTTAACATCCTAACATCACAGCTAAGAAACTAGAGAACCAAAAGCAAGCCAATCCCAAAGCTAGCAGAAGACAAGAAATAACCAAAATCAGGGCTGAACTGAAGAAGACTGAGATGTGAAGAACCATTCAAAAGATCAACAAATCCAGGAGCTGGTTCTTTGAAAAAAATTAATAAAATAGATAGACCAAGAGTTAGACTAAGGAAGGAGAGAGAAGAACCATATAAACACAATTAGAAATGACAAAGGGGATATTTCCACTGACCCCCACAGAAATACAAATCACCATCAGAGAATATTATGAACACCTCTGTGCACATAAACTAGAAAATCTAGAAGAAATGGATGAATTCCTGGACACATATACCCTCCCAATATTGAGCCAGGAAGAAATTGAATTTCTGAAAAAAACAATGACGAGCTCTAAAACTGAATCAGTGATAAATTGCCTACTAACAACAACAACAACAGCCCAGGAGCAGAAGGATTTACAGTCAAATTCTACCAGATGTACTAATATGAACTTGTATTATTTCTGAGGAAACTATTCCAAAAAATTGAGGAGGAGGGACTCCTCCCTAATTCATTCTATGAGGCCAGCATCATCCTGATACCAAAACCTGGCAGAGACACAGTAAAAGATAACTTCAGGCCAATATCCTTGATGAACACTGATGCAAAAATCCTAAACAAAATACTGGCAAACCAAATCCAGCAGAACATCAAAAAGCTTATCCACCATGATGCAAGGTTGGTTCAACATTCGTATATTGATAAATGTGATTCTTCATCTAAACAGTATTAAAGACAAAAACTACATGATTATCTCACTAGATGCAGAAAAGGCTTTCAATAAAATTCTACAAACCCTCATGTTAAAAACTCTCAATAAACTAGGTATTGAAAAAAATATAACTCAAAATAATAAGAGCCATCTATATGTCAAATCCATAGCCAACATCATAATGAATGGGCAAAAACCTGAAACATTTCCCTTGAAGACTGGCATAAGACAAGGCTGCCCTCTCTCACCACTCCTATTCAAAATAGTAGTGGAAGTCCTGGCCAGAGCAATTGAGCAAGAGAAAGAAATAAAGGGCATTCAAATAGGAAAAGAGGAAGTCAAACTACCCCTGTTTGGAGATGACACAATCCTTTACATAAAAAAAAACCCTTAATCTCAGCCCAAAAGCTTTTTAAGCTGATAAACAACTTCAGCAGAATCTCAGGATACAAAATTAATGTGCAAAAATTACTAACATTCATATACAGCAACAACAGTCAAGGTGAGAGCTAAATGAGGAATGCAGTGCTATTCACAATTGCCACAAAAAGTATAAAATACCTAGGAAAATAGCTAACCAGGGAGATGAAAGATCTCTACAAGGAGAACTACAAAACACTGCTCAAAGAAATCAGGGATGACAAACAAAATGGAAAAACAACGGAACAACAAATGAAGAAACATTCCATGTTCATGTATAGGAAGAATCAATATCAATAAAATGGCCACACTGCCCAAGGCAATTTATAGATGCAATGCTATTCCTATTAAACTACTAGTGACATTCTTCATAGAACAGAAAAAATGGTTTTGAAATTCATATGGAACATAAAGGAGCCTGGATAGCCAAGGCAATCCTAAGTAAACAGAACAAAACTGGAGGCATCACGCTATCTGACTTTATATTACAGAGCTACAGTAACCAAAAGAGCATGGTACTGGTACAAAAACAGACACATAGACCAATGGAACAGGATAGAGATCCCAGAAATAAGGACACACACCTACAACTATCTGATATTTGACAAAACTGACAAAAACAAGCAATGGGGAACGAAATCCCTATTCAAAAAATGGTACTAGGATAACTAGGTAGCCATATGCAGAAGATTGAAACTGGATCTCCTTTTTACATCATATACAAAATTTAGCTCATGACGGATTAAAGAATTAAATGTAAAACCCCAAACTATAAAAACCCTGGAAGACAATATAGACAATACCATTCTGGACATAGGGAAGGGCAGATATTTCAAGATGAAGATGCCAAAAGCAATTGCAACTAAAGCAAAAGTTGACAAATGGGACCTGATTAAACTAAAGAGCTTTTGCACAGCAAAATAAACTATCAACAGAGTAAACAGACAACCTACAAAATGGGAGAAAGTTTTTGCAAACTATGCATCTGACAAACGTCTAATATCCAGCATCTCTAAGGAATTTAAATTTATAAGAATAAAACAACCCCATTAAATAGTGGGCAAAGGACATGAACAGACACTTTTCAAAAGAAGACATGCATGCAGCCAACGAGCATATGAAAAAAAGCTCAGC
Source organism: Hylobates moloch (assembly GCF_009828535.3). Lineage (NCBI taxonomy): Eukaryota > Metazoa > Chordata > Mammalia > Primates > Hylobatidae > Hylobates > Hylobates moloch. The sequence goes on from NW_026652292.1 coordinate 31,833,635, forward strand.
ATCACTGAAGGTTAGAGAAATGTAAATGAAAACCATAATGAGATACCACCTCACACCAGTCAGAATGGCTGTTATTAAAAAGTAAAAAAAATAACAGATGCTGGTGAGGTTGCAGAGAAAAAGAAACACTTACACACTGTTGGTGGGAGTGTAAATTAGTTCAACCATTGTGGAAAACAGTGTTGCAATTCCTGAAAGATCTAAAAATAGAACTACTATTCGACCCAGCAATCCCATTACCCAAAGTTAATATAAATCATTCAATCATCAAGACACATGAACACATATATTCATTGTAGCACTATCCACAATAGCAAAGACATGGAATCAACCTTAGTGCCTATCGATGGTAGACTGGATAAAGAAAACTTGGTACATATACACCATAGAATACTATGCAGCCATAAAAAAGAATGAGATCACATCCTTTGCAGGAATATGGATGGAGATGGAGGCTGTTATGCTTAGCAAACTATCACAAGAATAGAAAAACCAAATACCACATGTTCTTACTTACAAGTGGTAGCTAAATGGTGAGAACACATGGACACATGGGGGAACAACAGACACTGGGGCCTGTGGAGGGATGGAGGGTGGCAGGAGAGAGGGAATCAGGAAAAGTAACTAATGCGTACTAGGCTTAATAGCTGGGTGATGAAATAATCTGTACAACAAACCCCACGACACAGTTTACCTATGTAACAAACCTGCACATGTACCCTTGAACTTAAAATCAAAGTTAAAAAAAGAATAATGCACCTTATACCAACAAATTAGCAAATTGTTTTAGGCAAGAAAGTTTAGAAAAAAAAGTAAAGAAAAAAAGTTGAAAATGCCAACATCTTGCAGTACAACCTCTGGGTGGAATTGTGTCCCCCATAAAAAATATGTTGGAGTTCTAACTCCCATTTGTACCTCAGAATGTGACCTCATTTGAAAATAGAGTCTTTACAGAGGTAATCGAATTAAAATGAAATTCATTAAATGGGCCCTTGATATAGTTTGGTTATGTGTCCCCTCTAAATTTCATGTTGAAATGTAATCCCCAGTGTTGGCGGTGGGGCCCGGTGGAAGGTATTTGGGCCATGAGGGAGGATCCCTCATGGCTTGGTGCTGTCATTATGGTGAGTGAGTTCTCACTAGGTCTGGTTATTGCAAAGTGGGGTACCTCCCCCACTGCCCTCTCTTGTTCCTGTTCTCACCATGTGGGAAGCCTGCTCCCTCTTTGCATTCAACCATGAGTAAAAACCTCCTAAGCCCTCTCCAGAAGCAGATGCTGGTGCTATGCTTCCTGTACAGCCTACAGAACCATGAGCCAATTAAACCTCTTTTCTTATACATTATGCAGTGATATGGTTTGGCTGTGTCCCCACCCAGATCTCATCTTGAATTGTATTCCCTTAATTCCCATGTGTTGTGGGAGGGACCCAGTGGGAGATAACTGAATCATGCATGCAGTTCCCCCATACTGTTCTCATGGTAGTGAATAAACCTCATGAGATCTGATGGTTTTATCGGGGGTTTCTGCTTTTGCATCTTTCTCATTCTGTCTTTGCCTGCTGCCATCTATGTAAGATGGGACTTGCTCCTGCTTGCCTTCTGTCATGATCGTGAGGCTTCCCCAGCCACGTGGAACTGTGTGTCCAATTAAACCTTTCTTTTGTAAATTGCCCAGTCTTGGGCATGTCTTTATCAGCAGCATGAAAACAAACTAATATATGCAGTCTCAGGTATTTCATTATAGCAATGTAAGAATGGCCTAATACAGCCCTAAGCTAATATGACTGGCATCCTCACAAAAAGGGACAATTTAGACCACAGACAGACATGCACACAGGGAAGAGGCTGTGAAGACACACAGGGAGAAGGCAGGCCATGTGATTGCAGTGATGCATCTACAAGCTGAGGATCACCAAAGATGGCCACAAAACACCAGAAGCTAGACATCAAGGCAGATTTCTCTTCTAAAACCATGAGAGAGAGCATGGCCCTGCTGGCACCTTGATTTTGGATGTCTAACCTCCGGAACTGTAAGACAATAAATTTCTGTTGTTTTACGCCACACAGTTTTGAGGACTTTGTTACGGTAGCCCTAGCAAACGAATATGCCCAATATAAGTGGCCTATAATTTACATCTCTTACCTTCTCATTCTTACAGGCTAGAATTCTGAGACACTTCCTGGTCATACTTAGTGTATATCTTTTCACTTAGAAACCGAATTGAATGTTGCAAAGGCCTATGCTGCCTGTGAAGCATTGTAATCATGTTGAATCACTATGATTTTATATGATTGCTCCATCCAATGTCTTCTTGGGGCTTCGGATCCTCCTTCTTTTCTATACCCATACATGAATGATTCTTCTCCCATTTGAAAATATTGTCCACGTGTCACACCACAATGTGTAAATGAGATTAACCAGGGAGGATTACAAACACACTGGTTTGAGCCTTAGTCACAAGTCTGAGCAAAATCTCCCCTCAAATTCCAACCAGTTTTCAAAATACCTGGTATTTTAGAATGGCATAATCAGAGCCATAAGAGGGTGCAAATGTGGCAGCAGGAAGTAGCAGGGATCAAGTTACCTCTGGTTTAACGACACTGTTCTGTGTAGCACTGCTTCTGCTCTGTTGTAAGTCTAGTCAGTCTGAGTTCAAAAGAGCTGAGCAAATTGCACCATGCAGTGCCCCAGCAACCAAGTAATGGCTTGGATTGCTTTGTTCATTAAAATACCATTTCTTTTTTTCCTCCTCATTGAAGCTTAATGGAGAGGGAGCTTCCTTTGAAGTTAACACATGGCAAGAAACAAGCTAGGCATAGTCACCTTCTGTGCCCCTTGCCCTTCCATTACCTCAGAATCACAGGAAGACAAACATGAAACACATTTCATCAAATCTATATGAACAAGTTGATGACCGGGGACATTATAATCCTGAAGACTGCTGAGTGCCACGGAATCATCCATACTATTATTAAGCTTGAGACTATGTCAGATTTGCTCAGAGTTGGCAGGCTCCCTTGTAAGGCATTCAGCCCATCACCTTCCCGACAGGCATCCCTGAACTTCCAGCCCAGGCACTTGTCTTGCCTTTGCTCTTGTCTGCTTGTTCTGCTGCTCTGCAGATCTTCCCCATCATTCTGGTCTCAGCTCAGATGTCGCTTCACCAGGGTTCTTTTTGAATTCCCTTCATTCTCCTTTCTTTTTCCATTGCTTTGTCTTTATTATCCTGTTCTTTCTTCTCATTGCACTTATTACTTCTACAATTTTTGTTTGTATATTTGCAAATATATGTTACAATTCTCACAAATACATATATACATATACAATTCATACAAATATACATATACAATACAGTTGCATATACAATTCTCATTTGTATATTTGTCGCTACCCTCCAGCATAATGGAAAGCTCCACAAAGGCACCTAGCTTCCCATCCATACGTATTTGCTGAATGAATACACGAATAAATGCTTACTAGCTCTGTGACAATGCTAAATATTGGATTGTCTCATCCGTAAAATTGGGACAAAAATGATCTTATAAGGATACAAGGAGAATTAAATGAGATAATGATTCTAACAGCAAGAACTTGTATCTTTTATTTATTTTAATTTTTATAGGAGCTTTTGAAATTAAGTACTAAAATACTACCTCCATTTTACAACAGGAGAACCAAGGTTCAGAGAGGTGAATTAATTTGCCAAAGGCCACAGAGCTGGCAAATGTTACAGCCAGCATTTGAACCCAGGGTTCCAGATTTCACAATCCTTAAGCTGTTTTTCCAAATTGCTGACAAGCTATACAGAAACGACTTGAGAAATCACAAGGATATTCAGGTCTGGATTCGGTTTCTTCTATTCTGGCCCCTGTCTAATCTACGTCTTGTCTTAGTAGAAAAGTTCTGGGGACAGGACAAAATGAGAACAAATCCTAGAACCTGGAATCAGCACATTTATGAGAGAAAAAGAGAAAATAGCGAGATTTATTTTATGAAACAAATTACTATGAGCTAATATTTAAAGATATATTTTGGAATTTTGCAAAACCTGCCATATTTGAGTGAGTTAGAGAAAGGATGTAAATACAAAGGAAAAGCATTATGCAATTTTGGGAGATGTGATGTGTTGACCTAGTGAAGCCTATAAACCAATCACATAAAACCACATGAGCTAGTATTTCCACTTATTTCTAATGATCGAAAACACATTTAACAATGAAAGTCACTCAGTGTTTCTGAATAGATAAGTTAGATGGTGATGATGATGAGATAGTTCAATGTCACATACACATACAAACATATACATACACATATGTAGATAAATTTGTTTCATCAAATTTATATATATACACACATATATATACACATATATAAAGAAAGGGGAAAGTAAAAATAAGCAAGTTTTATTTGATGAAACAAATTTATATATGTGTGTATATGTTTATCTATAAATTTATCTATATATGTGTGTGTATATGTGTGTGTATATATGTATATACACATATATACACATATATATACTCTTTTTGTGTTCTTAAAATAAGTCATAGAAACAGAATAACACTCCTTTTGATGTCTATCTAAAACAAAACATTTGCTGAATTTTTTTTTTTTTTTTTGAGACAGTCTCACATTCTCACCCAGGCTGGAGTGCAGTGGCACTCCACTCACTGCAAGCTCTGCCTCCTGGGTTCGCACCATTCTCCTGCCTCACCCTCCCGAGTAGCTGGGATTACAGGTGCCCGCCACCACGCCCAGCTAATTTTTTTTTTTTTGTATTTTTAGTAGAGACGGGGTTTCACCGTGTTAGCTAGGATGGTCTTGATCTCTTGACCTTGTGATCCGCCCCCCTCAGCCTCCTAAAGTGCTGGGATTACAGACATGAGCCACCGTGCCCGGCCTAAAGATTCTTATTCTTGGCAAAGCACTTTTTTCAGGCTTTTAAAGGGCTAATTTGGAGATCTAATACACATTCTCCAACAACTAAAACTTTCATTACATTAATTTTAATATTTGCATATAAAGAAATAGAGAACAATGGATTAAATTTTCTCTACAATAAGCTGCCAAAAAATTAGAAGGAACAAGTTATTCCAAAGACAGTAAAATTAAGGGTTTTCTTATTTTAAAAAATGAGCTCCTTTTGGGTTTGAGAGAGCAAAAATACACTCAATAAACTTGTGGTATCAATATTTTATGAACTGTAATGGAAGATGCACATTGGCCTTCATTCATCCGTTCATTCATTCACATTCTGTCAGTCTTTGTACCCTGTTGTGTTCCAAAAAGGTGTGTTGAGTTGTGTCAAACCCATATAATGAGCCATTTCTTCAATATTTATGGCGAGGAAAAGTGTGCCTTCTCTCGTGATTCACATTGGTCTCCTTGCTCTTCCTTGAACACGACAGGCATGCTCCCACCTCAGGGTCTTTGCCCTTGGAAAATTCACATCCTCTTCCTGGATATCCACATGGCTCACTCACTTGCCTTGTGGGTCTTTGAGACATTCCTTGACTGAGCAATTTAGAAATGTCCATGCTGCCTCAAGTCATGCTCTGTTTTCCTTAACTTCCCAACCCCTCTTCTGCTTTCTTGATTCCATAGTACTTCACATCACTTAACATATTAAATATCCCACTTCTTTTTAAAAACTGTTTAAATTCCAGGAGGGCAAAGATTTTTTGCCTGGTTTGTTCACTGCTGGTTTCCTTTGGAAATATTTGTGTCTAGCACATAAATATTTGTCCAATGAATGAGTGAATGCATATGTAAAATATATTCTCTATTACAAAATTATCAAACTGTGATATTGACAGACAGAGTGGGATTGGCAGCTTTTAATAGGAAACATCTTGGAGAACAAGTTTCAGCACTATAAGGCATCCATTTTCAGCCTTTCAAGCAAATGAGATTCTGCCTGTGAGAAGGGGCCTAAAGTCCCCTTCTTTTGTCATTATACACAGAGGGACTCTCATCCAAGACAGAACACTCAGCTTAGACAGAGAGGGCCATGGTATTGTGTGGCCATTTCTGGAGTTGATGATGAAACAGCAAAACCTTTCAGCGATCAGCTGAAAAAAAGGAGCCAACGTTGCATACCTGCCAGCCAGGCTGCCCAAGGCCAGAGCCACATAAGACACCCTTAGGAAGTAGTGGACCATGCCAGATCTGTTTCCTCAGGTGCCATGGTTACCAACTGTTCCTTAATAAAGAGGAATTAAAGGCTGACATACCATTCTTTGAAGACTTCTAATTTTAGGTATTTTAAGGCCTTGATTACCATCTATTTCATAGAGTTATATGATAAATAATGTAAGTAAAAAGCATATCAAGATGGCCAGTACTTATTGTGGCTATCATTTTATTATATACAACCTTGTATATAATATGTCAGAAAGAGTCGTGAAAAACCTTGAAATGGAAAAAATAAAAACTAAAAAGAAAAGTTGCTGGATGTTTTATCTAATGCCCTTTTCCAGATAATTTGTGAATTTCAGCGTCTTTAAGCCATTTTACAACTCTGTAAGTTATACAAAACTGTAGTAATGCAAATTATTCTTGTCCACAAAAATGCAAATGAACTTTCCCCAACAGAGATACAACTGACTCATATCCTGTGGATATTGATCAATCCTGCATCTGTTAACAAATTTGTCTCAGCATTTTTAATTGCCCATAAATGTGTCTGCTCTTTGGATTCCCCTCTGAATAGGTTGTGACTTATCACCAGTTCCCTTATTATTTATATTTAATAGTTTAAACAAAATCTTTGATGTGTTCATTTTCTATTTTTATGAAGATGATTTTATCCTTTCAAATATATTATTTAACAAATATATAGCTACTGTTATAGACTATAGATTCAGTCATAAGCAGCAAGTCATTTTATTATTTTCATCCACTTTCTAGGTATGTGTGTTTCTTTTAATAAATATGCAGAGTGCATATTCAGGTGTTAATTTGTGTTCATAAAATTGCTTAAAACTCAATTTAAACATTTTGGAAAATGGTGGGAGAGGAAGTGAAATAGATACAGTGGTGGGGAATATCAAAGGAAAGAAGAATGTAAAAAACTAAGATTGTGAAAGACCTGGTGTGCTAGACTCCAGAGTTTGAATTTGGTTCTGAAACTTCCAAATTCCATTTTAGATTTTAGGGGAGGCTAACCCTAAGGACACTGTTGCAGAACTTTTTATCAATTTAAGGATATCACAGCTCTGTCTAGTGCTATCCTGTTACATTTTTGTTTTTCCCAAGCAGGTCAGGCCCCATGGATGTGGTAAGTTCTTTATAATGTAAAGCCTGTTACACGTTGCCCACTGGCAAGAGAAAAGCTTGCAAGTACTCTTTCCCTCCTGACTTCAAGTGAATGGCTGATATCCTATTATTAATGGGGATAGATTTTTCTTGAGATTAAAAAAAAGAAAGTTGAATTGTGTAGACTGGATGGCCTTGATGGAGTTAAGATTCAGGTGCCCAGAGTGGGCAACCAAAGACTGGGCTATTCCAGAACTATTTCATTAGCTGCCCTGGTCAACAACTGTTCCTTCGTTAAGAGAAACTAAAGACTGATATAACCCTTTGAAGATTTATAATTTTTGTATTTTAAGGTCTTAATACTGTCAATGAAAAGGAGTCAAGCTCTGTAATATATTTATACAGATTTATTGTGAGGGAAACATGAGCAACCAAGGTCCAAGGCACAGTCTCAAGAGGTCCTGAGAACATATGCCTGAGGTGGTTGGGTTATAGCCTGATTTCTATACATTTTAGGGGGACAGAAATTATAGGCAGAGACATAAATCAATACATGTTAGGTATATATTGGTTTGGCCCAGAAAGGCAGGACATCTCACAGTGGAGGATTCCAGGTCAAATGTAGATTTAAAGATTTCCTGATGGCAACTGGTTGAAAGGGTTAAGCTCTGCCTGAAGAGTTGAAATCAGTAGAAAGAAATGTTTGTAGTTAAGATAAAGGGACTATGAAAACGAAGGTCCTTGTTATGTAGATGAAACCTCCCAGTAACAGGCTTCAGAGAATAGATTGTAAATATCTCTTATCAGGCCGTAGAAGGTGCCAGACTTTTGGTTAAATCTCTCCTGGATCAGGAAAAGACCCAGAAAGGAAAGGGAATTACCTATAGAATGTAGATTTTCCCCACAAAAGACAGCTTTTCAAGGCCATTTCAAAATATGTTATAAAAATATATTTTGGGATAAAAAATTTCATTTTCTTTCAGTGCTTGCTATCTGTTATGTGATTTTATACTAGAGTCAGGTTGGAGTTTGGTATCTTATTGCTACAAAGTCTGTTTTGTCAGTCTTAAGATCTCTGTTTTAATGTTAATGCTGGTCAGTTGTGTCTCAATTCCAAAGAGGAGGATAAAATGAGGCAACCCCTCCTTCACATCATAGCCTGAACTAGTTTTTCAGGTTTACTTTGGAATGCCCTTGAGACAGGAATCCATTTAATCAGTTTAGGAGCTTAGAATTGTATTTTTGATTTACAACTACTGTATACAGTTGTATGATAATTAAAATAAGATAATTTTAGTCACTATAGTAGCTATCCCCTATTGTGGCTATTATTTATTTAGCCACATCCCTTACCGTCACTCCTTAGAGAATTGTGTCCTTACAAGTTTTTTCTCTATTTGAGTATATCACATGTCACACAAACAAGGTAAAAACACATGGTTTATAAAGAAAAGCAAAGATCTCGAAATACTTGCCATAAATTAGTTTTACAAAGTTCCACCAGAGTCAGGGTACTCCATTAAATTCCTAGAGCCCACAGTGCAGGGAAGTCCCTAGGCCCAGGATACGATCTCTCCTGATTTTGAGGGCATGTATCCAAACACATGGCCTGCTGAAAACAAATGCATTTTAATCTCAATGACTCTCTAAGATTAAGGCTTTGAAATGTCTTTACTATTCTTAAAATCATGGCATTTTCCCTCCTTGCACCAGGCTGAGGGATGGCCCTTCTGACCCTGCTGGCCCTAGGCAGTCCCTCCTCCATGGGGTGCAGACTTGGCTCACTTCATGATTATGGTGACCCCTCACCACCAGGAGGCCAGCCCAGAGCTCAATGCTCCCACCAGTTCTGAGCAAGGCAGAATAATGTGGTAGGCAGGATAATGGCCCCCAAAGACATCTGCTTCCTCATCCTTAGAACCTCTGAATATTACCTTATATGGGAAAAGAAACTTGGCAGATGTGAGAAATTTAAGGATCTTAAAATGAGATTATTCTGGATTATCTGAGTGGGCTCTAAATGCAATTACAAGTACCCTTTAAAAGGGAGGCAGAAGAGTCAGGGAAAGAGACGTGATGGTGGAGGCAGAGATTGGAGTGATGCAACCACAATCCAAGGAATGCCAGCAGCTGCCAGAAGGTGAAAGAAGCAAGAAACAGTTTCTCCCTTAGAGACTCCAGAAGGAGTATGGCCCTACTAACACCCTGAGTTTGGGCTTCTAGCTTCCTGCAACTTTGAGACAATAACTTTCTGTTGTTTTAAGCCAAAATAAATAAAACACATTAAATAACAAACAAACAAACAAATAATGATTGTGAAACGGGTAGATGTGTTTTTTGGCTATTAATAAAATCATCCATGTGTTTTAGTTCAATAGAAGTGATTTGAATGGAATCTGAAATGGAAAGCAGATGGCAAACTCCACATGATATAAAGTCACCAGGAGCTTCTGCAGTGGTAACCCCTTGAATGCATTAAGCCTGGGACATCTAGCTTAAATGATTCTAAACTTCCAGTTTCAACACACCAAGATTCAATCACTATAGCTGTCATGCATTTCACTTACTTTATGGTAGAACTCTAGAAACATGAACATCTGCCTTTACAGAAATTGGCAACATAAACAACACGCTATGTAGGAACATGAAAAGGTAGCAAAATGATCCATTGGCAAGTAAAAACAAGGAAGACACAGAGTGCCTGGCATCTTATTGAAGTAATGAGGTTAAAAGAATCTTTTAGGAGGAGAAGAATGTGGGCTGTGTCCATTCAAGTTTCTTCCTGCTCATAGTTTTCCAGTTGAGATAGCTCACCAATGGGAGGTATAATGAGATAAGCAGCCAGAAACTGGGTCATAGTGCCTTGACTTAAATACATACTTCAGTCTTTAAACTTGAACCCTGTCTAATTCCACCATGTGAAAAACTTGAAAGCTAGCTCTGTAGATTATAGTGTAAATCAATCCAATGATAACAGTAACTAACATTTACTTAACACTTTCATCCCTTTTCTCCTATAGATCTCTCAACAACCCCATGAGATAAATACGTATTATCTCCAATTTGTAGCTGAGGTTACTGATGTTTTGGGAACTTAAGTAATTTGTCCAAATTAGTCATAACACTTGAGAAGTAATAGAATTGAAATTTAAGCCCAGGCAGCCCAATTCCAGACCCCATAGCTTGATCACTACTGCCTAATTCCACTGGATTTGGGGGAAATGTAACCACCAGATGTTTTAAAAACAGACCTAAACACTAAAAAACTGCTCACTCGGGCTGGGTGTTGTGGTTCATGCCTATAATCCCAGCACTTTGGGAAGCCCACAGGGGCAGATTGCTTGAGCCCAAGAGTTCAAGACCAGCCTGTGCAACATGGTGAAATCCTGTCTCTACCAAAACAAATACAAAAATTAGCTGGGTGTGGTTGGATGCACCTCTGGTCTCAAAGGGAGGCTGGGGTGGAAGGATCGCTTGATCCAGGGAGGCCAAGGTTGCAGTGAGCTGTGATAGTGTCATTGTACTCCAGCTTGGGCAACAGAGACAGACACTGTCTCAAAAAATTAATTAATTAAAAAAAGAAAAAAAAAAGGAAAAAATGCTCAGTGGGATAAATCACATATATTAAATAAAAGGGAAAGAACACATAACATATCCTTGAAAATCTCTTCCCCCCCCCTCATTCATTTAAGGGCTATAGTTTAATAGAAAATGCACAGTAAGAAAGAATCCAGTCTGCATGCTTCAACCTAAATTATCCCAGTAAGTGCTCAGAATTCTCACTGGCAGCATTTAAATATAGTAGCTTGATACTAACAGTTAACTTACTGAAAATAAGCCACTGTCCCAAGGACTTTACATATGTTAATACATTAAGTATTCATAAAGTCCCTGTGAAGCAGGCATTCTTAGTATTACCATTTTACAGATGAGGCATTTGAGGTACATAACTCATACAAGCAGTTAGGGGCATGGCTTGGATTTGAAACTCCTAGGCTGACTCTAAAGTCTACATACTACACTATTCTGCTGTGCTCCCTTTTAAGAATATGGAGTGCTGTCTACTTTACCCTATACATGCTATCAACAACAGTTTTTCACAGCCAATTGGATGCTCAATATTTACATCTGTGTGTATAGCTCTTCTGAGTTTTTGCAAAGAAGTTTCACATACCATATGTTATTTGATAACAATATTTCTATAAGGAAGGCAGTGCTGTTGCCAGAGTCCCTGTTTCACAGATGAGAAAAACAGAAAGCCAGAGGGACTAAGTCATTTGTCTGAGGTTACACAATTCAGAAAGGCAAGAATGAGAATTAGAAACCAAGCCTTTTTGCTCCTTGTTGATGGCATCATATTATTTGAATGTGGTTAACAACAATATAGCAGTGTTTTGGGTTCACATATGTTTAGTTTTTAGAGCAGGCTTTCAGCTACCATATTCCTACATCAGGGGTACTGCCTCATTGCCAAAAGCTGGAGCAAGAAATCTGTATACAGGATTGATTGTAGAGATCCATTACACACCCAAAATGCCTTGGGCCTAAGTTAAGAGCATACTCTATGGGTGACTTACAGATATATGAAAAAAGGTGGATCTGTTTACTGGTTTAGTGTCTAGTTCTTTTATAAACAGGAAAATGTTTCCCAAATTCCAGTCATTCACCTCCCGCCTTTGTGATTTTGCCTTATCAATGTATCACCTGTGCAAGTTTATGCAATATACTTTTTCAGTAGATTTGATAATTTCATTTAGCCTAAGCAATAAAATATGAAACTATAGGTTTGATATATGAGTTATATTTTTTCAAATATGCAATAAAATAAATACAAAATGATAACCTAAAGCCATGTCTCAAGGAATAAGGAGAAGTTTAAGGTGGACTTTGTCAAGGAGAGCTTGGCAGTAAGGATCGTACCAGTGAATTCAAGGGTTCTGGCTATGAATGTTGATTTGCCCAGATATTAATAAAGAAAGCTTCTCTTCTTCTTGAAAAGTTTAATGAGATGGAGGGAAAGTTTCAGTTGTTCATGGCTTAATATAGAAATATGATGGGAATTCATTATGACAGTCAGAAGCAAACAGTTCAGAGGTGGTAAAACAGTACATAGGCACAAAATTTATTCTTAGATAAAGGGCAAGAGACTCTAAGATTTTGCCAATCCTTTTGTTTTTTGGTGCAGTGGGGAGGGGATACTGGTTGCTGGATTTCCAGAGAGATGTTGGATTTTTCCATGAGTATTTGAGGGCCATAATATAACCCTCTCTTACGCTTCCCTCCCAACTTCCATCTCACATTTATAGTTAAGCATGATTCTTATTTGAATTATAGCCACAGAAACTGCATCAGATACACAAGTGGGGGATGTTCAAGGATGGAAACAGCATTATTTAATTTAGTTTAATTTAACCATTGCAATAGCCTCCTATCATTGATACTGTCATCTGCATTTTGAAAATGGAAAAATAGGATAACAAATTTTGTAACTTGCTCTTAGCTAGAAAATGGTAGAGTTTTGATTTAAATCTATATCTCTGGAATTGATTTAAAGATGGCCACAAAATCTTTTCTACCCCTTCCATCAAGGGGTGAAGTCTAATTTTCCTTTTTTGGATTAGGCTAGACTTAGTGACTTTAAAATCTTTAGTGGATTAGGCTAGACTTAGTGATAAATAGAATCTAGTGGAAGTTATGTTCTGGAATTTCTGAGCCTGAGTCATACAAAAGTATTGCAGCTTCTGCTTGGGATTCTGGAAAAACTTGCTCTCTGGACATGCCCTCTCAGGATATTTCCCAGTGGAAGTCAGCCACCATGCTTTGAGGATGCCCAAGTGGCCCCATGGAGAGGCTCATAGGGAGATTGATTGAGGTCCCCAGTGGGCAGTCCTGCTGAACTTCCAACAGCCAGTACCAACTTGCCAGTAATGTCATTAAGCCATCCTCAATATCTAGCCCAGTTGAGCCTTCAGATGATTCTAGCCCTAGCTGATATCTGACTGCAATTACACAAGAGGCTCTAAATATAAAAATGTTTGTTCTTTATCTTTGTTCTCAATAATTTCTTGGGGTCACTCCAAAAATGCAGACTAGTTCTTGGCATGGAGTATGAAAATACATCCTGAACCATGGAAAGAAATAGCTAAATTGGCATCAGTCACCTACATGCTACCAGTCTTGCCAGAAGAAAGATTTCTTTGGCATGTATGTGTACATGTGCTCTGCATTAGGATCAACAGCCCAGTCATTATGTGAGCAAGTGTGCTCTCTATTATAGTTTAATTAACTAAGGCAGAGGTGGAGAATTAGCTTACTAGATATACCTGTCTTGGACTTGATATATTCAGTGGGCTAATCTAAAATCGAATCCAAAGGATTAATATTATCTTGCTCATTGTTTTTTGACATAACAATTTTCCCATACCTAATGGTTAAATCATTAAGAACAGAGCATTTAAAGAATAAGTGCTAAAAAGGAACTAGAGAACTGAGAACAATCATGTATTAGTCTGTTCTCACACTGATGATAAAGACATACCCTAGTCTGGGCAATTTATAAGAAAGAGGTTTAATTGGACTTACAGTTCCACATGGCTGGGGAGGCCTCACAATCATGGCAGAAGGCAAGGAGGAGCAAGTCACGTCTTTCATGGATGGCAGCAGGCAAAAAGAGAGCTTGTGCAGAGAAACTCCCAATTTTTTTTTTTTTTTTGAGAAGGAGTCTTGCTATGTTGCCCAGGCTGGAGTGCAGTGGTGCAGTGGTGCGATCTTGGCTCACTACAACCTCCACCTCCTGGGTTTAAGCGATTCCCCTGCCTCAGCCTCCTGAGTAGCTGGGATTACAGGTGCCTGCCACCATGCCTGGCTAATTTTTTGTATTTTTAGTAGAGATGGGGTTTCACCATATTAGCCAGGAATGTCTCGATCTCCTGACCTCGTGATTCACCTGCCTTGGCCTCCCAAAATGCTGGGATTACAGGCGTGAGCCACCGTGCTCGGCCGAGAAACTCCCATTTTTAACACCATCAGATCTCATGAGACCCATTCACTATCATGAGAACAGCATGGGAAAGACCAGCCCCCATGATTCAGTCATCTCCCACCAGGTGCCTCCCACAACAGGTGAGAAGTATGGCAGCTACAAGATGAGATTTGGGTGGGGACACAGAGCTAAACCATATCAAATGACTAAACTGCTTATTTCAAATGATAGAAAATAAAGGGTAAACATTTTCTAAAGCCACAGTCCAAATGAAGAGCAGAGTATGATGAATGAAATTGCTCAATCATCTCCCTCTTGTCCAACTTCTTTTTGATATCCTTTCTATGCCTCCTTTTCCTTTCAATGCATATGTCTCCCTATTCCATTTTTTGGTACCCTATCTCATCCTTGGTCTGTTAACTTTCCCCAGTGTCTTTTGTCCTTTCCATTTTTCATCATAACCCAATGGCAATTTACAAGCAATTACAGTATTTTTAAAAATGTGTATAGTATTCACTGAATGACTATTTTTCTAGTTCTTCATTATGTAATAGTTATCTCAAAAGGAAATATAAAATCACCGAACTAAATTATATTATTATTTACTTCTCTGCGTCTGATAATTCTGACAATTTATTTTTGCCTCAGGCCTACTATTGATATAATGTTTTAGGTTATATGTTTAACTATGGTTTATTTATTTATTTAGATACATGGTCTAACTCTGTCGCTGAGACTGGAGCACACTGGTATGGTCATAGTTCACAGTAACTCTGAACTCCTGGAATCAAGTGATCCTCCTCCTGCCCCAGCCTTCTGAGTAGCTAGGACTAGACAAACACACCACCACACTCAGCTAATTTTGTTATTTTAAAAAACTTTTTTTTTAGTACAAAAGGACGTTAAATATCATATCCTTTTTAAAAAGAGAACACACTTCATTAACTGTTATTAATTTGGAAAAACTCATTTTGAATTAGTGAAGAGCCTTGATTACATTTGCACGTGTATTTTTTTCATGAAGTTTTACATATTTTTATCCTAAGAAAAGAAAATTGTAGGCCAACACTGTGTACTTAGTAGAGGTCTTTGGAGACCTAATGGACAGAAATGATAATGTGTATGACAGTTTGTAATAAAGTTAAAAAAATAAAAATTTACTCACCAGAAACTTTCCTCAAATATTTATCAAGAGAAAAGTATTTGAAATGAAAGAAGTATGCTTTCCAGTGTAGACTTAATGTGCTGGGAAATTGGGAGGAAATCTAGGTAGCATGGAGTGTCTGAGTCCTCCAGCTGTCCTAGAGTGACCCCATATGGTCTTCAAGCGTAAGCAGAGTGTAGTTGCCCCATGAGTTCTTCCTGCCTGCTGCACAGACAAAACCAGTTCACTGAGATCATGGTATTGCAGCAAAGAAAGAGTTTAACTGATGCTAGGCTAGCCACACAGAAGATGGAGCTATTACTCAAATCAGTCTCCCTGAAGGCTTGGAGGTTAGGGTTTTTCAAGGATAGTTTGGTGAGCAGGGGACTAGGGAATAGGTAATACTAATTGGTTGGGGATGCATTCATAGGGATGTGGAAAACGGTCCTGGTGGACTGAGTTTGCTTCTGAGTGGGGGCCTTAGGACTGGTTGAGTCATGAGTCCCGAGTCTGGATGGGGTCAGTCAGTGGCCAGAATGCAAACGCCTGAAAGATATCTCAAAAAACCAATCTTAGGTTCTACAATAGTGATGGTATCTATAAGAGCAATTGGAGAAGTAAAAAATCTTGTGACTTTTGGCCATATGACTAGAGCTGGAAGGAATTGTAGAAACTATGCCTACGTTTTAGCGAATTCAGACCTCTCTCTTGATCCTAATCTTGTGGCCTTTCATTAGTCTTACAAAAGGAGTTTCAGTCCCTGAACTTGGAGATGATCAGATTTAGGAAGGTACTATTCTCATCCTTGCTTCAAGGTTAAATTATAAACTCAATTCCTCCCATGGTTAGATTGATCTACATCCAGGAATGAGCAAAGACAGCCAGACTGTGGGGCTACAAGCAATTTGGAGCCAGCCATGTTAGACTTCTCTCACTTTCATAATCTTTGCAAAGGCAGTTTCAAAATCACAAGACGTTACTTGCAGCAGGGATGTGAGGCTGGTAGAGGTAAAGGTGTTTACCTCTATGGCATAAATGGGAAAACAAAAGACAAATCAGTAAAATAAAGCAATACCTACAAAAACAAGCCTATAAAGGACTCCAAGGCAGATATACATGTGAGAAGATAATAGAAAGACTCAATGTTCATCATGTGACCTGAATACCATGCTTTATGGCCCAGCAAACTATCTGTAATGCCCCATCTGTCCCAAAGGAGGAGAGCCTCTGGATACTCCTTCAAACAGATTCCTTTTCCCTCAGTATTAAAAAATCTGGTTTTAAGGTGAATCTCATCTTGCATTTGAGCATTATTTTTATAAGAAAGAAATGCATTTTTCCACCAAACGCCACTAATTTATACCACCAATTCAGATAATTTCTGAGTTTAGATTTATGTTCCACTATGAACAAAGACACTTCAATGAATGATCATTACAAAGACAAAATTCAAAAGTCAACTAAATCACCAAATGAAGAAACTTGTCTCCTTGTTATTCTAAGAATTGCCATTTAGGCAAACAAAAACAATCTCAATCTACATACCATATATATGCTCAATAAATATTGCTTAAGTTAAATTTGCTAAAATTCATAACATATATAAGATGCACACTGAGATGGAGAAAAACCCCATGGGTGCATTATTTCACATATAGCATGAGAACAACCCAGTTTTACACTAAAAGAGGCTCTCTGAATTTTCACAAACTTTGTTTTCTTTTGTGAGGATTTACAGTGTCACTTACAGTACATACAAGAGACCACTTCCCTAACTCACAACTTAGAGTGTACCTCAGGGAAATTGTCATTAGAAAGTCAAACACAGAGTAACCAGCAGGGGGTTATAACAAATAAATCACAAATAATAGTAAGCTGCAAACTCAAAATGTCCAAAACTAAATTTGGCATGCCTGCCTCACCCCTTCTAAATTTGACCCTTGTACTAAGCCTACCATTATAACTGGCCAGAGAACTCCAAGTCTCATAATGAGCTTCTTGATTTATACAGCATCAGTTAATCATGAAATCCCCTGTTTCCTTAGTTTTATCTATTTCCATTTCCATTATTTATATCATTATACTCTTGTATCTAGATGCTTCAGAGAGATTCCTTTAATCCAGCCTCAACTTCGGTCAATCAAACCTATCTCCTGCTATTTAAAATATTGATTTCATTGTGTCATTCCCTTACTTACAACCTTTAGTGGCTCTCTATTTCCAAGCACGTTAAATCATTGTTCTGTATGGTTTCAGGAATCTTTATTCTAGCTATGTGTACATCTCTGTTGCATCTATCCCTTCTCCTCAGCTTGGAATCCCATATACTAGTAAGGCCAGTCACCAACTTTTTCTACAAATACATCACACTTCTCGCTTACACTGCATCTTACATCACCCTGGTTTCAGAAAACTTCAACCCTTTCCATCTCCATTTATCTCTCCTTCCAAGACAAAATCAAGTCCTGCCTGCTTTCTTGATCCTTCTAGCTCTTACATATCTCCTGTGGCCTCCCCTTTTGAGTTATTTATTGTAGTCCAACTTAGAGGGCTCTCTGTAGCTTCAGACGTGCTCACTTTGTTTCTCCAAGTGAGCTGAAGTTTCTTGAAAGCCTTTCTCAACCACACCTTCCATCTCCAATTAAGTGTAGGCCCCCAAATGGTCTGCCCACACTGTACCTTGCACTTCTCCATCATGGCACTCACCAAATTTGCAATTGTTTGTGTGTCCCTGCTGGGCTATGGACTTTTTCATGGCAACAGTCTCAACCATCCAGTCTGTGCACCATTGTGTCCCAAAGGTCATTGTGTCCTCCAGTGCATGGCACACATAAATTGCCTCAGAAACTTTTTTTTTTTTTAGTATTTTTAAGTCTTGGGATACATGTGCAGAATGTGCAGCTTTGTTACATAGGTATAAACGTGCCATGGTGGTTTACTGCACCTATCAACCCATCACCTACATTGGGTATTCCTCCTAATGCTATCCCTCCCCTAGCTCCCCACACCCCAGCAGGCCCGGTGTGTGATGTTCCCCTCCCTGTGTCCATGTGTTCTCATTGTTCAACTTCCGCTTATGAGTGAGAACACGCGGTAGTTGGTTTTCTGTTCCTGTGTTAGTTTGCTGAGAATGATGGTTTCCAGCTTTGCCCATGTTCCTGCAAAGGACATGAACTCATCATTTTTTATGGCTGCATAGTATTCCATGTTGTATGTTGTATATGTGCCACATTTTCTTTATCCAGTCTATCATTGATGGGCATTTGGGTTGGTTCCAAGTCTTTGCTATCGTGAACAGTACTGGAATAAACATGTGTACGTGTGTCTTTATAGTAGCATGATTTATAATCCTTTGGGTATATACCCAGTAATGGAGTCACTGGGTCAAATGGTATTTCTGGTTCTAGATCCTTAAGGAATTGCCACACTGTCTTCCACAATAGTTGAACTAATTTACACTCCTACCAACAGTGTAAAAGCGTTCCTATTTCTCCACATCCTTTCCAGCATCTGTTGTTTCCTGACTTTTTAATGATCACCATTCTAACTGGTGTGAGATGGTATCTCATTGTGGTTTCGATTTGCATTTCTCTAATGACTAGTGATGATGAGCTTTTTTTCATATGTTTGTTGGCTGCATAAATGTCTTATTTTGAGAACTGTCTGTTCATATCCTTCACCCACTTTTCGATGGGGTTGTTTTTTTCTTGTAAATTTGTTTAAGTTCCTTGCAGATTCTTGATATTTGCCCTTTGTCAGATGGATAGATTGAAAAAATTTTCTCCCATTCTGTTCATTCTGATGGTAGTTTCTTTTGCTGTGCAGAAGCTCTTTAGTAATTATATCCCACTGGTCAATTTTGGCTTTTGATGCCATTGCTTTTGGTGTTTTAGTCATGAAGTCTTTGCCCATGCCTATGTCCTCAATGCTATTGCCTAGGTTTTCTTCTAGGGCTTTTATGGTTTTAGGTCTAACATTTAAGTATTTAATCCATCTTGAGTTAATTTTTGTATAAGGTGTAAGGAAGGGGTCCAGTTTCAGTTTTCTGCATATGGCTAGCCTGTTTTCCCAACCCCATTTATTAAACAGGGAATCTTTCCCCATTGCTTGTTTTTTCAGGTTTGTTGAAGATCAGATGGTTGTAGATGTGTGGCATTATTTCTGAGGCCTCTGTTCTGTTCCATTGGTCTATATGTCTGTTTTGGTACCAGTACCATGCTGTTTTGGTTACTATAGCCCTGTAGTATAGTTTGCAGTCAGGTAGCGTAATGCCTCCCACTTTGTTCTTTTTGCTTAGGATTCTCTTGGCTATACAGGCTCTTTTTTGGTTCCATATGAAATTTAAAATAGTTTTTTCTAATTCTTTGAAGAAAGTCAATGGTAGCTTGATAGGGATAGCATTTAATCTATATATGAATTTCACCTATTCATGAGATGGTACGTTTTTCCATTTGTTTGTGTCCTCTGTTATTTCCTTGAGCAGTGGTTTGTAGTTATCCTTGAAAAGGTCCTTCACATCCCCTGTAAGTTGGATTCCTAGGTATTTTATTCTCTTTGTAGCAATTGTGAATGGGAGTTCACTCAGGATTTGGCTCTCTGTTTGTCTATTATTGGTGTATAGGAATGCTTGTGATTTTTGCGCACTGATTTTGTATCCTGAGACTTTGCTGATGTTGTTTATCAACTTGAGGAGATACTGGGCTGAGACAATGGGGTTTTCTAAATATACAATCATGTCATCTGCAAACAGAGACAATTTGACTTCCTGTCTTCCTATTTGATACCCTTTATTTCTTTCTCTTGCCTGGCTTCCCTGGGCGGAACTTCCAATACTATGTTGAATAGCAGTGGTGAGAGAGGGCATCCTTGTCTTGTGCTGGTTTTCAAAGGGAATGCTTCCTGCATTTGCACATTCAGTATGATATTGGATGTGGGTTTGTCATAAATAGCTTATTATTTTGAGATACATTCCATCAATACCTAGTTTACTGAGAGTTTTTAGCATGAAGCACTGTTAAATTTTATCGAAGGCCTTTTCTGCATCTACTGAGATAATCATGTAGTTTTTGTCATTGGTTCTATTTATGTGATGGATTACATTTATTGATTTGTGTATGTTGAACCAGCCTTGCATCCCAGGATGAAGTTGACTTGATCATGGTGGATAAGCTTTGTGATGTGCTGCTGGATTCAGTTTGCCAGTGTTTTATTTAGGAGTTTTGCATGTTCATCAGGGATATTGGCCTGAAATTTTCTTTTTTTGTTGCATCTCTGCCAGGTTTTGGTATCAGGATGATGCTGGCCTCATAACATGTGTTAGGGAGGAGTCTCTTTTTGTTTAGAATAGTTTCAGAAGAAATGGTACCAGCTCTTCTTTGTAACTCTGGTAGAATTTGACTGAATCCATCTGGTCCTGGGCTGCTTTTGGTTGGTAGGCTATTAACTACTGCCTCAATTTCGGCACTTGTCATTGTTCTATTCAGGGATTCGACTTCTTCATAGTTTAGTCTTGGGAGGGTGTATGTATCCAGGAATTTATCCATTTCTTCTAGATTTTCTAGTTTATTTAAATAGAGGTGTTTATGGTATTCTCTGATGGTAGTTTGTATTTCTGTGGGATCAGTGGTGATATCCTCTTTATCATTTTTTATTGTGTCTAGTTGATTCTTCTCTCCTTCTTTAGTAGTCTGGCTAGCAGTCTATTTTGTTATTCTTTTCAAAAAAAAACTAGCTCCTGGATTCATTGATTTTTCAAAGGATTTTTCGTGTCTCTATCTCCTTCAGTTCTGCTCCAATATTAGTTTTTTCTTGTCTTCTGTTAGCTTTTGAATTTGTTTGCTCTTGCTTCTCTAGTTCCTTTAATTGTGGTGTTAGGTTGTTGATTTTAGATCTTTCCTGCTTTCTCCTGTGGGCATTTAGTGCTATAAATGTCCCTCTAAACACTGCTTTGGTTGTGTCCCAGAGATTCTGAGCAATGATCATTACAAAGACAAAATTCAAAGGTTAACTAAATCACCAAATGATTCTGAACAATGTTGTGTCTTTGTTCTCATTGGTTTCTAAGAACTTATTTATTTCTGCTTTAATTTCGTTATTTACCCAGTTCAGTTTCCATGTAGTTGTGAGGTTTTGAGTGAATTTCTTAATCCTGAGTTCTAACTTGATTGCGCTGTGGTCTTAGAGACTGTTTGTTATGATTTCTGTTCTTTTGCATTTGCTGAGGAGTGTTTTACTTCCAACTATGTGTTCAATTTTAGAGTAAGTACGATGTGGTGCTGAGAAGAATGTATATTCTGTTGATTTGTGGGGGAGAGTTCTGTAGGTGTCTATTAGGTCTGCTTGGTCCAGAGGTGAGTTCAAATCCTGAATATCCTTGTTAATTTTTTGTCTCGTTGATTGTCTAATATTGACAGTGGGGTGTTAAAGGCTCTCACTAATATTGTATGGGAGTCTAAGTCTCTTTATAGGTCTCTAAGAACTTGCTTTATGAATCTGGGTGCTCCTGTATTGGGTGCATATATATTTAGGAAAGTTAGCTCTTCTTGTTGCATTGATCCCTTTATCATTATGTAATGCCCTTCTTTGTCTCTTTTGATCTTTTTTGGTTTAAAAACTGTTTTATCAGACTATGATTGCAACCTCTGCTTTTTTGCTTTCCATTTGCTTAGTAAATATTCCTCCATCTGTATATTTTGAGCCTATGTGTGTCATTGCACATGAGATTGATCTCCTGAATGCAGCACACCAATGGGTCTTAACTCTTTATCTAATTTGCCAGTCTGTGTCTTTTAATTGGAGCATTTGGAGCATTTAGCCCATTTACATTTAAGGTTAATATTGTTATGTGTGAATAACTTGCTAGCTGGTTATTTTGCCCATTAGTTGATGCGGTTTCTTCATAGTGTTGGTAGTCTTTACAATTTGGTATGTTTTTGCATTGTCTGGTACCAGTTGTTCCTTTCCATGTTTAGTGCTTCCTTCAGGAGCTTTTATAAGGCAGGCCTGGTGGTGACAAAATCTCTCAGCATTTGCTTGTCTGTAAAGGATTTTATTTCTCCTTCACTTATGAAGCTTAGTTTGGCTGGATATGAAATTCTGGGTTGAAAATTCTTTTCTTTCAGGATGTTGAATATTGGCCTCCACTCTTTTCTGGCTTGTAGGGTTTCTGCAGAGAGATCCACTGTTAGTCTCGTGGGCTTTCCCTTTGTGGGTAACCCGACCTTTCTCTCTGGCTGCCCTTAACATTTTTTCCTTCATTTCAACCTTGGTGAGTCTGATGATTATGTCTTGGGGTTGCTCTTCTTGAAGAGTATCTTTGTGGTGTTCTCTGTGTTTCCTGAATTTGAATGTTGGCCTCTCTTTCTAGGTTGGGGAAGATTTCCTGGATAATATCCTGAAGAGTGTTTTACAACTTGGTTCCATTCTCCCTGTCACTTTCAGGTACACCAATCAAACGTAGGTTTTATCTTTTCACATAGTCCCATATTTCTTGGAGGCTTTGTTTTTTCCTTTTCATTCTTTTTTCTCTAATCTTGTCTTCATGCTTTATTTCATTAATTTGATCTTTACTCTCTGATATCCTTTCTTCTGATTGATGGATTCGGGTATTGATACTTGTGCATGCTTCACAAAGTTCTCATGCTGTGTTTTTCAGTTCCATCAGGTCATTTATGTTCTTCTCTAAACTGGTTATTCTAGTTAGAAATTCCTCTATCCTTTTTTTCAAGGTTCTTAGCTTCCTTGCATTGCGTTAGAACATGCTCCTTTAGCTTGGAGGAGTTTCTTATTACCCACCTTCTGAAGCCTACTTCTGTCAATTTGTCAAACTCATTCTCCATCCAGTTTTGTTCCCTTGCTGGCGAGGAATTCTTGTCCTTTGGAGGAGAAGAGGCATTCTGGTTTTTGGAATTTTCAGCCTTTTTAAGCCAGTTTTTCCTAATCCTCATGTATTTATCTACCTTTGGTCTTTGATGTTGGTGATCTTCGGATAGGGTTTCTGTGTGGATGTTCTTTTTGTTGATGTTGATGCGATTCCTGTTTGTCAGTTTTCCTTCTAACAGTCAGGCCCCTCTGCTGCAGATCTGCTGGAATTTGCTGGAGGTCCACTCCAGACCCTGTTTGCCTGCATATCACCAGCAGAGGCTGCAGAACAGCAAAGATTGCTGCCTGTTCCTTCCTCTGGAAGCTTCGTCCCAGAGGGGCACCTGCCAGATGCCAGCTGGAGCTCTCCTGTATGAGGTGTCTGTTGACCCCTGCTGGGAGGTGTCTCCTAGTCAGAAGGCAAGGGGGTCAGGGACCCACTTGAGGAGGTGGTCTGTCCCTTTGCAGAGCTTGAATGCTCTTCTGGGATATCTGCTGCTTTCTTCACAGCTGGCAGGCAGGAAACTTTAAGTCTGCTGAATCTATACCCACAGTTGCCCCTTCCCCCAGGTGCTCTGTCCCAGGGAGATGGGTGTTTTATCTATAAGGCCCTGACTGGGGCTGCTGCCTTTCTTTCACAGATGCCCTGCCCAGACAGGAGGAATCTAGAGAGGTAGTCTGGCTATAGCAGCTTTTCTGAGTTGCAATGGACTCTGACCAGTTCGAACTTCCTGGCAAGTTTTTTTACACTGTGAGGGGAAAACGGCCTACTCAAGCCTCAGTAATGGCAGATTCTCCTCCCCACACCAAGCTCGAGTACTCCAGGTTGACTTCAGACTGCTGTGCTGGCAGTGAGAATTTGAAGCCAGTGGATCTTAGCTTGCTGGGCTCCATAGGGGTGGGATCTGCTGAGCTAGACCACTAGCTCCCCTTTCTAGGGGAGTGAATGGCTCTGTCTTGCTGGCATTCCAGATGCCACTGGGGTATGAAAAAAAAAAAAAAAAAACTCCTGCAGCTAGCTCAGTGTCTGCCCAAATGGCTGCCTAGTTTTGTGCTTGAAACCCACAGCCCTGGTAGTGTAGGTACCCAAAGGAATCTCCTGGTTTGTGGGTTGCAAAGCCAGTGGAAAAAGTGTAGTATCTGGGCTGGAATGTGCCATTCCTCATAGCAAAATCCCTCATGGCTTCCCTTGGCTAGGGGAGGAAGTTCTCTGACCCCTTGTGCTTCCCAGGTGAGGTGATGCCCCACCCTGCTTCAGCTCGCCCTCTGTGGGCTGCTGTGCACACACTGTCTAACCAGTCCCTATGAGATGAGCTGGATACCTCAGTTGGAAATGCAGAAATCACCCACCTTCTGCATTGATCTCACTGGGAGCTGCAGACCGGGGCTGTTCCTATTCAGCATCTTGCCAGGCACCCAGGAACATCTTTTGACTTATTGTTAATCTGAAGGCAAGGATCATGTCTTGAGGTTTATTTGTATTTTATTTTATTTTTTGCATTCCTCCAAACAGTTGTTAATGTATAAATTAAACATCATAAGAACTTATCTTCAATTGAAATTATTCATAACAATTGGGTTTATTCTTCAGGGAACTGGGATGGGGCAGTGTTCAAGCCCACTTTAAGAAGAAAATTATAAGCATTAATTTAAAAAGCATCTCCTCAGTAAACCACAATGGAAAACAAGCCAACAAACCCTGAGGAGCCTTGACTCATGAGGTGTGGCCTGAGCCTGCCCAACCCTGGAAGGGTGAAGGCAGATACTGATAATCCCTCCCTCCCATAGTTACCAGTAAAGAACATATTCTCCTGATCCTAGCTGAGCACACTGTCTTAGGAGAAGGGTGGAGGCAGGCTATGAACACTGAGATGAGGACTTAGGACGTCTAGCATTCATGACTCTGAAGTAACCACGAGCCTTTCTGGGCCTGGAATCCATCATTTGAAATACTAGTACAAGGAGCAGCAGTGCCTCGTTTGTGGCTGGAATCCTTCAGGCATCCCCCAGTCCTGGGCAGTCATCCTAATAAAGCAGCATGGTCACAGGATGAGCCAGCCTGAATCTGCAGCTTCTTCGTGCAAAACCTGAGTTTCTGTGTCTCTTTAATTAAAACAATTTGCAGCTCTTCATTCCTTTCACAGTTTTTTTTCCCTGGACTCAAGCAATCTTCCCACCTCAAGAGGTCCCCCAAATAGCTGCGACTACAGGCGTGTGCCACAACGCCCAGCTAACTTTTTGTAGAGATGTGGTTCTACCATGTTGCCCAAGCTGGTCTCAAACTCCTGAGATCAAGCAATTTGCCCGCCTCGGCCTCCAAAAGTGCTGGGATTACAGGCGTGATCCACAGTGCCTGATCTCTCTCTCTCTCTTTTTTTTTTTTAACCCAAATCTCATCCTAGGGTTCCTGGTTATAACTGTCTGCTTTAAACTCTGTGTGTGTGTGTGTGTGTGTGTGTGTGTGTGTGTGTGTGTGTCTGTGTCAAAGTATTCAGTCTTAGCAACTAACCTATGCTTTGGTATCATATACAATAGGATCACTCATTCATTGGTTGAACAAATAAAGAGTGCTTACCATGTGCTAGGCATTATTCTTGGCAATGGAGAGACAAAATGGATACAGATACTTTGTTTACAGAATATGTACTCTGTGCAAAGCACTTTGCTAAGTGATTATCTCTTTTAATCTTAAAAACAAACTTATAAAATAGGTACTATTATTATACTAATTTTATAGATGAGAAAATTGAGGCAGGAACTAAATCCAAGTTCTCACAGTTCATAAGTAATGGCTCCAGGAGCTGGAAGCATCTCTTTAAGTGACCTCTGCAAATTATTTGAGGGATACAAGGTAAGTCTGAAGTCCAACAAGCCTGACAGTCGCGTTCCACAAGAATAATCAACTATTTACTCAGAAAACCAGTCACTGTCTTTTTCTACACATACATCGTGCTGCTTCTTTTTCTTAGATAATTTTGCTTCCAGGTGAAATGTGGGATTTGGGAATAGAGAGCCTCATTTAGAAGTCTCAGTGGGCAGATCACGAGGTCAGGAGATCGAGACCATCCTGGCTAACACGGTGAAACCCCGTCTCTATTAAAAATACAAAAAATTAGCCAGGTGTGATGGCGGGCGCCTGTAGTCCCAGCTACTCGAGAGGCTGAGGCAGGAGAATGGCGTGAACCCGGGAGGCGGAGCTTGCAGTGAGCCAAGATTGCACCACTGCACTCCAGCCTGGGCGACAGAGCGAGACTCCGTCTCAAAAAAAACTCAGTGTCCTGTATAGAAATTGTGGACATGCCATCTTTGGCCACTTTTTCACCCTACCCTCACGGTCATGGATTCTCTGATCACTTATCAACTCCCTTATTTTTCCACCTCCTCGCATGCGTTTCATCGTTACTTATAGGAGGATAACAAGTCCTGCCAGCATGCAGCTGTATTTTTAGCCAGGTTCCATTAAAGACGCAACACAAAGCCAGACTGTATTAGTCATAACATCTGAGCAATACTGCAGACTCCATTTTCATTCAGTTTCATCAAATGTATTTACATATATTTACAATTGCCTCTGCTCACCCAGAAATGATCTCTTCTGGGCTTAGTCACCAAGACATTTGGTTGAATGTCTGTATATTCAAATAAGCTTTAACTCTTACTTTCCTCTAACCACCTATAATGGAATTTCTTCCTTTTCCCTTTCCCTTTCTTCTTTTCCCTCCTTCTTCTCCATTTTGTCACAGACATCTCCCATTTGTGTGTTTCTTCCTGCTGTTTTCAGAGGTTCAAGCTTTTGTATATTTATTGGTTAGATTTCTTAGATCTATAAAAATATTTAAAAATAAGTGCCATTTTCTTTGACATCTGTTTACCAAAAGTCATCTGAGAAGTCTGGAGATTTGAAAATTAAACAGAGAGTTAGAATCTAGAGATGGGCTGCCCAATATGGTAGCCACTAGTCTCCCTGAGCTATTAAGGGCCTAAAATATGAATAGTGCCACACGTGATATGATAATATTTTTATATGTTGGGTTACATTAAAATTAATTTTATCCATTTCTTTTTCTTTTTCAATATGGTAACCCAAACCATATATAATTATATATGTGGTTCACATTATATTTCTATTGAACAGCATTGGTCTACACAGAGCAATTTCCTTTTTATCACAATACACAGCATAGCAAAAGAATGCCAATCTCATAAGAATGCTGAAGCTGGACTATTTGCCCAGTGTTGATCTTCTCTTAAAATTGACACGTCTTTCAATATTGATCTCGTGAAACAGAACCAGTGGTAAAGAACCAATTCCAGACTGCTGAAAGGGTTTTCAATTATTTATGAATTATGACCACATCACAAATCCACATTGGAAACCATGAGTGTTCACAGAGCTAATGAACCCTTGATGCTCTTTCCATGAACATATATTGGTAAAATACAAATCCACAAGCAAATTCTCATGTACAGTTTCCTTGTGTTCTGGAAAAATTGAGTCCTTTGATTTTTTTCACTCATAGACAACTGTACATGAGCTTGAACACATCAGATTCAAATAGGTCTAATCTCATGCTGATATGGTATATTATTCATACACCATAAGCGCATACACACACATACATTATGTGCGTACCACATGTACACACCACCACATTAACCAGGAAAATTGGGCATTCCTGACTAACCAACAGACATTAATGGATTCCCTATTGTTTAGCCTGCCCTAGGCATGATGGCCTGTTACAATGGCCTTTGCTTTAAAGGAGCACCTAAATTGCACATGGACTGTATATTTCATTAATGTCCAAATGAAGCGTACCTTCTGCCCCCTCCCTACCCCTTACCTATACGTCTGTATGCTGCCTTGGCTCCCCTAGTGCCTCAGCTTGGAGAAAGAAGGACAAACCAATGGCCATTGAACAAACGAAAGAGGCTTTGGAAATTATAGTCTTGACTTCAACCGTGGCACCACAGGTGGCAGCAAACTCATCTTGGACTAACATTCCAGGAGCCATTAAAGACCAGTGTTCAAGAGCACTGGCTCACACGTCAGATACTCTGGTTTGAACGCTGGTTCCAGTTTTTACTAGCTGGGTGGTCCTAAGCATGTTATTTACCTAATCTCATACCTTGTTTCTTTCTTCGTAAGATGAGGATGCTTATAATTCTTATCTTTTACACTTCTTGTTAGGATTAAATGAGATAGTGCCTATTAATTCTTTTGTTTAGCACAGGCGAATTTAAGAAAACAACAGAAATTCAGCTACATCATTGTTCTGCCCAGCTGCTGCTTCACCATGAGGCCCTCTTCACCAAGTAATCATCTTAGATTTCACATTGCAGGGGCTGCCATTGGAAAAGTTTTCCTTTGCCTATGAAGTCTGTGGCCCTTTACCTTTTAACTTTCTTCTCCCTCTCCTTTTAAAAAATAAACGTGACTTATATAATTAATTTATGGCTAGGTAATTCTCTCAAGGACATTCTTAATTAAAAATTAATAGCTTACTTACTTTACTTGATTTGAGCATTGATTTGAATATTATGAAGATTTCTCTTTGAAAGCACAAATATAGTGTACCTATAACATTCTCAAAAAACAAGACCAAATACTACATGGCTCCTTGTGAGTATATGTGCATATGCAATAAACAGTGAATAAATACACTAGGATACTCACCAGCGTTATACAATATTATGGTTTTGTTTTCAGTTCAGGTATATGTTCAGTTACAACAAGGATTAAGTATTTTAAGATATCCAGAATAGCCAGGCATGGTGGCTCACACCTGTAATCCCAGCACTTTGGGAAGCTGAGGTGGGTGGATCACCTGAGGTCACGAGTTCAAGACAAGCCTGACCAACATAATGAAACCCCATCTCTACTAAAAATACAAAAATTAGCCGCGTGTGGTGGCGCATGCCTGTAATCCCAGCTACTAGGCAGGAGAATTGCTTGAACCCAGGAGGCGGAGGCTGCGGAGAGCTGAGACTGCGCCATTGCACTCCAGACTGGGCAACAAGAGCGAAACTCTGTCTCAAAACAACAACAACAACAACAAACCGATATCCAGAAAATCCTCGCCCCTGCCTCTGACCTATCACTCAATTTCTTCTTGTCTCCTTTAGATGATAGGGCCAATTATTAGAATGCCTTTATAGTAAGTGAAACAGTAAAAATGCACCAGTTAGTAGTCC
The DNA here is from genome assembly GCF_009828535.3 of Hylobates moloch. Classification (NCBI taxonomy): domain Eukaryota; kingdom Metazoa; phylum Chordata; class Mammalia; order Primates; family Hylobatidae; genus Hylobates; species Hylobates moloch. Next base: position 31,863,074 of record NW_026652292.1, read on the forward strand.
TTTTTTAAAACCAGAATTTACCAGATTCATCTGCTCTACAGCTACATTAGGATTTTTCAATCCAATGGTTGCTGTAAGGGAACTTACATGAATGTATTTTACACTATAAATATTTTAGCGTGCACACACACACACATACACACTTAACACGAGCAGCCATATTTATCCAATGTGCTAACTTTATATGGATTAATTCCTTGCTGGAGTCTTTGTTACCTTTTTCAGCAGCAGAAGTTATCTTGTCTAAAAATGTTTGGAACAAAACTGTATGCTATCTGATGTTTTTTTTCCCAGTTGAATATTTTGCAGCCGGTATATTCTTTTTCACTCTAAGTGTGGTGAACAGAAAGATGACTCTAGAATCATTCTTAATTTAGTTGGACAATCAACTCTCTGACAGATGTTTCTACACAATCTTTCAGCTAACCAGTGTAACCCACTGAGACCTCATTAGACTGTTGTCACTAAATGCCATATGGTTGTGTTGGGTGGTTTTCAAATGAACCACTAATATCTAAACATCAAATTTAGTTCTCTTCCAACAACATTATGTCATAAGAGGGCTTATAATAGTTTTGACAGTTACTACTGCCAGTAGGGAATTGTTCAAAACTCTTTAGAATCTCCCCACCCGGCAGGCTTTCCATGCTTGGGGGGTGAATTAGGAGCCTCCGCTGTTTCTTAGGGCACTTGGATGCAGAATATTTTGAAGAAAGAGAGTGAAACGTGAGGAGGCAAACCCTTGACATTTGAAAAACAAGCAGCTTAATCTGTCAAGATGACATTTCTCCATTGCTCCTTTCAGTCATTGTTTCTCTATAATGTTGGAAATGTCAGGAAGGGGCCAAGAACCAGGATTGTATAGTGAGGATGTGGTTGCCACAGAAAGAGGGGGCTGCCATGGTATTAGCAGCAGAGACCTAACTTTTGCCATTTCCTAGTGCTGATTTCAAGTGTCTGTTTTAGAGGCTATCTAGCAAAAGAGTGTGATATAGTAGCCTCCAAAGTAAACTATCAAACAGGTAGTCTTCAAGCCTGAAAATGAAAAAAGAACACTGTACATTCTAGAATGAAAGACAGGATATAACCTAGCTACATAGAGAATATCTGGTGGCAAAGACTATTCAACAGGCTCAACAGAGAGAGGCAGACTTTGGTGCTGCAGGCAAGAGGTGCATACTAACCCCTGGCTCCATTTGGTGAGCAGCAGGCTGGCATTCAGCTCAAGGAGGTGGAAAAAACAACAGCAGAGGGTATCAGGGTGAGTAATTGCCAGATTACTGAATCAGTCAGATGTGACCTGGTTCTCTTGCCAGCCAGTGTCACACTACCCAAAAGAGCACAGAAACCCAAGAGGACAAACAGCGAACCTGAGCTGGGAAGATTCCAACACCATCACGTGAAGAAAAGGGGAGAAGAGAGCCAAATATCAAAGTAATGATAATGGCATCCCATAGCAGATACCCACCCACTTGCAGAGAAATCAGAAAATAATTAAATAAAAATACATGCTGAGAGTATGCAAATGACAAAGTACCTGTAATAACAAAGCTAAGCCAACAGACTCTTCAGTTGTCCAAACCCCACCAAGTCACTCACCAGGTCAAATCTCTTTTCTGCTTGGTTCCAGGACCAGCCACTTACTTGGGTAGCTTTTAGGATTCAGAGATATAAACTTTTCCCTCTTTTAGCTCCCTTTGCCTGGTTTGATTTCAGTTCATTTTTACATCTTTCATTTTTGTTCTTTGAGATGTTTTTTTGGGACACCAACCTAGTTTATCTAATTAGACTTTGCATGTGGCTTGTTATTTCTCCTTAGAATTTGCACCCTAGATTTTAACCTCAGTGTGGCCTTTGAGATCCAGGGCACACTCCTGCCTCCTTTCTCTAGAGGACCTGAGTCTGGGTTGGGCTGTCTTGCCCATACACTGCACCATTATTCGTTCTGCCTTGGTGACTTGCCCGGGCCCACTAATGCTCCCCACAGAAGTTATACTCACTTGGGTCACTTCCCTTGATAATCTATGCCATTCTATAATCTATAATAATCTATAATCATTCCTGTTAACCTAATGGAAGTTCCCAGAGGCATACCTTGGAAACAGGTTACAGGTACAAGTGGTTTATTTGAGAGGAATTATCAGGAAAAATTAAAGGGAGATGACAGCAATGGGAAGTAATAGCGGAAGCCACCAAGCAAATTACCACTCTAGGCAACTGGAGCTTGATATTACTAGGGAATTCTGGGAGACTGTATGGAACATACATCACAGTGTCATCCCACCCAAAGGAGCTGGATATTTGTCCATCAGTTCCTCTCTGACTTTGCTTGAAGGCTGTTCCTAAGGATGATTATTCTCCAGCACTCTAGTTTGCCTCACATATAGGTTGAACAGACTCTGATGGGGAAAATAAGCCTTCAAGAAAAGAGTTGCAGATACAGGCAGCTGAAAGTTGGTTTTCTCCATAGTAAGTACTAAGGAGAATGGTATCCACCTGTCCCAACCCTGGGCCCCACCCACCATCTGCTTCTTTCCCCTGGAATGGATCAAATCTCATACTTCAGCCATACAAGCTCAATTTCCAGCTTTGACTTTGATTTGAACTCCAGTTGCACACTCATACTACTCATACATGTTCATATTCTTGATTTTGTACTAAGTGCTAAGGATTCCAAGATGAATGAGACATGTTTCCTCCTTCAGGAAGTAAACTATTTAGAGTTTAAAATGATCTCCTCCCCTTTTCTACCTGCCAAAAGAAACGCACTTCCGTATTTCCTTTTTGCATAGTGTCCTCATTTCCCTAAGACACTCAGGTTCACTACTATACCCTCAATATATATTCGTTGACACCATTATCTTCAAGTGATCTCTCTTTCCAGTCTACCAATAAGCACCCTCTTTCTTAATGTTTCTACCTTTGTTTGTTCCTTTCCATTCCACTGCCGTAATCTAGGCAGGCTTTCCATTATGTCCACGATGTCAGTTTTTTTTTTTTTTAAATAGCCTCAGTTATAACAATTCTACCTCCCCACATCTTAAACCCCTACCCCAAAATGAAATTTATCCTCCACACCATGATAATATGATAAATCTTTCTAAAACATGTCATTTTTCTGCTGAGATGCCTTTCAGTTCCTTGATGTTTTATGAAGACTCAAGACCCTCCCCATTTTTCTCAACCCTACCTCTGCAACCTTCTGTTCAAGCCAGATAATCTACACCATGTCACCTGAACAAAACATTTCCAGTCAGTCTCCATACTCACCACTCACACTTTTCCAATTTGTATAACCTTCTTCTCTTTCCTGTCCCAAATCCTATGCTGACTTTAAGACAGAGTTCAGGTCCTATCTTCCATGAAAGATTCTGACCACCTGACCCATGCTAATCCTTCTTAACAGAACCTGTCATTGTCTGTACTAATCATTTGACATTTTATCATTCTCTGCAATTTGTGACATTATTTGTATCTAATTTATTATATCTGTTTTAGTAATCATAACAGCTGTTATCAAACACATGCCAAGATCCTTTAAAAATTTATCTTTTAATATTCCATAACAATACAATGAGATAACCATTATTTCCCTGTTTTAAAATGAAGAAACTGAACATCAGAAAGCATAAGGAGTTAATCCAAGAAAAAACATAACTTTTCAGAATTAGAATTTGAAGCCAGATCTGCCTGACTCTTAACAGCTATTGTATCTTTCCAATAAAATTATAAATTCATTAAGAATAAGATCAATCTTATTTCTTCTTTATAGAAAATACTTTATATACAGTAGGAGTTTAGTCAAGTAATAGATTTGGGGAAAAATTTTTAAACAACTTTGAAAATCACTGGAAGGGACTTAGCTGCAGTTTGTTTTATTTTGCTTGCTTAGTTCCAGAAAAAGCTAATAACAAAAAAATTGGCTGTGCCTATGTTTGGTGAATCCGATAGTCTTTAAATTTTGTGAAATCATGGACACTGTGTACTTGTCCATCAGTGTATTTCTGTGCCTGCTACAAAAATTATGTGTGAGTCCATATGCCCATATAAGGGTAGGCTTATATTAAAATTTTTTAGAATATGAGCCACACCATAAAGATATGATATGGTTTCAAAAGGATTATAAATAAATACTCATAGAGCTGAACAACTCAAACCAGGGAAAACAGGATGTTCTTTTTGCCCTGAGGGTTTGGCTTGGCCTGGGCTGATGCTTTAGTAAAAGACGTCTGTGGTTGCTTACTCCCAACATGTAACTTTTGTAAGCAGAAAAACACACTCTGCCTTACTTTGGATGAAATAATCTATCATTCATTGCTCATTCCCTAGTGATAGTCATATCAAACAGCCTTCTCCCTGTTAATTTGCCTTCAAATCAATACCTGAACTGATGATACAAATAAGCCCATCACTGGACAATGTATGCCTCTTTATGTCAGAACTTCTTAAACTCTCATCCCTGGGTGATCTTCAAGGTCCTGTGAACTCTTTAAAATTGTCTTCAAAATGTTAGATGCATTTGCATTTTGTTTTCTGAGGAGAAGCTTTTATGACTTCAAAAGATTCCCAAAAAGGCCCACGACCCTGAAACAGGTTGAGCATTATTACTCAATGTAAAATAGTGAATTATTATCTGGCTTATTAATTACTTATTAGATGGAAGCTCTAATTTGTAAATACTTTTCATTCTCACACCCCTGGCACATTCCTGGCACAGGATAGTGAGAGATGCCAAAACTTGCAAACACATTTCTTGAATGTCTAATTAATAATATGATCATTTTGGGGTTTAATCTCCTTCAGGTTAGCTGGTAATTACATTTCTTTTTTTTTTTTTTTTTTGAGACGGAGTCTCGCTCTGTCACCCAGGCTGGAGTGCAGTGGCGCGATCTCGGCTCACTGCAAGCTCCGCCTCCCGGGTTCACACCATTCTCCTGCCTCAGCCTCTCCGAGTAGCTGGGACTACAGGCGCCCGCCACCACGCCCGGCTAATTTTTTGTATTTTTAGTAGAGACGGGGTTTCACCGTGGTCTCGATCTCCTGACCTCGTGATCCACCCGCCTCGGCCTCCCAAAGTGCTGGGATTACAAGCGTGAGCCACCGCGCCCGGCCTTGGTAATTACATTTCTGATCTGTAAGGCAGAAACTTGTTATTCTTGTCCAGCAATAACTAAGCCTAAGATCTGCTCACCACTATCCCTAATCCACAAAACTTCAGATATCTCATGTGTTATGAATCTCTGTTCTAGGGGTGTGAGTACATTGCCAAACCACAGTGCTGGTTCCCTAAATACAGCTATCCTTCACATACCATTAACTATCCAGTCTCATAAAGTCACCTGTGGATCAAGGGCATCCAAAGGCAAGTGACTACATGGGTTTAGAAGGAAGGTCTGTGGCCAAGACCTAGAGGGAGACCAACTGACCCACATGAAATTGAATTTATAGGTTTAGCCCACTACTATTATGTGCTAGCCCAGACATTAAGATAACTGTGGTCTTTGATGTTCCTGTAGGCTTGCAAGATTTCTGCAGGGGATTTCACAAGCAGAGTTGTACATTTGGCCTTTGGTAAAATTCCTAATTTTTAAAAATTAGATCTGAAGGATATAATTCCTTTTTTCTCTATTGCTGAATTATACTTTCATCATTACTCACTTACTCATTACTGCATTTGTTCAAGTGTAATAATTACATTACAGTACAGACATTGCAAGTGTTACCACCTATAGGCCAGAAATGTATTTCTTTTGTTTATCTATGATAAGGATAGGATTAGAAGGAAAGATTTCTATCTCAATTTCAACAACCTCCCATCTCCAAGTTTACCACCTTAATATCCAGATCTTAATTTTGTATTATTCTCTTCTTCCTTGTTAATTTTTTCTCCTTTCTTTACAATGCCTAAACAAAAAATCTTAATTACAAACTAATGTAAAATAATTTTACTTTATTATTATCTTCCTTAGGAATGTCATCATTATTTTGTCATTTGATTAAAGTATATGGATTTTTAAACGTAAATATTTTCATGCTACAAAATAATAAAAACAAAAGAACTGACTTGTTGCAGATAATCTTTTATCATGAAGTAATCTCTCATTTTATCATGAAAAAATCTCTTATTTCAGTATGTTCTAGCATAAATATTGGACAAAATAAATAATTTGAACATGTAAGGAGGTACTTTTGTCTGCATTTCCAATGACACAAAAGGATATTAGCAAAGAAGTCTGAACTGGGTTTATGCTTAAATAACTCATTCCTTTGAAAAACATGTTGAATTGAGAAAAACAAGAATTTTGTGGCCTGTCTTCGAAAATATTCAAGATTCCAAATCAGTTCACCTTGTACCCTCTGGTGGATTAAAAACTAGATAAACACATGCAAATTAATGTTTTCCTGTTGATTAAAAAAAAATTTTTTTAGATCTGTCTAAAACTATCACTGGTGTAAAAAACTAAAATTCTGAAATGTCCTCATTACTAAAAAATATTAAAATATTTAAAAATATTTACGAAGTTAAAGAAACTGACTATTAAAAGAACTCATTTTCTGTTTCTTAAATACAGTCTCTCTAGAAGAATTTTTGCCCACATACTAGTTAAGCCTCTCAATCTTCCATGGAGTAAAAATTCCGGGAAGAATGACCAATATGTGTTGGAGCAAAGCTGACTGACTATAAATCTTAGCTGGAGGCCGAGTGGTATAGCAGCAAAACATGGCTTTGTAGCTATTAGGTGCGATCTAATCCCCAGTTTCACCACCTAGTAGTTATGTAACCTTAGAGAAGTTACTTATCGTCTCTAACCCTCAATTTTTCAACAGAACAATCTGAACGGTAAAATTAATGTCTCAGTTTTTTTGATGGTTAAAGACAATACATCTAAATTGTTTAATACATTGTGAAGCTATGTTATAGGCTGAACTGTATCTACCTCCCTACCCCCACCTAATTCATATGATGAAGTCCTAACCCTTAGTGACTCAGAATGTGACTGGATTTAGAGATGGGGCCTTCAAAGAGGTCATTAAAGTAAAATGAGGTCATATTGGGTGGCCCTGATCCAATCAGGTGTCCTTATAAGAAAAGATTAGGACACAGACATGCATGCCAGTGGAGAGGAGACCATGTGAAGACACAGTCAGGATGAGACCCTCTACAGACCACAGAGGGAGGCCTTGGAAGAAGTCAATCCTGCCGACACCTTGATCCAGGACTTCTTGCCTCCAGAGTGGTGAGAAAACACATTTCTGCCGTTTAAGCCACCCAGTCTGTGATATTTTGTTATGGCAGCCCTGGCAAACTAATACAGGCTCACAACAGACCTTGACAGATGAAGGTTATTATTGTTAGTTTTTCCATTGAGACACCCAAATATAAGTGTGTAAGCTGGGTAAAAAGGGCTGGCTTGTAGTTGATGGTGACTAACCATCCACTGAATACATTGAAGAGCATAGCAAAGGATGAATCCTTAAATATCCCCAGCCAGCATGCCACAGTGCTAGAAATTCCCAGCTCATTTATGTCAAAGCACTGACAGGTCCTTTTAAGATTCATATTAAGCCATTATCCTCCATTAAAATCTTTAGAGAAATAATTTAGAAGATTATAGGTCATCTTAGAGACCAGGATCTTGAGAGCATAATATCCAGAGCAAATAAGGTCCAAAGGGGTAAGGGAGAAGGAGAGCACTAGGACACAGGGCACTGTGGGTGAAGAAATTCCCCCAGAGAGTTGACAAAGATATAACAAAGAGATGTGCCTATGTGTGGTGCCTGAGTCCAAGGAAGGCAGGCACTCAGACAGAATGAAGGTGCTGATAAACTGCTACTGAAGACAAGTTTTCTTAAATGATAGTTTGTTTCCGGCCTATAGATGAGATTTGTTTATCCCCAGGAGACACCATCTGTGTGTATGTATGTGTGTGTGTTCTCACACAAATTCACCCTGCAAAATCAGAATGGCCACACAGGGTTGTGAATTCATATTTAGACATTGAAGGTCAAAGGATGTCTCAGCTTGGTTACAGTTAAGACACTCATGAAGAGAAGAGGATGAGTTTATAGAAGGTTAAAAAGAGAACCGAAGAAGGGAATGAGGAATTAAATTGAAAATATGAAGAAGGCATAATAGGTACTACCCACAAGATACTAGAGACAAAGGAAATCTTAAAGTCAGAAAAAATCAGACTGAGAAAACTCAAAATATCTTTTAAAAACCTGTTATTACAATTATTTCTTTCCAATGTTTAAGCCAATTCCTTGTCAGTGCAAATCACCTCAGTGAGGACTAATTAATGGCCTTCTCTTAATAACTCTTCATGAACTTTGATCATCCTTTGACTTAGAGGAGGCTAAAACTAAGTGAACTGAAGAAGAAAAATAAATTAAAGCAAGTGAATCAAATCCCACTAAAAGCAGACAACATTTACTTCACTGCAAGTCAACACTGATGCCAAACCAGTTAGTTAGGTTGGTTGGGCTATCAAGAAATACGCAAATCTGAAATTTTAAGTGGAAGAAAACTTCCAGACCTCAATTTCTTCACTGACAAAATTATAGAGTTGAACTAGATGACCCTAATTTTCATTCCAGCCATATTGTTTTTGTGATTTTGTAATACAATAACTTTCTTTAAATTTTTCTGCTTATCAGGTATTAGCAAAGGTTGCAATAGCCTATTAAGGATAAAAGGAAATGACTTGAAGCTTATAATTCTAAAGGTTCTATTATCAAAAACATGAATGCTAAATCAGATAATTTTCCAAATATTAAGTTCAATGTTCTCCATTTGGCTTTTATTTTTCTTATGACCAGCCCAAAATTTAAGTGTGAAGTCATTTCTTGGACAATGACTTCTTTTATGTTGAGTTTGCCAAAGCTGAATTTTATTTAAAATTCTCTTAGTTGCCCATTTTATGACAGTTCCAACATATTCACCAACAACACCTTCTTTATCTGGTAGAAACTGTGGAACCAAAATGCCATGAGACAAACGATCATGATCCTTCTGATGGAAAAACTTTCCATTCTAGTAAAAATATCTAAGGTAGTATTTTATTTTGATTATTATTATTATTTTTTAAATGATGGAGTTTTGAGGCTGGGCATGATGGCTCGTGCCTGTAATTCTAGCACTTTGGGAGGCCGAGGTGGGTGGGTCACCCCCAGCCTGACCAGCCTGACCAAAGGGGTGAAACACCTTCTCTACTAAAAATACAAAAATTAGCTGGGCGTAGTGGCAGGTGCCTGTAATCTTGGCTACTTGGGAAGCTGAAGCAGGAGAATTGTTTGAACGTTAGAGGTGGAGGTTGCAGTGAGCCGAGATCGTGCCATTGCACTCTAGCCTGGGCAACAGAGCAAGATTCCATTTAAAAAAAAAGGAGTTTTTTCTGTGTTGCCCCGGCTGGTCTCAAACTCCTGGTCTCAAGTAATCCTCCTACCTCGGCCTCCCAAAGTATTGGGATTACAGGCGTGAGGCACTGCATCTGGCTAAGATGCTGTTTTATAAACTGGTAATAATAATTTAAAAAAACTCAGCAATAGCACATTCATGTTTGCAAAATACATGTAACAAAATACATCTCAAACACTCCAATTGTATAGGTTGCTTTAAAAACAAAACAAAACAAAAACGTGCTTTGGATCTTAGAGTTAGCAAAATAAAAACAAGAAAACACATGATTAACACCTATTAAAGTCAATGGAAGGTAAACTTTCAGTTCTCCTTGGGTTTTGTTGGAAATGAAGGTAGAAAAGTTGGTGATTTTTAATTATTGCTTAAGATGACTCCACAGCACCGAAGATGAAGAACCACTTTAATCAAACCTAGTTTGTAAGTTTCTTGAAAGCAATAGTCATTTTTGGTTCATCTCTGCATCCTCTATGACATTTAACATAATACATAATAGGCATTTTATATACGTTAAATTAAATACATGAATGAAGGGGCTACTTTTGTGAATTTGAACAGATCAGAAGCATTAGAAATTCATCTAACTTGAGCTGATTTATGAAGCGTAATTTTCCTTGGGAGAAGAGTGGTTCTTGTCTTATACTGCCCGGGAATGGAAACATTAGTAGAAGAGAATGAATTAAAAATGAACTTGAAGAAAAGGAATAAATACAATTCAAATAGCATTAAAAGCTTAATCATTTGTATGCCAGGTGCAGTGGCTCACGCCTGTAATCCCAGTGCTGTGGGATCACTTGAGGTCAGGAGTTCGTGACCAGCCTGGCCAATATGGTGAAACCCTGTCTCTACTAAAAAATACAAAAATTAGCCGGGTGTGGTGGCACGCACCTGTAATCCCAGCTACTCAGGAAGCTGAGGCAGGAGAATCACTTGAGCCTGGGAGGTGGAGGTTGCAGGAGCCGAGATCGTGCCACTGCACTCCAGCCAGGGCAACAGAGCGAGACTACTCCGTCTCAAAAAAAAAAAAAAGCTTAGTAATTTGAGCTTTTTTTTTTTCCTTTTTTTGACATGAAATGTACTGTGAAGTGTGAAACAGTTCAAGTAAACAAGAGTTAAATAATATATGGTTTGGACACATTTGCATATTAGATTAAATAATCATACATAACGTACCTATGAACAGTTAGTAAAACGTCACTGAAAGAGGAATTACTTTTGTCTTTTTTATGAATGGGCTGCTCAGTCTTGGCTCATCATTTCATGCTTTTCAGCTTGAGAAACTTAACAAGCAGCTTTCAGGGCTATAGTTTACTAGCCCAGTGTTAGGAAGGAAGTATGCGAGGAAAGTCATAAGCCCTTTCAAAGGCATTGCAAGCCAGTGTAGACTGAGTTTTGATTTGTTTACTGCTGCTGCAAACTTGGTGTGACATATTAATTTGAATGATGATATTATTCTTTATTACCATCCTGCATGAGAGTAAAAACAGTCGACGAAACAGATGGAAATTATCTTCTGGGTCCCCTGGGGTTTCCAATCCATGTCATTGATTGGAAATCTACGTATTTTACCCCTTCAAAATGTTTGATTATCACAACATTCATATTATGCATGCTGTACACTCTGCCTTCGTAACAATGCTCATGGATAATTGAAATCAACAATCTACTTTAAGAAAACCATGCCATCTAATCCATCAAACTAGAAGAAGGATTCAATTGTTTGAATAATCCAAGTTTGACATTTAAATCAGGCACATTATGCACATTTTCCCCTCCCTGCTGAGGGGCACGTGCAGGAAGAACAGACAGATCTTGTTGCTCCCTGATAAGGTCAGAGAAGCTTAGCTAGACTGTAGTGATGCTTAAAGCTCATTGGTTTTGCCTATGGAGCACAAAGCTGTTACCATGACTACAAAACTGCCGTTGCTAAGGCATCCACAGGCTCATCTGATGTCAGGGCTTCCAGGTGGCCCAGCACAAAAGCTATTACTTTATGTTGTTGTCAAGAAGTCTTTGAATAGTAGTACATAGCTAAAAAAATTACAGGTAAACAAGGTTTCCTATACTTTTTTCATGTAGACAGAGGCTGCTCTTCAAAGTGGAAGTAAATTATTGGAAATGAATCTATTTCTCCTAATTAGCCCATCAGAGAAATACTAAAGTAGAAGGAAGAAAAGTATGCACAGCCTGTATTAAATTACTGCTTTATTTGCCATTTCCTAAATGTAAATTTAAAGGTAATGGAAAATTTTTAAATAACCTCACAAACATTTGTAAAGCATTTAGATTGGCAAGCCAAAACAGCCAATTCACTGATAAGAATTGGCAGTGTTACAAAACTGGAAAACACAGGGTCACAAAATGCACCAGAAGGGGCAATTCATCCACACTCTTGTCTCTGTAATAAACAGCATCAATTAATTATGTACCTATGCCAATGCCAAATATAGCCTTTTGGGTGTGACAGTCATATAATGATATTCATGAGTACTATTTTCCTAGTGAGGAAAAGATAGAGAGACAGAATAGAAGATAGATAGATAGATGATAGATAGACCTTCTTGGGATCTTAACTTTCAGATCAGTTGAACTGCTATGCTACATTATCCCTTTATCTACCACCTTTCCCTCCCATGAAGCTTATGTAGCAAGCCCCCACCACGTCTGAGTGTAATGCTACTTCTGATAGTGTGCTTTAGTTGGTAGACAGGTAGGGCTAGGATGAGGTTAAAGAGGGAGAATAATAGCTAAAACATGAGTCTTTATTATTTGGCAGACACTGTGCTAGGCACTTAACACCTATAACTTCATTTAGTACTTAAACCTTTACCATGAGGAGGGTAATCTTATTTTCTTATTACAGATAAGGCACCAGGGAAGTTAGTACAAGGTCATACAGTAAGTGGTTGGTCTGAGATCGAAACCAATGCATATATGATACCAAGTCTGTTCATTGGTCTGCTTTAGTATGCTACCTCAGGAGTTACCTAAACTGTGGATGAATATTTACCTCTATTAAATAGGGCTTGAAAAACGAGTGGTGGAAGGGTTCACGGCATCACAGTGGAGCACCCAGAAGGGACTTTTAAAGATCTTCTAATCTAGTCCCCGATGCCGGAACCACCTATCACCTCTACATAAGTCCCACTTATAACATCAACCAGACAGAACTCCTCTACTAACCAGGAACTCACTATCTCCTCAGGCAAACATGTATGTTAGAAATGTATTCATTTTATTGAGCCTGTCTCCCAGCTGGAGGTGCTGGGATCTGGTAGAAAGCCAGGTTTTGTCTATTTGGCTAAGATCTGGGCAAGGCTGAGCCTATTGTATTCAGTGTATGATATGTAGGCCTGGGTGTGGATGGGACAAGTAGAGAGGCTCTTGGAGTAGCACTGCAAGAATGGTGAGAGGTCTAAGGTTTTACCCTTTACTTGTTTGCAAATGAGTGGGTTGGCCAATTGCTTCCAGGATGCTGGCAGAAAATATGAGATTCCTGGTGCAGAGATAGGAGAGTTAATTACTCAGTGCAATAGCAGTAGCCAGAGTATGAGCATTTGTACTGGTTCTCTGAGCCCCAATTCCTGCAGGGCAACGTGAAAAGTGTCGGGTGACACCTGCACATGCAGTGGTTTGTGTTATAAGGGAGAACCTATAAGCTTAGGGAATATCATATTTTATAATGGATAGTAAAGCTTGCCTGAACTTTGTCCCAGAAGGAGAAATAATGTCTGTCTTCCATGGTCATTATATATATGTTGCTATACAAATATCTTTGGAAAATAGTCCAGAATAGAGGCAGCTGGTATATCTGTTGGCATGACATGCAGAAAAAAGAGAAAGTCATAGAAAATTATCTTCTAACAAATACCTCTTTTGCTGTAATATTCTCGCTATGATATGATCTAGGAACAAAAGTTTTTTTTTTGCTTTTTCCTGGCCAGCCACACCACACTGCTACCTCATACTGAATCTCTACTGACCAGATTGCCTTGCTTTCTAGCATAGCTGCTACAGCTACACCACACTGCCTCAAGCTTTACTTGTATAATTAGACGTTTTTAAAAAATTAAAATGCAACCTTTATGTTTATTTCTATAACCTTCTTTTTCAGAAGAATAGAGGGAACAGCATCCCAGCCCAAGCTGAACTGTGGCAATAGCCTCCTGACTGGGTTCTCCACATCCGAGCTTGCTTGCTTCTCTTTCTTTCTTTTTTCTTTTTCTTTTTAGACCGAGTCTTGCTCTGTTGCCCAGGCTGGAGTGCAGAGGCGCAATCTGGGCTCACTGCAACCTTCGCCTCCCAGGTTCAAGCGATTCTCCCGCCTCCTCAGCCTCCTGAGTAGCTGGGATTACAGGTGTGTGCCATCACGCCCAGGTAATTTTTGTGTTTTTAGTAGAGACTGAATTTCACCATGTTGGCCAGGTTGGTCTCAAACTCCTAATCTCAAGTGATCTGCCCATCTCGGCTTCCCACAGTGCTGGGATTACAGGTGTGAGTCACCATGCCCGGCCCCGTACTTGCCTCTCATGATTTCAGTCCCTACCCTGCAGTGAGCATTATGTTTTAGCTATGCACTACTTATCATGTCCTAATTTCTGACTTTCATTTTCTATAAAATAAAACCATTTTATAACTTCTCTTTTAAAAGCTAAAACCTGAATAACAGGGCTGACAGGGTCCAGTCTACATTCCATTCTCACCTTGAAACACTCTTCTTCCTCTTTCTATTCCTGCCATAAAATTGTTTGAAGGAGCCTTTAAACATGCCATGCGTCAGAGCCTTTCTACTTGGAGTTCTCTCTGCCTGGCATGAGCTCTCCTCATTGCTCCCTTTAGCTTATCTAATTTCTATTCTAACTTGCAGGTTTTAGCTTCTAAGTTATTTCTTCATGGAAATCTTTCCTGACACCCATACTAGATTGTTTGCTTATGTTATATTTCTAGAATCTGCTGTCCTTTGTAGAACTCACCACACTTGTAACTAATGTCAGTCTTCACCTTTAAATTCCAAAGGGCAAGTCTGTTCTGGCCCCATCACCCAACAAAATGCCCGTAACAGTGTTCAACAAACATGTGCTAACTGACTTCCCAAATAAGCTTCACATTTTCCAGCTTGCCTCAACTACATGTTCATGGGATGAAATAATGGGAAATGAGTGAGGGGTATACTGCCTAGAATCTTCCAAGCAATACCAAGGCATTGGCCAGGTGCAGTGGCTCATGCCTTTAATCCCAGCACTTTGAGGGGCCAAGGCAGGAGGATTGCTTGAAACCAGGTTTGAGACCAGCCTGGGCAACATGGTGAGACCCCATTGCTACAAAAAATACAAAAATTAGTCAGGTGTGATTGTGCACACCTATTGTCCCAGCTGCTTGGGAGGCTGAGGCAGGAGGATCACTTGAGCTCAGGAGGTTGAGGCTGCAGTGAGCTGTGATCATGCCACTGCATTCCAGCATGGGCAATGCAGTGAGACCCCCAGGCCAAAAAAAAAAAGAAAAAAAGAATGAGGCATTTATACACTGTTCAGTAGACAAGGGGGAGACAGTGCAGGATTCTGAGCTGTGATGTGAACGGGTCAACCTGGAGTGTATTCACACGGCTTCCTCTTTGGAACCAAAGATAGCCCAGCCAGGCACACTGGGTTTGTTTGTCTTGTCTCCATTACAACTTCAGCTCTCCAGAGTCACAGCTATTAGTGCTTAGAAATACAGGCTTGGTCACACAATCATTTGGGATTTAGAATTTCTCCAAATTCAATTCATAAATTGAAAAACATTCAAATTCATGAATCCTTTAGAGAGCTGTGGAAGTAATGATGTCTAGAGGAACTAAAATTCCATGGAGGAAAGACCATTCAATTTTTGTCTGAGGATCAGCAGATTTTATTTTTACTGTGAATATTTGCTATTTCTGGGCATGGGATGGAGGTTGAATATTGTGGCTTGGTCTAAACCTTCTGAAAATCAGAGTGAAGTCACCTGCAGGCTAACAAAGCAGTGACCTTTGTGGGAGGATGCCTGAACTAAAGCACCTGCAGGTGATTTGCCAAGGGGTCAAAGGCCACCAGATTATCAACAGAAGCCCTGGAGGAGTCTTAGTAGAGTGATGAACTACAGGAAGAAAGACTGAGTTTCACCAAAACTGTAACACGACCCTGAGTTAGCTCAGTCTGATTGGATTATGTGGATAATACAGCTACCCTATCTGCCTATTAGAGGAAATATTAAATACCATCTAGGGAAGATAATATCATCTGGAAGCTCTATAATTCATTTGTACTCAATATTTAAAATAAAATAAAAATTACTTGACACAAGATGAGAAATGACCATTTGGTTAGTAACCAGATTCAGAACTTGAAGTTAGCAGCCAAGAACTTTAAAATAATTATGATTAATATGTTCAAAAAACAAGAAAAGACAGAAGAGATATATGAAATCATAAAAAATTTAACAGAATTGAAATCTATAAAAATGTATGAAATGCACATTCTATAATTTAAAAATACAACATTAAAGTTAAAAATTTAGTGGATGAATTTAATAATAGATTGGAAGACTGGATTAGTAAACTGGATAATAGATTAATAGAAAATGCCCAGTGAAGTACATGGAGGGAGAAAATAAGTAGAAGATAAATGGACATAAGTGTAAGAGTCATGTGAGGTATACACAAAATTCTAATATTTTTATAATTGATTCACAAAAGAAAAAAGACATAGGCTGAAGCAGAAGCAATTTCTGAACATATAAGAGTAAAGAATTCTTTATAATCAATGAAAGACCTCAGATCACAGACTTAAGAAGCTTAGAGAACTCTGCAGGAAAAATGCTGAGAAAATCGTACATAGGCACATCATAGCCAAACCGGCTGAAAATCAGACCCAAAGAAAATCTTAAAAGTTACAGAGAAGAAGGACACAACATTGAAAGAAACCACAATAATACTGGCATCCCCCGAGAAGTGATAATAAGCCAGACATATTTAAAGTGAATATGACTTACTTAAATTACATATTTAAAGCATTGAAAGAAAAGAATCACTAACCTTGATTTCTATGCACAGTGACTTCTGAGTTATTTTTTCATCAATAGGCTGACTAAACAAAAACCACAAAAGTAGTTGTCTACGCAGAAGGAAAATTAGGCTATATAAAAACAAAAATGTCAGTGGGAAGAAAGAACATGGGAGAGAGAAAACATATGGGTAAATATAAATGAAATTGACCATACAAAGCAGTATCATAATATTTCTGATGATTAAAATATACACTGCATTCAAATGCATGACAGCAATAACACAGAAGGCAGGGAGGTGGAAAGTAGATTTAAAGTATTTTAAGGCTGTAGCCTTATGAAGGAAGTGGTAAAAAATAAATAATTTACTTTATTAGCAAGGAAGCATGATTTCAGTTCTGCAATTGTATTTCCTAAATAAAGCCCAATGAACATGGTTGACTTTATACCCAATGTTAGTGTCCTTTGATATTACAAATTCCGTTACCATATTGCCACATTCTTGCAAGCATCCTTCCACTTCCATATTCTCTATAAGTTTTTCTTGGCCAGAATTAAGGCCAGAGTAGACCCAAGTCTTATTATTTCCTCTACTTTCTAGGCAATTAACCCTCAGCAAATCAAGAATGTAGAGGATCCACTGCCTGTTATTTTATTTTTTTGAGACAGAGTCTTGCTCTGTCATCCAGGTTGGAGTGCAGTAGTGTGATCTTGGCTCACTGCAACCTCCGCCTCCCAGGTTCAAATGATTCTTCTGCCTCAGCCTCTCGAGTAGCTGGGATTACAGGCATGTGTCACCGTGCCCAGCTAATTTTTGTATTTTTAGTAGAGAGGAGTTTTCACCATGTTGGCCAGGCCTGTCTCAAACTCCTGACCTCAGGTGATCTGCCTGCATCAGCCTCCCAAAGTGCTGGGATTACAGGTGTGAGTCACTGCGCCTGGCCAAGGATCCACTGCTTTTTAGAAGAGCAAAGCCACCAGCTGATGTCTAGATGCTCACCTCATCATCCTTTTAATACGTTGCCTCTGTAATGTGCACCATTAAAATCTTTTATCTGGCTGGCTGGCTTGTAGGAATAACCCCTCAATTATTTTACTCATTTACTTCTTTTCTTTTATCCTCAACTCAGTGTTCTTCCTCTCTACCTTGCTGATCTAAGTAGCAATAATATTTTACTTCTATTCCTTTTCATTTCAACCTGTTTCTTTTGAACAAGAACAAATATCCTTTCAGGGACATGTTCTCATTCCTTTTCACCAGGTCTGTGAGATAGTGATGATCCTCTGTTTATGTTTATTTGTGGAAATTGATATTTTATTTGTGGACTAGTCATTATCTTGTCCTACCCATCTTTTCCTTTGTTTCATTTCCTAGGAATTTCAAACTATTTCCTTCTCTCTCAATAGTAATGTAGATACAACCTAGACCTGAGCCAGATTCCCTTGCTTCAAAATCCCAGCTCCAATAACTGCAGGATGACCATGGTTGTTTTTCTTAACTTCTCTGACTTCATTTCCTTATCTCTAAAATGACAATGAAAATAATAGTATCTACCATTATTTGAGATTTGGAGGGTTTTGTTTGAGTTAATGTAAATAGAACTCTTAATCACTTGTGCCAAACTGCTTGTTCAATAAATGCTGGCTTTTGTTCTTCCTCCTTCTTTGCTTTTTCTTCTCTTTGCTGCCCTGCCTTATGGTTTTATACAATTTTAAAAATTTTTCCTTTACATTTCAGGTTAGAAATCTTTCCAATCTGGCTAATCTTAACACAAATTTTATTCCTGTATTGATCCAAAATTTTCTGCCTCTGTGTGTGCCTTCCACGTGTTGCTCTACTTCTGCCCTGAAAGGCTTCAGAAAACAGTTTCCTTTTCCACATAGAAGCTCTTCCAAAAAACACCTGTTTTATCTCCTGTGAGGGGTGTCATCTGTAAACTAACTGCTATCATTTCATCTCTCCATTCTTCAAGAAACATTTCTACCCCTGGATTATCACTTTCTTGTTTGGCAGGGAAGGTGAAGTATATCTGCAATGCTGATCATCTTGGGACAATGCACATTGCACAAATGCACATACAGCTGATCCTTTGAACGCGTGGATTTGAACACATGGATTTCCTGTTGCTTCTGCCACTCCTGAGAAAGCAAGACTAACTCCTCCTCTTCCTACTCTTCCTCAGGCTACTCAATGTAAAGTTGATGAGGATAAAAACCTTTATGATGATTCACTTCCACTTAAAAAATAGTAAATATGTTCTCCCCCTTATGATTTTGTTAATAACATTTTGTTTTCTCTAGCTTAATTAATTAATTAATTAATTTTTCATTATACTTTAAGTTTTAGCGTACATGTGCACAACATGCAGGTTAGTTACATTCTCTAGCTTGCTTTAGTGTAAAAATACAGTATATAATACATACAACATAGACAGTGTGGTGATTCCTCAAAGACATAAAGACAGAAATATCATTCAACCTAGCAATCCTATTACTGGGTATATACCCAAAGGAATATAAATTAGTCTATTATAAAGACACATGCACACATATGTTCATTGCAATGCTATTCACACTAGCAAAGACATGGAATCAATCTAAATGCCCATCAATGGTGGACTGGATAAAGAAAATGTGGTACATAGACACCATGGAATACTGTCCCACCATACAAAAGAACAAGATCATGTCCTTTGCAGGAACATGGATGGAGCTGGAAGGCATTATCCTTAGCAAACTAACACAGGAACAGAAAACCAAATACCGCATGTTTTCACTTATAAGTGGGAGCTAAATGATGAGAACACGTGGACATATAGAGGGGGAACGACACACACTGGGGCCTATTAGAGGGTGGAGGTTGGTAGGAGGAAGAGGATTGGGAAAAATAACCAATGGGTACTAGGCTTAATACTTAGGTGATGAAATAATCTGTACAACAAACCCCCACAACACAAGTTTACCTGTGTAACAAACCTGCACATGTACCCCTGAACTTAAAATAAAAGTTAAAAAAAAACACCAAAATATATGTTAACTGACTACATTATCAGTAAGGCTTTTAGTCAACAGTAAGCTATTAGTAGTTACATTTGGGGAGAGTCAGAAATTACACATGGATCTTCAATTACTTGGGGATGTCTAAATCTCTAACCCTTGCATTGTTCAAAGACCTCCAATATCCTGTGTTCCTGATTTTAAAAATTGCAACCTACTTAGATTGAGTTACCGGACTTGACGTACATAAGTAGCCTAAGAAAAAGACCTAAAAATTAAACTATATATTAGATGTATTTTGATATGTGACAGGAAGGATGTTAGAAGGCATCAAGCTGTGACTTGCCCTAATCAGCCAAGGTTGAGCATGTGCCCTGCCAGGTGGTAAAAACAGGAATAGGAGCCCTAAGAAGAAGTCAAGGCAGAGGAGGGCAACAGGAGAGTGCAAAGCAGGAGAGGAAGGTGTAGGGTGGCCTATACCATGGGGAAACAAAATGAGGCTAGGCATGAAAACCAGATGTTACCTTCCCATACCAGCCCAGAGCTTGCCTCAGTACACACAGCGACACTGGGAAAAAATGTGATTGATTGATTTATTTAGTGAACACTTCAAAAATGATGACTTAAATATTTGGGATTTGGTTGGCAAATTGAAAACACTCAAAACATATTTAGTGAACACTTTAAAAATGATGATTTAAACATTTGGGGTTTGGTTGGCAAATTGAAAACACTCTAACAAAACACTTTTACCCTTCAATGTCTAATCTCTGAAGGGTTTCGATACGTTCTTATTTCTCTCACCGACAGTTTCTTAGAAAGCCTTTTGATGCTTCCTATGTGACTCTTCAGAGTATTCGTTGTTTTTTCCTAAGAATCAGGAATTTACTCACTTTCTTTGAAGTAAGCAAACAAAAATGTTAAAAGGTACTTGTTTTCAGTTCATAACTTCAACCCCCAAGTAAAGCAGACAATTCTAGCAGTCTTTATCTTCTACCCTACACTACCAGCCCATTTAGCAAATGCCTGGCTGTTTCCATCAGACCCTTGGCTGGTAAGATATTATTTTAGTTCTAATCAGAGCTGGTGTACTGCAAGGCTGGCTGAGTTTTTTTTTTTTCTTGGAAGAATTCAGGAATTATTCAACTGATTTTCCTACCTCAACTCATCAACTTTCAAAATTAGATACATTATAAATGGTCACCACATAAACCAATAGTAAAACGCTTGGGACAAGAAGTATTTTGGATTTTGGATTTTTTTTTTTTTGGATGGTGGATTATCTGCATACATATAATAAAAAAACTCAGGGATGGGATCCAAGTCTAGACACAAAATTCATTTATGTTTCATAAATACATATACAGATAGCTTGAAGGTAATTTTATATAATACTTTTAATAATTTTGTGCATAAAACCAAATTTTGACTGCATTTCAACTGCAACCCATTGCATGAGGTCAGGTGTGCAATTTTCCACTTGTGGCATCATGTTGGTGCTCGAAAAGTTTCAGGTTTTTTTAACATTTCAGAGTTTTGATTTTCAGATTAGGGATACTCAGCTTGTATCATTGTATATGTAAAGAAGGAACCAATATTCTTTAATATTCAATATTCATCTATGGTGGGTGATACATGGAAAAGCATATTCACATCCTTTATATATAATGTTGTTTGACCATGCAGCTTGTTGGGGACAGGGTACATAGTAGCCATCAGATGCTCAGAGGGGTCTTTGAAACTTTGTTAGACGTGATAAGCCAGTAATGCTGCAGTATTCAATGACTTATGATATGATTTGGCTGTGTCCCCACTCAAATCTCATTTTGAATTATAATTCCCACAATTCCCATGTGTCATGGGAGGGACCCAGTGGGAGGTAATTGAATCATATGGGGGCAGGTCTTTATCCTGCATTCTCGTGATAGTGAATAAGCTTCATGAAATCTGATGGTTTTAAAAACAGGAGTTTCCCTCTTCTCTTTGCTTGCTGCCATCCACGTAAGTAGGATGTGACTTGCTCCTCCTTGGCTTCCACCATGATTGTGAGGCCTCCTCAGCCATTTGGAACTGTGAGTCCATTAAACCTCTTTCTTTTGTAAATTAGCCAGTCTCGGGTATGTCTTTATCAGCAGCATGAAAACAGACTAATACAACTTAGCATACCAAATTTTAATTTCTTGTTTATGAGTATTTATGCAATGTACTTTTATTGGGGGGAAGAAGCAGAGAGGAGAGCTCTATTGCTCACTCAATCTCTCAGGATCCAGGCTCACAGAAGATGCCTCATCTTACAGCCTCATCCTCTGGATCATAGCCTTCTTTGTTAACTATGGCAGAGGATAAAATAGCATGGATAGCACACATCTGTTCTACTATGCTTCTTCCCAGAAGGGATACATGCCTTTCCCACTTACTTTAGTTCATTGGCAACAACAGGTCACATGGCCCAACCTAACCATAATAGGTCTGGGAAATGTAATTTTTTGTGTGTCTAGAAAGATAAGAAATCCAGATCTTGATTTTGCTAGAGAAACTTCTGCCATAGACCTTAAATAAACTTGGGTTATACTAGGACGTTTATCAAATAGTTTTATCAAAAATCAATGTCACGATTGGTAGCTGGGACTCTGAAGGATAGAGACAATATTACCTGTATATGATTGATAAATAAATATGTAAAGGATCTGTAATTTAGTTATGGAGGTCTCAGGATTTTGTTTCTTAATAACATTTGAACTTATGAACTGAGAAAAGAGAGGACAGAACACGGAAGTGCAGGACAGGAAGTACTAACAATGATGTCTTTGGTCACGTAATTCCACTTAGGAAGACATAAATCCTTTCAATGATGTACAGCATTTTAGTAGAAAAACAACATATTTTTGGACATAAAAGCATAAAATGATTTGAGTCACAGCAGAAATAGAATGTTGACATGCGGAAGTGCTTTAAAATTTCACTTATATCATTAGGAATTAAAGCAGAGTAGAGTGCACTGGGAGAGTGGATTTTTAGGTCCGCGCAGCAGGGCATTTAGTCTTGTCTTGCTGAAGTTCATTGTCCCACAGCTACTGGCATTATCTCATCATGTTCTTCTACTGCAAAACGTTTTAGGTCCTCATCAAGTGCAGAATGAAGTGCAATCTCCCTAGCACACACTTGAGAGTCTTCAGGCATCTTACTCCTGCCCACTTCTTCAATTTAAACCCCTACCATGACTTTTCCCTTACTCCATTCTCTTGGAACCCAAAACATCTTCACCCAGGCTATGCTCTGTTGGCTTTGGGTATTTTATGTGCATTTAGTAACCACTATGCAGGAGAAGAATTAGCAAAAGCAATTACTAGAATATTTTAATTACAATCCTATCAAAGACAAACTTTGGTTTAACTGCAATATGTTTTCTTATTTGAAGTGAAAACAGACAAAGAAAGAAGATTCATGCCTGAATTTTCACGGATACATTTGGATCTCACATTCTGTTTTTTAAAAGCAGAAATGTGGACTGGTTGACAGCAATAATTAGAGCACTGGGCTTTTATAACATTTTTGTTTTCAGTTTCGAATGTTATACATGCTAACAATAAGTGAAATTCAAAAGTATATTAGTAATAATATATAATATTATATGTGGTAATATTATACTAATAAGATGATTAGTAATAATTTAATAATCCTCTCTTAACAGTCAACTAACTTCATTTCTATTCCTTTGGGAATCAGTATAAACAATCTGTCATCACGTTATTCTTTATCTTTTTCCACATTCACATTACCAAAATACATCATGTATCCATAAGGTTTTTTTTTTTGTCAGAGTCTTGCTCTGTCGCCCTCCTCCGTTCAAGTGATTCTCCTGCCTCAGCCTCCTAAGTAGCTGGCATTACAGGTGCCCATCACTACACCTGGCTAATTTTTGTATTTTTAGTAGAGACGGGGTTTCACCATGTTGGCCAGGCTGGTATCGAATGTCTGACCTCAGGTGATTGGCCCACCTCAGCCTCTCAAAGTGCTGGGATTACAGGTGTGAGCCACCGCACCAAGCCAGTAAAGGCTTTAAAAAAAAAGAGAGAGAGACAGAAAACCTAATCCAAACTCATTTGGGATGAAAGAGCACATGTAACCCCAGGTTTGACTTGAATGATGTGTTCAGGATTCAGTTTCATTCCATCTATCAGTATGGCTCTACTGTCCTTTGTGGGTGAGCTTCATGGTGGTGGCTCAGTGGCTTTACTGGTGGAGGCCATATACCCTTTTACTTATGTCCAAGTCCTGTAGAAAAGAGACTGCCTCTGCTTTGTCGCCCCAGCACTCCTAGCATTGTCAGCAAAAAAGAGTTTTATTAGATTTTATGGAGTTGGATTGCACTGACTGTGCTCTTGAGCTCAGCATGTTGCCACCTGGGTCATGTGCTCCACCCTGTCTTGAGGATGAGAGCCCACATGGAGCACGTGGACTAAGATGGGAGTGACAGGTCCTTAATGAGATTTAGGGGTTACTACTCACAGTCTAATAAACGGATGGTGGGCATAGAGTTATACAGGTCATGGTTTGCCTATTGCTCTCCTCCAAGTCAGAAATTACAGCTCATTCCTTTTAGCAGTCTAATAATGTCTTATGATCTAGAATTATGACAACTTTTTAACCTACCAACAGACATTGAGAATTTTCCTGATTTATTTTCTATACCACAAACAATGTTGCAACAAACATTCTTACATACTGTTGCTCTTACTTTTATATGTTGTGTTCTTCATTAATGTCTCTCTTGTATATCCTTTTCATATCTGTTATGTTCTTTATTTTAATTTGCTAAAAATTGTTAGTTTTTTTCAGAAAGGTTGTAATAATTCACACAAAATTTGAGAGTGCCCGTCTCCTTACATATGCATAGGACTAGATGTTTTAGTTCTTTTTATTTTTTAGGTGAAAATGCCATCTTGTTTTTATTTTTTTCTATATTTTCCTTACAAGTAATGAGATTATCTTTTCAAATATTTATTTAAATAAGTTCATATATTTATGTAACCTTCTACTAGAGTATGTATATGTGTGTGTGTTTAGTAAATTTTCAAACAGTGTTTTTACTATAGAAAAATTAAATACCTGACTGATTTATGTGTTTATTTGTGTGCATTTTCATGTTTTTCCTTTGATTTTAGCATATTCTTTCTTCCTTGGGGAAAAATTAAACTCCATATGGTCAAATATATCAATCTTCACCATATTTCTTGAGCTTTCTGTTTTGCTAAAAAAAAAAAGTTCTCCTTACTACAGGGTTATGCAAATCTTACCCTTGATTTTGCCAGATAATTATTATTATTTATATTTATATATTTAATCCATTTGGAATTTCTAAAAATATGATATGATATAGAGGAGGGAATTTAAAGTTTTTATCAATTGGATAGAGCCAATTTACTACAGGCATTTATTTAAATTATCCTTTTAATAAATAATTCAAATTTTAACTAATTAATAAACATTTATTTAAAATATTATTTTCCTACCCTATTGGCATTTTCTTTTTCACATTATTAAGTTTCCATACATATATACTTAAATGTGTTTCTGGAATATTTCAGCTATTCTACTTTTCTATCTTTCTGTCCTTATACCAATGCCATACCATTTTGTGGTAAGTTTAATATCTATAAGGCTGTTCCTTCTAACTCTTCTTTTTAAAAAATCTCTTGGGGTGAGGGAAAGATGGCCATCTAGACACAGCCAGGTGAAACAGCTCCCACCGGTGGACCAAGAAGACTGGGGTGCTCCCAACAGATTTTCAGAGGGAAGGCACCAAGAGTGGATGAAGGGAAGTCACAGAAGCTGGGCTGAAGGGGAGGAAAGCTGGGAACCCTGCACGAGGTTACCATGCACCAAACTCGTTTCTGGCCCCTAGCGGCTCCAGGAGAGTGGATGAGTTGAGCTGGCAAAGAGCAACCCACTCACCTCACAGGCCTCTGGAATCCCAGCAGGAGGAGACCCCTCAGTCACCACAGACACTCAGGTTGGCAAAGAGAGATGCTTAGAGAAGTGGCGAGGCAGCAAACCAGCTGATGTGGAGCCCAGAGCATTTGGTGTGGGGGCATCTGTAGTGGAGCACGGCCAGGGACATCCATTCCCCAGTCTCCACTTGCTCCCATAGGAGGCTTTAGCCCTAGGGAAACTGGGTACTGAAGTCTGCAGGGTGTCTTGCCCATCAGATGGGGCCAGTTTGACCTGAGCACCCCTTGGTCTGCTGGACTCTCCTGGGGTCCCAACCTGGCCACATCTTCTTGCAGGGCAGCCTTGCGTCCCATGGAGGCCCACACCATAGCTTCTGAGCTGGTGGACCATGCCAGACTGATGAAGAGCTCTAGTGGCTTGGCCCCTATGGCCATATGCCAGCCCACATACTCCCTCCCCATACTGCAGCTTTACTCGGGTCCATGGAAACTCCCCACATCACTTTGCTGGTGTATGTGGGCACAGGCAGGTTTTTCTTTCCTTACCTCACCAGTCTGCCCCCATTCCCCAGGCAACCGCCATTGCAGATGAAGTCTTGGTGGTCACAGAGCCAGCCAGCCCTGCCCCTACCAAGGTCCTGCCCTTGCGCTAGCACTGTGCAGAGAACAGATCTTCCCTCACCCTAAGCGACCACTTCTGCTTGTAGGGCACAGAGAAGGCACTCAGACCTGCACCCGCCAGCACCCCACCCCTGAGCCAACACCACTGCCAATATGACTAGGCATACAGTTGCCAGAAGGGCCCCCCACCACTCCCCTGAGCTGCGTTGCTTTCTCCACTGTGGTGTAGGCCTGCAGGGAGGCAGGCACTCTGGCACCTGGTAGCACTCTGCTGCAGCTGCTGCTACCACTGCTCCTGGCACATGTGAATGAGGACGGATCCTGCTGTCACCACAGTATGAAACGCTTTTGCTGACACCACCCATCAAAGTGTAGTGACTAGCAGTCTGGGAGCCTCCCCTATGCAGTGGATCCCTAACCTCGAGGAGCCAGAGAACAAAGTAAGGGCTCAATACAAGTCCCTCAGAATGAGAGCACACAGTCCAGGAGTTGGGAGCTGAGTGTTGGCCCCCTAAAGTCTTCTGGAAACGAGGCCAGTTGGCTCAATCCACCTTACACCACAACCAAAACCTCAAGGCCATCAAATAGGATAAAAGAAAAAAGAATTCAAAAGTCAGCAATCTCAAAGAATAAAGGAGGATAAGCCCACAAATATGAGAAAGAATGAGCACAAGAATACTGGCAACTCAAAAAGCCAAAGTGCCTTCTTTCCTCCAAATGACTGCACCAGTTCTCCAGCAAGGGTTCTAAACCAGGCTGAGATGGCTGAAATGACAGAAATAGAATTCAGAATCTGGATAGGAACAAAGATCAATGAGCTACGGGAGTACACTGAAACTCAATCCAAGAAAGCTAAAAATCATGATAAAACAATGCAGGAGCTGACAGACAAAATAGCCAGTATAGAAGAGAACATAAGCAACCTGACAGAGCTGAAAAACACACTACAGAAATTTCGTAATGCAATCACAAGTATAAATAGCAAAATAGATGAAGCAGAGGAAGCAGAGGAAAGACTCTCAGAGCTTGAAGACTGGCTTTCTGAAATAAGATAGACAAAAGTAGAGGAAAAAATGAAAAAGAACAAACAAAACCTCTGAGAAATATGAGATTACGTAAAGAGACTGAGTCCCTAAAAGGGATGGGGAAAATGGAAGAAACTTTGAAAACATATTTTAGGATATCATCCATGAGAATTTCCCCAACCTAGCTAGAGCGGCCAACATTCAAATTCAGAAAATGCAGAGAATCCCAGTAAGATACTTCACAAGATTATCCACAAGACACATAATCGTCAGATTCTCCAAGGTCAAAATGAAAGAAAAAATATTAGAGGCAGCTAGAGAGAAAAGTCAGGTCACCTACAAAAGGGTGCCCATCAGACTAACAGTGAACCTCTTGGCAGAAACCCTACAAGTGAGAACAGTTTGGGGGGTCAATATTCAACATTCTTAAAGAAATTCCAATCCAGAATTTTATATCTGGCCAAACTAAGCTTCATAAGTGAAGGAGAAATAAGATCCTTTTCAGAAAACTAAATGTTGAGGGAATTCATTACCACCAGACCTGCCTTACAAGAGCTCCTGAAGGAATCACTAAATGTGGAAAGGAAAGATTGTTACCTGAACCACAAAGATACACTGAAGTACACAGACCAGGGACACTATAAAACAACTATATAAACAATTCTGCATAATAACCAGCAAGCATCATGATGACAGGGTCAAATCTGCACACATCAATACTAACCTTGAATGTAAATGGGATAAATGCCCCAATTAAAAGACACAGTGGCAAGCTGGAGAAAGAACCAAGACCCATTGGTATGATGATGTCTTCAAGAGACCCATTTCACATGCAATGACACACATAAGCTCAAAATAAAGGGATGGAAAAAAATCTACCAAGCAAATGGAAAACAACAAAAGCAGAGATTGCCATCCTAATTTCAAACAAAACATATTTTAAACCAACAAAGATCATAAAAGACAAAGAAGAACATTACATAATGGTAAAAAGTTCAATTCAACAAGAAGATCTAACTATCCCAAATATATATGCACCAACATAGGAATACCTAGATTCATACAGCAAATTCTTAGAGAACTTTGAAGAGACTTAGATTCCCACACATAATAGTCGGAGACTTTAACACCCCGCTGACAATATTAGACAGATCATTGAGACAGAAAATTAACAAAGATATTCAGGACCTGAACTCAGCACTGGATCAAGTGAATCTGATAGATATCTACAAAACTCTCCACCCCAAAATAACAGAATACACATTCTTCTCATTGTCATGTGACACATACTCTAATATTGATCAAATAATCAGACATAAAACACTCAAACAAGGCAAACTAATTCAAATCGTGACAAACACTCTCTCGTGCCACAGCACAAACAAATTAGAAATCAAGCCTAAGAAATTAGCTGGGCACGGTGGCTCACGCTTGTAATCCCAGCACTTTGGGAGGCCGAGGCGGGCGGATCACGAGGTCAGGAGATCGAGACCACGGTGAAACCCCGTCTCTACTAAAAATACAAAAAAAAAAATAGCCGGGCGTGGTGGCGGGCGCCTGTAGTCCCAGCTACTCGGAGAGGCTGAGGCAGGAGAATGGCGTGAACCCGGGAGGCGGAGCTTGCAGTGAGCCGAGATTGCGCCACTGCACTCCAGCCTGGGCGACAGAGCGAGACTCCGTCTCAAAAAAAAAAAAAAAAAAAAAAAAGAAATTAGCTCAAAACCATACAATTACCTTGAAACTGAATAATTGCTCCTGAAAGACTTTGGGGTAAATAATGAAATTAAGGCAGAAATCAAGAAGTTCTTCAAAACTAATGAGAATGATGATACAATGTACCAGAATCTCTGGGACACAGCTAAGGCAGTTTTAAGAGAGAAATTTATAGCACTAAATGGCCACATCAAAAAGTTAGAAAGATGTCAATATAACAACTTAACATCACAACTAAAAGAACTAGGGAACCAAGAGCCACCAATCCCAAAGCTAGCAGAAGACAAGAAGTCATCAAAATCAGACGTGAACTGAAGGAGATTGAGACAGGAAAAACCATTCAAAAGATCAATGAATCCAGGAGCTGTTTTTTTAATTAATAAAGTAGATATCTGTCTAGACTAATGTTTATTAGTCTTAATAAATATTTTTAGATTAATAAAGATTGTTAATCTTTATTGAAAGGAAAGAGAGAAGATTCAAATAAACACAATAAGAAAGGAAAAGGGGGATATTACCAGTGATCTCACAGAAGTACAAATAACCATCAAAGAATATTATGAACACCTATATGCCCATAAACTAGAAGATCTAGAAGAAATGATTACATTCCTGGACACATACATCCTCCCAAGACTGAACCAGGAAGAAACTAAATTCCTGACAGACCAATAATGAGCTCTGAAAATGAATCAGTAATTAATAGCCTATCAACAACAACAACAAAAAGCTAGTACCAGACCGTTTCACAGCCAGATTCTACCAGATGTACAAAGATGAGCTGGTGCCATTCCTGCTGAAACTATTCCAAAAAATTGAGGAGGAAGGACTTCCTCCCTAACTCATTATATGAGGCCAGCATCATTCCGGTACCAAAACCTGGCCAAGACACAACAACAACCAAAAAGCTTCTAGCCTATATCCTGCTAAATATTGATGCAAAAATCTTCAGCAAAATACTGGCAGACCAAATGCAGTATCAGATCAAAAAGCTTATCCACCACCATAAAGAGGGCTTCACTCATGGGATGCCAAATTGGTTCAACATACGCAAATCAATAAATGTTATTCATTCATTTCATAAACAGAACAGAAGACAAAAAACAAATGGTTATCTCAATAGATGCAGAAAAGGCTTTCGATAAAATTCATGTCCATTCCTACTAAAAACTCTCAATAAATTAGATATTGAAGGAACATACCTCAAAATAATAGGAGCCATCTATGACAAACCCACAGCCAATATCATATTGAATGGGCAAAAACTGGAAGCATTCCCCTTGAAAACTGGCACAAGACAATGATACCCTCTCTCACCATGTCTGTGCAACATAGTATTGGAAGTCTGTCTAGGACAATCAGGCAAGAAAAAGAAATAAAGTGCACCCACATAGGAAGAGAGAAAGTCAAACTCTCCCATTTTGCAGATGACATAATCCTTTATCTAAAAAATCCCATAGTGTCAGCCCAAAGCTCCTTAAGCTGCTAAATAGCTTCAGCAACGTCTCAGGATAGAAAATCAATGTGCAAAAATTACTAGTATTCCTAGTAATAAAATACCTAGGAATGCAGCTAACAAGGAAGGTGAAAGATCTCTACAAGAAGAACTACAAAACACTGCCCAAAGAAATCAGAGATGACTCAAACTAATGGAAAAACATTCCATGCTTGTGAATAGAAAGAATCAATATTGTTAAAATGTCCATACTGCCCAAAGCAATTCAAAGATTCAATGCTATTCCTAATAAACTAACAACGACATTCTTCCTAGAACTAGAAAAAACTAAAATTTAAAATTCATATGGAACCAAAAAATAGCCTGAATGGCCAAGGCAATCCTAAACAAAAAGAACAGAGCTGGAGGCATCATTCTACCCAACTTCAAATTCTACTACAGGGCAATAGTAACCAAAAGAGCATGGTACTGGTACAAAAACAGACACATAGACCAATGGAACAAAATAGAGGACCCAGAAATAAGGCCACAAACCTACAACTATCTGATCTTTGACAAACCTGACAAAAACAAGCAATGGGGAAAGTATTCTTTATTCAATAAATGGAACTGGGATAACTGGCTAGCCATATGCAGAAGATTGATACTGGACCCCTTCATTATGCCATATACAAAAGTTACTCAAGATGGATTAAAAACTTAAATATAACACCCAAAACTATAAAAACCCTGGAAGACAATATAGGCAATACCATTACCATTCGGGACATAGGAACAAGCAGGGATTTTTATGACAAAGACACCAAAAACCATTGCTACAAAAGTAAAAATTGACAAATACGATCTAATTAAACTAAAGAGCTTCTGCACGCAAATGAAGCTGTCAACAGAGTGAACAGACAATCTACAGAATGGGAGAACACTTTTGCAAACTATGCATCTGACAAAGGTCTAATATCCAGCATCTACAAGCAACTTAAACATATTTACAAGAAAAAAAAAAACAATCCCATTAAAAAGTAGGAAAAATACATAAACAGACACTTCTCAAAAGAAGACATACATGTGACCAACAATCATATGAAAAAAAGCTCAATATCACCGATCATTAGAGAAATGCAAATCAAAACCACAAAGAGATTCTATCTCACACCAGTCAGAATGGCTATTATTAAAAAGTCAAAAAGTAACATGTGCATTGCAGCACCATTCACTATAGCAAAGACATGGAATCAACCTAAATGCCCATCCAAGGGTACACTGGATAAAGAAAATGTGGTACACATACACCATGGAATACTATGCAGCCATAAAAAAGAACAAGATCATGTCCTTTGCAGGAACATGGATGGTGCTAGAGGCCATTATCCTTAGCAGACTAATGCAGGAGCAGAAAATCAAATACCACATGCTCTCACCTGTAAGTGGAAGCGAAATGATGAGAACATGTGGATGCTTGGAGGGGAACAACACGTACTGGGACCTATGGGAAAGTGGAGGGTCGGAGGAGGGAGAGCATCAGGAAAAGTAACTAAGGGGTACTAGGCTTAATACCTGAGTGATGAAATAATCTGTACAACCCCCCTTGACATGAGTTTACCTATATAAAAACCCTTTACATTAATTTAAAAAAATAAATAAAATTTCTTGTCTGCTTTTGGACACTCTTCTACATGAATTTTAAATTCATTTTATCATTAGATTTTCCTAAAACACACACACACGTGAGTGCACACACCCATACACACATATACATGTTTCTTATGTTAGGATGCTTCTAGTGGGTGTCATGATATTTTATTGTGTTTTTAATTTGCATCTCCTTGATGCCTAACAATATTGAGCATCTTTTCTTTTGTTTATTGATCATTGTCATATATTATTTCCTGAAGTTTTTGTTCAAGCTGCACATATTTTTCTTGGGTTGCTTGTCTTTTTATTGAGTTGTAAACATTCTTTATACATTCTGAATGCAAGTCATTTATTAAATATATATGCATTATAAATTGTGGCTTGCAATTTCATTTTCTTAATGGTGTTTTTTAAAGAGCAGAATTTTTTTTTTTTGAGACAGAATTTCACTCTTGTCGCCCAGTCTGGAGTGCAATGGTGTGATCTCGGCTCACTGCAACCTCCACCTCCCAGGTTCAAGTGATTCTCCTGCCTCAGCCTCCCAAGTAGCTGGAATTACAGGTGCCTGCCACCACACCCAGTTAATTTTTTGAATTTTTAGTAGAGATGGGGTTTCACTATGTTGGCAAGGCTGGTCTCGAACTCCTGACCTCGTGATCTGCCCTCTCAGTCTCCCAAAGTGCTGGGATTACAGGTGTGAGCCACCACGCCCCGCCAAGAGCAGAACTTTTAAGTTGCTGTAAGATGCAATTTATCTATTTTTTCTTTTATGATTAATACTTTTTCTGTCTTAGCTGATGATTTTATGCTAATCTTGGGATCATGAAGATTTCCTCCAATTTATTTTCTAGAAAGTTTATAGTTTTAGCTTGTTGTTCAGGCTATGATCCCCTGAGTCGTTTATGTGCATTATGCAAGGTACGTTTTGAGACACCTAATTTCTGTCTGGCCTTGCGTCTCAGTTCTAGTCTGAAAATTTGCCTGGCACATTGATCCTTCTAGAACTGGCATCCACCTTGCTTTGGCCTGTACATCCATCTATCCATCTCACGCTGGGAAGAGACTTCTAGACATGAATTTCTGCTCAGACCCTATTCCCACTTACAGACTTTGTGGGACCTACTTCTCATCCCTGGATAGTGCCTGCTCCTTGATTCTTTTGCCCATACTTTCTCTACTTGCCTCTCAGCAGGCCCTGCTGCTGCAAGTTCCATGTATTTGCTGATATTTGCAATACTGCACTGACACCATTGCCAGTATTCTTTTCTCCAGCTTTCTTTGCCTCAAACTAGGCATCCAGTTTCAAGTCTAGTATATCCCATTCTGTGCCATCCTGGGCAATTTAACTGGACCATGCCTAGCCATGTCCATGATTGTTGCAATAGTTCTTTTTGTATATCTATAATTATTGCATCTCCTTAGAGGCAGGGATTTTATCTGACCCATTTACATATATTCCTTGATCTTCCCTGTGATGGTTAATTTTATGTGTCAATTTAACTAGATCATGAGGTACCCAGATAGTTAACTAACCGTTATTCCTCTGTGTGTCTGTGAGGGTGTTTCTGGATGAGATTATTATCTGTATAGGCAGTAAGCAGATGGCCCTCCCCAATTTGGTAGGAGATCATCCAATCCCTTGAGGGCCTGAATGCAACAAAAAGGTGCAAAAAGGAATTCTCTCTCTCTCTCTCTCTCCTTTACTGAGTTGGAACATTAGTCCTCTACCCTTAGACTCAGACTTATACCACCAGAGTTCCTTGTTCTCAGATATTTGAACTTCGACTGGGACTTCACCACTAGCCCTCCTGGGTCTCTGGCTTGCAAACAGCAAATCGCAGGACTTCTATATAAAGAGAGTGGGGAAGGGAGATTCATTTTATATATATATATATATGGACTCAATGGACAGTACACTGCATTACATTTATAATCCAAAAGAAGGCCGGTGGCTATAAAAATATATAAAAATTATATATACCCAAACACACATATGTGTTTGGGTATATATATAGATAAATAATAAATCTCCCTCCCTCTCTACTGCTCAGAGTTAAAAAAACAAACATTTTGAAAAACATATGAATTTGCAAATAAATCTAAGTTTTATAAAGAATTTTCCTAAGTTACAAAATGTTTTACAGAGTCTTATAAGTAAAAAAAGAATAAAATCTGTGATATGGGTTGCATTTTCAAATGGATGTAAAGATGCAGTGGCTCACAGGCTGATTTGCTTTGTGTAGAATGTATTTTCTTTCAGACAGTAGCTTTGTGAGCCTATGCTGAGACTGTCTGGGCAATTCAGAAATGTAAGGGCTGCTCAGACATGCTGTCTTTGACCAGGGCAGACAGACTGTAAGTCTTTGTTCTCAATGGACAGTACACTGCATTACATGTATGATCCAAAAGAAGGTCGGCAGAGGCTATAAAAAATATACTTTGCAAGAAAGTTTCCAAGCCATTCAACTGTATAAATTACCTAGATATCTCCCTCTCTACTTAAGAAAAGAACATTTCCCTCCCACAAAACAGATTGCTTTTTCATTCCTGAATGATTTGTTTTTGGATATTTATTTGCTGGTTTAATTTTTGAATAGGTATTAAATTCACACATCTAAATTTTAAAAATATAGATTGAATGAAACAACTTTCTTCAATCTCACTCCTTCATCTACCTATTCCCCATCCTCACCAAAGATAAAACATGAAATCATCATTGTTTCTTTCTTGTGTATCCTTCCAGAGGTTTTCTATGCATATACAAATGAATATGAGTGTATATTCTAATTCCCACCTCTTTTACAGAAAAAAAAGGGGCTAGACTTAAGAGGACCGCCAAGTGTCTGTTAGCCCAGGACTTTCCCAGTTTTAGTGCTTACAGTCCCCTGTCTCTGGAAACGTCTTAACTCTGAGCAACTAGGATAGTTGGCCTCTCAAGTGTCCTTCTATACACTGTCTGACGCCAATCTATTTCAAAGATGTTTTCATCTCCGTACCAAAATCTTCTCATTCCTTTTTTATATCTTCATAATTTTATAGATACACCACTATATATTTAATTATTCTCCTGTGGATAGACATTTGAGAGGCTTTTTGGGGTAATCTTTGGCTATAACAAACAGTGCTGCAATGAATAAGTCTCTACAGAAACATGCAAAGGTATCTTTAGGTTATAGTCTCAGAAGTGGAATTGCTGAGTGTATTAGTTTGTTCTCATGCTGCTATAAAGAACTTCCCAAGACTAGGTAATTTATAAAGAAAAGAGGTTTCATTGACTCGCAGTTCCGCATGGCTGGGGAGGCCTCAAGAAAGTTACAATCATGGTAGAAGGGGAAGCAAACACATTCTTTTTCACATGATGGCAGAAAAGAGAAGTGCTGAGCAAAAGGGGGAAAAGCCCCTTATAAAAACATCAGATCTCATGAGAACTCACTCACTATCACAAGAACAGCAGCATGAGGATAATGGCCCCTGTGATTCAATTACTGCCCACCGGGTTCCTCCCACGACACAGGGGGATTATGAGAACTGTAATTGAAGATGAGATTTAGGTGGGGACACAGCCAAACCATATCACTGAGTAAAAGGAAAAATGTATTTGCTCAGATATTGCTAAATTATTGTCTATAGGGGCTGTGCCAGTTGGCACCCCCACAGAAGTACATGAGAGCGCTTTTCCCCATGGTCTTGCCGAGAGATACTGTTTTAATCCATCAAATTGGAAAAAGTCTAGAAGTTTGAAATACCAGTAGAGTTTTAACTTTAATTTCATTTTTCATCAAATTGGAAAATATCTAGAAGTTTGACATACCAGTAGAGCTTTAATTTCATTTTTTAATGGTAGAGATTGAGCTTTCTTTGCTAGAGAACATTTTGCAATTTCTGTTTCTGAGAACTCTTTATATCTTCTATCTGTTTTTTTTCTATTGAACTTTTCCCTTATGAGAAATACAGCATATTTTAAGGCAATTTACCATTTCTAAAACTGTTAGTTTCAGAATTTTTTTTCAGTTTATAATTTTGTTTTGATTTTTCTTATTTTTTAATGCAGCTTTTAAAAAATTTTTATGTAGTCAAACTTATCTACCATTTCTCATGGCTTATAGGTTTTGAATCATAGGAAGGCTACCTTTACTCTCAAGGTTATAGACAAATTTTTTCATTTCTTTCTTTAATGTACAATGGTTTGATTTTTATAATTTAATCAATCTATCTGGCGATTGTTCTCATGAATAGTGGTGTATGGTTCTAACATATTTTCTTCCAGATGGCTACCTAGTTCTCTTAGCACTATTTTATTAAATTATCCCACTTCCCTCACTGATTTTAAATGTCACTTAAGCATATACTAAGTTTCTGTATGTATCTGGGTCCTTTCCTGAAGTTATCGTTGGTTCCACTAGTTTGCCTATTTATGCTCTGGTATAATATCATTTTACTTATTGAGGTTTTATCATATATTTTAATATCTGGCAAGGCTATTTGTATCATGACTAGTTTGTTATTCTAGAGTTTTCATGGCTATTCCTAGGTTTTTATTATTTTACATGAATATTAAAAACTCTAGATACATTAAAAATCATTATTGTGTTTATAAGGATTATACTACATTTATAGGTTAACATAAGGAGAATTAAAATTTTTATGACATTGAACCATTTTTGTCCTTAATTTATCAAATTTTAAACCTTCTCTTGTGGCTTTGACAAACTTTTAAGGTTTTCTTTATATGCATCTTGCACATGAGTTGTTAACTTTATTTCTAAAAATTTTACTTTGATTCTATTATGATTATAGAATCAAAGTAAAATTATAGTTATGTTTAATTTTATTTAAGATGTTATATATCATCTGACTGGTGGTTTTATGTGTGTGAAGGTAATTAATTTTGTAGCTTCAAAACTTATGCAATCTCTTATTATTCAAATACTTTTTATCTGATTCTTTTGAGTTTTCTGGGTATGTAATTACACTAACTGCACTAGGAATAGGTCAATTTTCCCCTTTCCAAATTTTATATCTTTATTTCCGCTTTCTAATTGCTTTGGCTTTTAATCTTCAATAAGATGTTAAATAATAGTGGCAGTAGTTGGATTACTTGTCCTGAATTTACTGTTTTCTCATTAATTTTGATACTGTGATGGACATAGAAAGAGGGTCATATTCAGCAATTCCATTATTGGGTATGTAATCAAAAGAAAACAAACCATTCTACCAAAAGACACATGCACTCACATGTTCATTGCAGCATTATTCACAATAGCAAAGACATGGAATTAACCTAGGTGTCCATCAATGGTAGGTTAGATAAAGAAAATGTGGTACATATATATCATGGAATACTAGGCAGCCATGAAAAGGAATGACATCATGTCCTTTGCAGCAACATAGATGTGGCTGGAGGCCATTATTTTGAGTGAATTTGTGCAAGAGCAGAAAACCAAACACCACAGGTTTTCATTTATAAATGAGAGCTAAACGTTGAGTACTCATGAACATAAAGATGGCAATAATAGGCACTGACTAGGGAGTTGGGGAAGACCTGAAAAACTAACTGTTGAGTAATATGCACACTACCTGGGTGATTGGATCATTTATACCCCAAACCTCAGCATCATGCAATATACCCAGGTAGCAAACCTGCACCAGTATCCCCTGAATCTAAAAGAAAAGTTTAATAAAAAAAGAAATAATTTGTCATAGTAACTATCTATTCTTATTTTATTGTCTTTTTAAAAAAATCATGAAGCATTGTTGAATGTTGTCAGATGCCTTTTTAGTTTGCTTGCAAATGATCATAGGAATTGTATCTTTAAATCCAGTAATATGATACATGAATTAATTTTCTAATATTGGGCCTTTATTGCATTCCTTGAATTCATCTCCACTTGATTGTAATGTATTATCTCCTTAAGTTGCTCCTAGATTTTTGTTTCTGCTAATTCTTTATTTAGAACTTTTGTTTACCAATTTGTTTTTCCTGTAATCTTTGTCAAATACTGATAAAAGATTTTAGATCGTTTCCTTTTTTCCAATGCTTTTCGTTTTTGTTTTTTTTTTTTTTTTTTTTTTGAGACGGAGTCTCGCTCTGTCGCCCAGGCTGGAGTGCAGTGGCGCAGTCTCGGCTCACTGCAAGCTCCGCCTCCCGGGTTCACGCCATTCTCCTGCCTCAGCCTCTCCAAGTAGCTGGGACTACAGGCGCCCGCCACCACGCCCGGCTAATTTTTTGTATTTTTAGTAGAGACGGGGTTTCACTGTGGTCTCGATCTCCTGACCTCGTGATCCGCCCGCCTCGGCCTCCCAAAGTGCTGGGATTACAAGCGTGAGCCACCGCGCCCGGCCGCTTTTCTAATTAAATGCACTAGAATTCTTCAGGATGTACTATAATTTCCCTAGGTCTGGTGCCTTTTGGGGGTAATTTTCTTTGAAAAGTTTCCCTGCTTTTTCTTATTTTCTGTGTGTTTGCCCTTTCACATTGTCTGCTTCGTCTGGAGTTAGCTTTAAATTACATTTTCCCAGGAAATTATTTGATTAATCCAGATTTTCAATTTATGTGTATGAAATTGTACAAAGCCTTTCTCATAATTGTTTACATTTCTCATGTTTCAGTTTTACTTGCTATCTCATGTTTTTGTACTTTTTTTTCTCAAGGTAGCTAATGATTATATATTTTATTGGTTTCTGAAAGAACCAGTATTTGGGTATGTTTTTTAGTTTTATTGTTTTTCTATTTTCTAACTTCTTAGTTTCTGCTTTCATGTTTTAAAGTCTTTCTTTTTGCTTTTTTCAGTATTTTAGTCATGGTAATTCATTCTTTTTCTGAATTTCATCTCCTATTAAGTATTGAAGACTCTGAATTTTTCTTTTCATGTTAATTTTCTTGCTTTCCATAAATTTGATTGTTTTCCAGAAGTTCTGTAATTTTAGCTAGTATTTCCTCTGTGACCAGTGATTGCCGAGTTAGGATTTTTATAGCTCTAGGTTGAAGACAATTTTTGCAAGAAGGTCAAACAGGCACCCCATACAACAGGAAATACAAATGGCTGATATGTATATGAAAAGAGGCATGAAGGTATTGTAAATTAACACCACGGAATATCATCACATACCTACTGGAATGACTAACATCAGAATAAAATGGCTGAAACAGCCAAGATGAAGGAGCAATGGGACTCTCATCTATGATTGGCGGAGGTGTAAACTAGTGCAAACACTTCAGAAAGGAATTTGGTAATATCTACCAAAGTGGAACATACATATGTCCTATGACCTGGCAACTCCATTCCTAGTATTATTTTACCCACCAGAAATGTGTAAAAATGTTCACCAATCATGTATATGAATATTATAGATCATACTAATATTACACATAGTAGCACTAAATAAGAGACACAATCAAAATGTCCACCACAGTGGAATGAAGGAATAAACTGACTGAGTCACATAATTGAATAGTATATGGCACTGAAAATGAATGAACTACAGCTACATATTACAACATGAGTAAATCTCACAAACAGTATTCTCCAAAAGAAGCTTTATGCTTCTGACTATGTAGGTTCAGTAACAGTCAATATTAAGCTTTTGTGTTTAGGGATTATTTTAAAATGGTAAAAGCAAGGAAGAGATGACCACATAATGAAAAATATTCGTTATATTTAAGAAGACGCAAAAGGGTTGTAATTAGGGATGGATTGCAGAAGGCCTCTAAGATGCTGACAATGTTCTATTTATTGATCAGGGCGATGGGTCTACAGGTGCTTTTTTTAAAAAAATAATTTGTTAAATTGTTTTATGCATTCGTATGTGTGAAAAGAGCAGTTAACTCACAGGAATTTATAGCTACAATAGAAACATATGGCCTAACCTCTGCTCTACTTTTCTTTGTGCTATATTTTCTTTGTGTTTGTTTCCTTTTATTTTGTATGACAATATGTATGGAAAATAATATTTAATTCTGTTCTATTGCTTTTAATTTTGCCAAATATATGTTAAACCCAACCTATATTTTTATAACTTTCAATAGACGGTAACTTTTCATTGTTCCTCCTCTATAAAGTGATAGGGAGTTTGGCAAAAATTTACCTTGTTCTGTCTTCACAGTGCTTCATCACTTCCTAGTATTACTCATTTAATCTGGAGCTGTGAGCCAGTTTATCCTCTGCATTTTTTACAACCACCAAATCTTTATTTCAGAATTGGTCATGGTTACTTGGATTTAGTGTCATAACCAGACTGCAGCTGACCCAGTACGCTCCCATCCCTTGGAACTCCACGACTGCAGTGCGCTCCTGCCAACTTCCGGGTTTCCAACTGCTGGACGCTGCATCTACCAAGCGATCGGGGGAAACAGATGAAGCACCCACTCCTGAATCCCCAGCCAATGACTGGTGAGCCAATGACTTGATGTATAAACGTTCCAGCTCTCCTGCCCTTGGGGTGCAGTAACTCTCCGAGTGTATTTTGCAGGGCGTGTCAAAATTTCCCCACGGCATTAAACTCCAGTTACCCTCCTGGTAGCTGGCTTGACAATCTACCCTTTCTTGGTTGCTTTCCTTTTCTTTCACGTTCTTTTACCTGTTCCCGACAACCTAAATCAGTATACTTGCTCTGGAATCCCTGTCTCTGGGCCTACTTCTGGAAGAACTCAAAACTAAATACAGATTTAGGAAAAAAATTGTACTTAACTCTACATTTTTAATTTCTTTCGATATTCACTGGTAGACGTTATATAAAACAATTTTCGCATTGTTGATGGCTTGATTTGGATTAATTTCTTAGCCAGATGGAGTACATTTCAAATAGGATCTCCTGCTCCCCTAGAAAGAATATATGAGCAGCAAACTTTTTTTGTTACTTAAGGATGTTACTTGAATGCATTTATCTCGCTTTGGCAGACAACAATTTCGAGCCCCCTGCGTTTTCCCAGTAATGTTGAGAAACTATATTCTGCAATAATCTTCCATCTTTAGGGTTGACAGTCATCTAACATCAGGATGATTTTTGTTCTTTTGTAGGCAATCTATTTATTTTATTTTTGTACTTGAATAATTATAGGATTTTTCCCCCTTTACCCTTAGAAGTTTCCCGGTGTGCATCTAAACATGATTCTATTTCCATTCTTCTTCTTTTTTTTTTTTAATGAAACTACGTGTGGCCTTTCCTTTTTAATCTTCAAAAAGTTTCTTACATGAACAATAAAGTTCATGGTAATTTCCAATCTGCCTCTCTCTTTTTCCCTCTTGATTCTGCAATTCTTGAGCTGATTTCATGCTGGGTGACCATGCAGTTGCACGGCGTCTTTCATTCACAAGGATCCAGAGTGGGTTCCACTGTCAGTCTGAAAATTCTTAATTTAATCTTTAAATTTTCATTTTGGAAGCGAAGCCCAGTGGGACCATGGAGCATGTGCCAGGGTCTTGAAGCCCTCCTCACGGGTAGTCCGCTTCTCACGGCCTCCCCACGCTCGGGACTGGGGTCTCGGCCGCCTACTCCCATGGCCACACTCAGCTACTGCAGCTGACCCTGCGCCACCCTCCGGCTCCTGGCACCTGCACCTGGGAGGGAGGGTTGGATGAATAGGCTTTGTGTGCGGTGTCGCCTAAGGAGGTCCCAGAGCCTGTGAAGTTCTGCAATGTCCCTGGGGGTATCTCCGCACTTCAGGGAGCACAACGTTAACAGCAAAGAAAAAACACATGGAGGTGGGGAGAGAGGGACAGCATAAGAAAGGAAAATACATTTTGTCCTGCTTGTTGAACAGTGAGACTCCATTTCCATTTTGTACCGGATCCCGCAAATGATGCTGCTGGCTCTGGCTGGCCATCTCATAATCACAGAAGGTGTCTCTTCCATCATGTTTTTTTTTTTAGAACTCCAATCCTTTTCTTCCTTTTTAATATCAACAGTAAAACTTTTATTTTTCAATTTTTTAATAATTTCAACTTCTGTTTTAGATTCAAGGGGTACATGTACAGGTTTGTTACAGGGGATATTGCATGACACTGAGGTTTGAGGTACGGATGATCCTGTTACTTAGGTAGTGAGCAGAGTGCCCAATAGGTAATTTTTCAGCCCTTGTCCCTCTCTCTCTCTCCCACCCCAGTAGTCTCCAGTGTCTATTGTTGCCACCTTTATGTCTATGTATACCCAACTAGAACCCCAATCCCAAATTGATTCGTACAGAAAATATTCCCTGGATGATACCTACTGACTGCACACTGCCCTCCCCTGCCTCCCTCTGTACCCCATTATCATACATGCTTGACTAATTTGCTTCTTCCTCATACTGGTCTCTGTTGTCTGTGAGATTGTGTGAATTGAATTGACTACTTTTCTTCCTTTTCTGTTCTTCTCTCCATCATCTCTGGCTTGTCTAAATGCAGAAGGCACTTTCATTAATTGATTCTCATTAATGAAAGAATCAAGGCAGAAGGGAATAAATAACAGAATGAATGAAGGAACAAATAGTAGAAGCAGGCAGGGTTCTCTTTGTCACTGGGATTGTCGTTGGCGTGTTACTTATTTTTCTCTGTGTTAATGGTAGCTTTTCCCAATGGGACCAAAGGATATTTATTATGCCTTCAAAAAGTGTATTGGATAGAAAATTACCTTTCTAAACAGTGGACTCCATCTACAAAAAAATAGATTCATCTACTGAGATTTTGATTAAAGCTGTTTTCTCTCCCCAGGATGCTATTCTGGTAGGACAGCATTCTCAGACTTTCTGTTAATCACTTTAAGCCAATAGCTTCCTAGTCACTTTTGTCACTTTGAACTGGTGGTCATCCATAGTCCCTAACAATGTAAAGTGTTTTGTATTTCCAAATCAATAGTATTTTCTTTGCCTTGACAAAATATTCCATTTCTATAGTGCCCTAGAGTTTTTTAAAGTTCCACTTTAAAGATACACACCCATATTTTATAGATACATTGCCTTACTGTATATTGATATTTGGGAAATGGGCAGTTAATTATTCCAATATGAACAGGGGCATACAAATTCAGAGACTGGTAGGGTAATGCTTTTAGATCTGTTTTCAATTGTCTTCCTAAATTTCTCTGTGGCTAAATAATGTAGATCTTATTTTCCTATTATAAATTTAAAAACAACTTGGTTCATTTGGCAGAGTAGATGTACTCATGACCCAACTTTCAATTGATATCGTTTTTATCTGCAGCTTCAAATAGGTCAGCTGTTTGAAATTAAGCTACTCTCACTCCTCACATAATTACTGAGACAATATAACACGTTATTATCAGAGATTCTCTCATACTAAGTGGAGTTTAATGTATTTGTATTTTATCTGTGGAAGAGGACAGAGATGACCAGGGAAGTGATCTGAGTACCTACATTTATCCTAATTAAATTTTATAGGATTACTATTTGTTATTTCCATCTTTTTTCCATGGGGATTTTCCAGTGCCACAGAACGGCCAAATATGTAGTCTAATGACTATCGCAGGAGAAGATCTGTTTGTGGTTAGAAGAATCTTGGTAAGTGACTTAAAATGCACTTAGGTTTATTAAGCATTCCTCTAGTGTTTCCAAATCTTTAAAAAGATTGTGTGGCTAGAACCTATTTAAAAATCAACCATCCAGTCATATCATCAGCAATTTCTACTTCAGTTCACATAACAAAAGAAGTAGCCCCCAAATGGGGAAATAAACCCTTCCACCAAGGAACCTGTAATAGCCTACAATCCATATTCCTAGGTTGCAAAATATTTGTTGCAAAATTATTTTTCTAGGAAGAATGTTGAGAAAGTGTTAAATAAAACCATGATTAAATATTCTTATA
Source organism: Hylobates moloch (assembly GCF_009828535.3). Taxonomy (NCBI): domain Eukaryota; kingdom Metazoa; phylum Chordata; class Mammalia; order Primates; family Hylobatidae; genus Hylobates; species Hylobates moloch. The sequence continues at coordinate 31,906,705 of NW_026652292.1, forward strand.
TTTATCTCCATTTCTAAATATTGTTATGTTTTGTTCAACTTTTTTTTTATTATTATTATACTTTAGGTTTTAGGGTACATGTGCACAATGTGCAGGTTTGTTACATACGTATCCATGTGCCATGTTGTTTTGCTGCACCCATTAACTTGTCATTTAGCATTAGGTATATCTCCTAATGCTGTCCCTCCCCCCTCCCCCCACCCCACAACAGTCCCTGGAGTGTGATGTTCCCCTTCCTGTGTCCATGAGTTCTCATTGTTCAATTCCCACCTATGAGTGAGAACATGCAGTGTTTGGTTTTTTGTCCTTGCGATAATTTACTGAGAATGATGTTTTAAAAGTCACTTTTAAAAAGTGATTTTTAAAAAGTCACTATGTTTTAAAAGTCTCTTTTAAACTGTGTAGTTAAAGGTCTATGCCTTATTTATTTTTGTATCCCTAGTGACTAGCAGAGCTTGGCATGTAACATATTTGTATAACATAACATGGTTTACAAAATACACTCAGATAAGCTAGGTTTATCCTCTCATAGCCATATTAATAAATTAGAGCAGTGTTAGGCTACCATAATTTTACAGATTAGGAAACTGAACATCAAAGAGGCTGTTTATTTGTACAAGACCCATAGATAAGTAAAGGGAAGAATTGAGACTTGATCAATCCAGGTTTTCCAATCTGTAGCCTGGAGCTTTTCAACTGCCTCCCAGTAGAAAAATTTTGTGACTATATGCTCCATGGAATAGGGGAGGCTCAAGTCCTTGGATGGGATAATTACTCACTCTCTTTGGACTGGTAAATAATAGATCATGAGAAGTCATCCCATATGGTATGATGATGACTTAAGAGCCATTTTTTTATTTCTTCTTTTCCTTTACCCTCTGTCTTAGTCCATTTTGTGCTGCTATAACAGAATAGCATAGACTGAGTAATTTATAGTCAACAGACATTTATATCTCACAGTTCTAGAGGCTGGGAAGTCCAAGGTCAAGGGACTAACATCCGGTAAGGACTGTCTTGCTGCATAATCCCATGGCAGAAGGAGAGAAGGAAAGGCAGAGGAATGAGAAAGAGAGAGCAAGAGGGGGCCAGACTCATTCTAAGCAACGCAGGCCTGTAATAACAAACCCACTACTACCGTAACGGCATAAATCCATTCATGAGGTTAGTTCCCTGATGACCATTATGCCATTATGCCCTGATGACTACCTCCCAAGACTGCTGCTGCATGGGAGATCAAATTTCTAAAACACATGAACTTTGGGGGACATATTCAAACCATAGAACCCTCCAAAAAATTATATTTTCTGAATATCTTTGACAGTGATATTCTTCTTATCCTGGTCATAGGCTCAATCTAATTCAGGTTCTCTTCCTGTTTCACTAGGATGATGTCATATTCCACCTACTGATCATTCTGCCTTTAGTGTCTTACCCATTCTTATCCTTCATTCAGTGCATTTTGATAAATATTAAGTATCTACTACTTGCCAAACACAACACTAGGTAACAGGGAATCACAGGTAGATGAGAAAAAAAAGACTGCCTAGCAAAGAAGACAAACAACATAAACAGATTATTGTAACTCAGTGTTGTAAGTGCAACAAACTGTCTTCCACCCCAAACAAGCCTGCCATGAGGGGGCATCTTGGGATTGAGCTCTTCTTACCCCACTGCTCAGAAAGCTTCCATTCGGCTGTCCCCAGCCTCGACCCTCTTGTGTGCTGGACTTCCACTCACCCACCCTTTTCAAGTTTAGACGGCGTTTCAGCTGCAGTCCAAAAGTAGCAAAACAATGCCTAATATTAAGTAAGAAGTCAATCTGTGTGCTGTGTTTGTTGGTTACGTTGAAATCACAAACTCCAGAGGAGCAAAAGTGTTTTTCAATGTCCTTTACTTTCAGAAACAGAGAATATAATATTCTCCCTGAGGCCTTGAATTGATTTTTTCTCATAAAATCGTCTAATAAGCTAATTTTAAAAAAGAAATGCCATTAAGTATGTTGCATTGTGGTTTAAAATTACTAACAAGTTCTGGAAAGAAAAATAATATTTGATTTTTAATCTTAAATGTTTTTGAAAATTAGACTCAAATGGGCACGAAGAATAAATATTTTGTCTCTTTATAGAGGACATGTGGAAAGGATTTGAAGTTTTGGGATGGGAGAAGTATTTTGCAGAGCTATCCATGTCCAAATGATTTTTTAAAAATAATAAAGGTATGTAAGCAGTGAAAAAAATACAGAAATACATAGAATGTACCACAGGAATGCAGAGGGTATCTTAACATTGCTACCAAGGTTTTCTTCCCAAAGCAAATATTTTTGTTTTTGTTTTTTTGAGATGGAGTCTTACTCTGTCACCCTGTCTGGAGTGCAGTGGCATGATCTCGGCTCACTGCAACCTCTACCTCCTGGGTTCAAATGATTCTCCTGCTTCAGCCTCCCAAGTAGTGGGGATTACAGGCGTGCGCCACCATGCCCAGCTAATTTTTTTGTATTTTTAGTAGCGACGGGATTTCACCATGGTGCCAGGCTGGTCTTGAACTCCTGACCTCAGGTGATCCACCCACCTCGGCCTCCAAAGCAGATTTGATATTTAAAAATCCTTCAGGCCACCGCGCCTGCCCTGAAGGATTTTTAAATATCAAATCTGCTTTGGAGGCCGAGGCGGGTGGATCAGGAGGTCAGGAGATCGAGACCATCTTGGCTAACATGGTGAAACCCCATCTCTACTAAAAATACAAAAAATTAGCCGGGCGTGGTGGCGGGTGCCTGTAGTCCCAGCTACTCAGGAGGCTGAGGCAGGCGAATGGCTAGAACCTGGGAGGCGGAGCTTGCAGTGAGCCGAGATTGCGCCACTGCACTCCAGAGTGGGAGAGAGCGAGACTCCGTCTCAAAAAAAAAAAAAAATCCTTCAATGGTAATCACGTGCCTACAGCAGGAGTTACAAACACAAATGTCTAGGGGTGTCCAGCAGGTACAAATATGTGGTGAAATGGACAGATATAATACATTAGGGAAAGAAGAGAGTTTGTAAACTGTGGTGGACTGAAGAATACATGCCCAGACTAAGGGGTCAGCAACTACTCACTTCTAGCCAATTGCAGTGAGACCCAATGTGGCAAGATGGTCAAATCATTTGTTTACGTTTTAGGTTTTTTGTTTGTTTGTTTTTTGTTTTCCACAGAGAAGTTGGATGTCTAGAATTTTCTGTCAGGTCTTTCTCCCAGTCTTTGTAATGTTTTAATTTTTGTAATTCAAATTACAAATAATGATAATAATCTAAATACATACCAAAAAAAGCACTATGAAGCCAACTAAACACATCTGATGGCTTCTGGTTTGTTACCTTTGGCCTATAAAAATAGAGTCAAAACTATTTAGCAAGACATCCAAGACTGCATAATCTGGAGCCAATATACTTTTCCTCTTAAACTTCTAGGTTTCTGGGCATGGTGGCTCATGGCTGTAACCCCAGTACTTTGGGAAGTCTAAGGCAGGAGAATGGCTTGCATTCAGAAGTTCAAGACATGGTGAAACCCCATCTCCACAAAAAATACAAAAATTAGCTGGGCATGATGGTGCATGCCTGTAGTCCCAACTATTCAGGAAGTTGAGGCAGGAGGATCACTTGAGCCCAGGAGGTAGAGGTTGCAGTGAGCTGTGATTGCACCATTGCACTCCAGCCTGGTGACAGAGTGAGACCCTGTCAAAACAAAAACAAACAAAAAACTAACAAACAATAATAAGCTTCTAGGTCATCCCACACCAAACACACTGTAGTTTTTGGAATACACCTTTCATCCTCATGCCAAATGTCTTCACTTTCTGTCTGCAACGCTCTTCTTTCCCTCATCAACTTGGTGAAATTTCATTCCTCTTTCAGTTCCCAGCTTTCATGTCAACCACTATTTAAAAATTTCCCTTGTATGCTAACATTAAAGCTAACTTCTCTCTTCTTTTTTTCTCTTGGAACATTTTGTTACCACTACTCATAGAGAACTTGTATCTGGTTCAAATTCCCACGAATTATGGGCTTTTTTCTTCCCTGGTTTTAAATTCTTTTTTTTTAAAATTTCAATCCAACAGATTTTTGTTTTCTTTCATTAAAGCTTAGTTATATAAACTGTAAAGGCCTGTAACAGTTTATCCAGAATCCAAAGTGATTGGCATGAAGTTTGGCTGTGTTACTGTCTGTCTGCTATGTGGCTAGAACCTGTTTATTTTCCCCAAGTGTTGGTATTCTACAATATCCTGATAGCATCTGTATTTATTTTCTATTTCTTTGTCACAAATTATCTCAAATTTAGTGGCTTAAAACAACACAAATTTATGATTTTTCAGGTAAGAAATTCCACATTCATCTCAATGAACCAAAATTGAGGTGTCAGCAGGCTGAATTCTTTTCTGGAGGCACCAGTAGAGCCTGTTCCATCTTCTAGAGGCTGCCTACATGGTCCCCTTTTGTATTAGTCTGTTCTCATGCTGCTAATAAAGACATTCCCAAGACTTGGTAATTTATGAAGGAAAGAGGTTTAATGGACTCAGTTTCACATGGCTGGAGGAGCCTCACAATCATGGCAGAAGGCAAAGAAGAAGCAAAGGCACATCTCACATGGTGGCAGGCAAGAGAGCTTGTGCAGGGGAACTCCCGTTTATAAAATCATCAAATCTCGTGAGATTTATTCACTACCATGAGAATAGTATGGAGGAAAACCTCCTCTATGATTCAATTATCTTCACCTGGCCCCATCCTTGACATGTGGGGATTATTACAATTCAAGGTGAGGTGTGGGTGGGGACACAGCTAAACCATATCACCTTCCTTAGTCTTCAAAGCCAGCAATGGCAAATTGAGTCTCTGTCATATTGTGAAAGTGTGACTTCCTTTTTATACCTCCCTCTTCCGGGGTCTCACTCTGTCACCCAGGCTAGAGTAGAGTGTTGCAAGCTTGGTTCACTGCAGTCTCAACTTCCAAGGCTCAAGTAGCCCTCCCATTTCAGCCTTCTGAGTAGTTGGGATCACAGGCACTTGCCACCACAACCAGCTAATTATTTTTTTAAATTTTTAGTAGACATGAGGTCTCACTATGCTCCCCAGGCTGGTCTTGAACTCCTGGGCTCAAGTAATCCTCCCACCTTGGCCTCCCAATGTGTTGGGATTACAGACATGAGCCACCATGCCTGGCCACAGCTTCTATATTTTAAGGTCAATGGATTAGCAAACTTAATTCCATCTGCAACCTTAGTGCCTCATTTCCATGTAATGTAACATGTTCATAGACTCTGAGGATTTGGCCAAGCATATCTTTGAGAGGCCATTATTCTACCTATCACCTCGTCCATCTGATAGCAGTTTACTCTGCCATCAAAGAAAGTACATGAAGAAGAAGAGGAGGAAGAGGAGGAAGTTCTCAGCATCCAATCTTTATAAATTCAAATCCATAAGGTAAAGAATAATGGCTTGTTTTTCTAACTGACCTTTGTTGGGCCTTACAAATTAGACTGTATAGAGAACATAGGCTACACTTGTATTTGTGCAACCAAATACACCTTGCCTCAAAAGAGCAACGGATATAAACATATCTAATTGAAAAAAATTTTATCCATTTCACACTTTTAAGAGTGACCAAATAAGTTTATTCTGTGAACCTACAGATATAAAAAATCAGTCAAAACCCCAAAATTTTTAATTGAATAACTGCTTTTAGTATTAACCTACAAATGAAATGTGATGCATAATCTATTCTATTAAGTTTTAAGGAAATATCGCTATCTTCAGTGATGATTAGATTTTTCACATTGTGTATCCGTATGCCAATGATATCCCTTGCCAGTGTCTCCAGGATACAATAGATCTATGTTATAATAATTCAAACTAACTTCTCCTTCTCGTTTTCATATTTTATTTGCTTGGTACCATGTAACCTAATCAGAGTTCCTCTCCAATAGCAGGTTATGTCAGGTTGAGCTTTAAAATCAGAACTATCTGCATATTCAGAAACTCAACAATACATAAGAGGTAAAACTTATTGCTACATCTATTATCATTTGAGAGGACAAAAACAAATAAAATAACTTGAAATATTGCTTGGAAAGAAAACTTATGATCTGAGAATGGCTACCACTTTCCCTTATTCAAGTTCCTCATGGTGGTAATGAATATAATTGCATTCTTAGACTGGACTGCTTCCATAGTCATAATACTCTACCTTTAGATAAAATAATATTTTAGAACAAGTAATGTTAGGGATAATTGCTGAAGCATAGGACAATTGGTTAACTGCTACTCAGGATACAATGTGAACTAAATAGTGTTTCTTAATTGTATTACTCTCTATGGCAAAAACTACAATCACTTTTGCACCAACCTAATAGTAGATTATCTATTTTTACATGCAAATATTCCATACTTACTGTATTAAAACAACAAATATTTAGCATTTCACGGAATGTGTGTCAGAAATGTGTTAATGGTTTAGCTGGGTTGTTCTGACTCAGAGTATCTCATGAAGTTATAATCAAAATGTCATCAATGACTGCAGTCATCTGAAGACCTGACTGGAGCTGAAATACCCATTTCTAAGCTCACCCATACAGCTGTTAGAAGGTCTCAGTTCCTATCTACATGAGCCTCTTCATAGGACTGTCCATGTCATGGCACCCGGCTTCCCCCAGAGCAAATGGTTAAGAGAGGCAAAATCTATGATACTTCTTCTAAAAACCTAACATTGGAAGTAACACATCATCAGGTCTGCAATGTTCTATTGGTCACACACACCAACCCTGATAAAATGTCGAAGGGAGTTACACAAGGGCACAAATACTAGGAGGAATGGATAGTTGCAGCCGTCTTCAAGGCTGGCTACCACAATCTGTTCTATAGCCCCCAATTAATCAAGTTTCTCCCACATACAGAATACACTCCCTCCCTCCAAAAGTCCCCAAATCTCATCCAATAACAGTATGATTTCAGAGTCCAGAATATCATCATTTAAATATGATTTAGTTGTGAAAGAGGTTTATTGTGTGTAGCTCTTTAACTGTAGATTCTTGATTACTGTTCATTTTAATCCAAAGATTTACAAACAAAAGAAGCAAGTTATTTTCCCCCAAACATGAAATACACAACAGGGGCAGGCACAGGACAACTGATACTGACATTTATAAAGAAGGAAATAAGAAGCACAGGAGTCTCCAGATTATAGCAATTATGAAATCAGCCAGGCACAAGTTGGCAGATTCTTGATTAGGATTTATACCTGGGAATAATCCTCTATGGCTTTTAGCCCCAAGCTATTAATCTCTCAAGTCTACCCTCTGAGTCATCCTTCATTTCCTCATAATAAGTAGCATGTGTTCACATGTGAGTAGCTTTTTCACTCTCCTTATTGCTTGTACAAATGTGGAAATCCAAAGCCTATTTTTCATTTTGTAGTGTCTCTATCCCTTATAGTCCAAGCTTGTGGTGTTTCTGTGAATATGATAATCTTAAATACTTTGTGAGATTTCTGTGAAACTCACTGGGATTCACTCCATTAAATAAAAGCCACAGCCACAAACATCTTTGACAAAAGTCCTTCTCTACCTTTGTCTTCTGCTGAGACAACTATAAGACAAAACTCTTAAGCGTTTTAAATTTATTGCTTGAGAGTATCTGTGAGACACACCCTTAGGAAAGGCTTTATAAGCATTAAACAATTACTCCACGCACCAGCTTTGATCTTGCTGAAGTCACATCAAAAGACTGTGTAGTGCGACCCTGTTCTTTACCGGAAACCACCGTGTCTTTTATAATCTAGTCTCAAAATTATCACACTATACCTTCTGCCGTATTTTATTGTTCACACAGACCTAATATGATAAAAAGGAGAAATCTGTAAGAGATCATGAATATTAGGAAGTGGGGATCATTGGGAACCATCTTTGAAGGTGGCTATTTCAAGAATTATTTATTAAAAATAAAAAGAACCACACACAGCAATTTATATATTGTGGATGAATGTATAGAGCTCATGTATGTATCCATCTGATCTCTAAACTGAAGATTATTAAAATAATAAATTTTCTGTCTGAGTGGAGTTCCTTTATCCTTTTCCAACTTCTGTGGGTCCTCAGACAACTATCTTTCAATCATCAGTAGTCAATAGCATATAGGTTTTTTCTTTATATTACATGTCTTCAGAGGGCAGGGTAATTGAATCATTACTAAAAAAAAAATTGGGGCAAAAGTCATATGCAGTTTAGCCAAGTCATGATACTAAAACATTAACTTTGACTCCAGTGACTGCTATTGACCACACATTAAAGGTAAAGTTTGGGTCAGCTATCTTTGAGCTAATGGAGATGCAAAGGAGTGTCAAACTGAAGTCATTATCTTTCATCTACATTTTGCTTTCTTCTTGCAGAAGGAATCAAAATGCATTTCGTGGGCCCTGCAAACATTCAGTTGATGTCCAGGCCATAAGACTGCAGTTCTGTTAGCTTACATTGGCTTTCTCAATCGAAAACAGGGTTGCAAAATGATAGTAAATAGGCCGGGCGCGGTGTCTCACACCTGTAATCCCAGCACTTTGGGAGGCCGAGGTGGGCGGATCACGAGGTCAGGAGATCCAGACCACGGTGAAACCCCGTCTCTACTAAAAAAAATACAAAAAATTAGCCGGGCGTAGTGGTGGGCGCCTGTAGTCCCAGCTACTTGGGAGGCTGAGGCAGGAGAATGGCGTGAACCTGGGAGGCGGAGCTTGCAGTGAGCCGAGATTGCGCCACTGCGCTCCAGCCTGGGCGAAAGAGTGAGACTCCGTCTCAAAAAATAAAAAAAAAAAAAGATAGTAAACAATGTTCTCACTGAAGATCCATTTTAACGGTCTTTCCTGATCCCATTGGAATGTAATCATTTGGATGCCAGCCTAACCAAAACAAAGTAGCAGATATGCCCTGCAATAAGCCTTCAGCTGAGCAGCTGGAGACGTGATAAACACCTGGCTTCAGAAGTTAATAAAAAGCTTGTATCAGCAGCTTTACTGATCTTTGTTAACAAGGGTATGTGTGGCTTTGCATCATCATGTCAGTGTTCTAAACAAACAAGGATATGGGCAAATCCAGAAGTCACATGCAAAATGCAGACTCCTTGTGCATCTACCCCCAAGATTTATGATTTTTTTAAAGCTAGAAACTCGTATTATTTGAGGAAGCGAAACTTTTTAAAGCAATTATCAAGTGCCTTATTTGCTTTGGACTCCGGAGTCAGAAAGAGAAACAATTAAAATCAAATAAAAGTATCAGGTAAGGACTCTCAAATTGTTGCAACAAGCAATTATTGGGTCTCAGTAACATCAGCTCTGACTTGCTGACTCCCCAGGGCAGCTCTGAGGCCAGTGTTGTAGAGGCTTCTCCATTGTGAGCCTGTGCATGTTTCTGTCCACAAATCTTTTTGCTCTAACTTTATAAAGTTAGGAATAAGTGGTACTGAGTTGGTTGTGATTTTTTTCTTGTAACTTCTTGGAACTCTGTTCATTCTTGTTTTGATATTTTCTCAGCATATCACAGAATAATAAGAGGATTCTCCCTTACTTTTCATGTCCTTCCCTTTCCCTATACCCTCCCACTTTTTTTGCTATAAAGTTTCCCCATAACTTTTCTCTTTCCACATCCCCTGTCAACATGAAATTCTAACTTCCCATTGCTTCATTCATAATCTTTATACCTGTACCTCCTCTATGTGTTCTTTAAAAAACCAAAAATACAAGCATCTTTCCAAAAATTAGAGAACTTTAGGGTCTTTTAGAGGGCATTTGGTGACGTCCGTACTTTTAAGTGGGACTACACACATAATTATTGCAATTAGATGAAGAGCTATTCTGTTTTAAACAATCTACAGAGGAGACAATTCTAGTTTATACTTATTGATGCTAGCTGCTTATCAAATCCATTTTCTCCTCCCCGGAAACAGGGCATATTTCCTAATTTCCTTTGCAGTTAAAGTGTTCTTGTGACTGAGCTTTAGCCAGGGACCATGAATAGAAAAAAGTTCCACTCATAGTCCTGGACCATATAAACTTTTTCATAAAGAGAGCTCCATTCTCCTCCTCTTCCCTCTGGCTGGGATAGAGAAGAGTCTCAGGATGACCCTGGAAAATATCTGTTGAAAACAACAAAGCTTCCATCACTCTGTACTTCTGAATGATTGTGTTGTAAAGTGTCAATCAGCCTTTCTTCACCCATCTAGTAAGCATAACTAACAAATATGTCTATATTACTTTCAGGCCAGAATACATTTCTGCCTTATTTGTAATAAAAGCTAGCATTATTCTAATGAGTACAATAGCAGCTTAATATTAAAACTGTCATTCTGTGAGGCATTTGTATCATTTCATTCCACTGATCTAAGCTTATGAAACCAATGTTCTCTCTTTGACATGTCTTAGAAATCTTTGCTGATAGTATAAAAGGCTTTTTGACTTTCTTTCCTTTCTTTTTATCTTAAATTCACTTTTATTTTACATGTAAGATTTAAGGTCTGTACAGAATCCATGATTTTCCTATCAAATTCTCCATTCATTTTTTATTTCACTACCACCACCACTGTAATTTTCTTTCTAGACTTTTTCAGCAGCAATTTAAAATTTTTATACATAATTAAATCGTCTGTTTTCTCTTTCATATGTAAGAATTGGCTAAGAAAAAGTATAAGGAGCAATTTTTTAAAATGTGGAATCCCAAGTGTATGTACTATATAACTTTATATTGAAAAATTAGCCCACTTTTTGACTTGGCCAAAACATGACAACTAGCATTTCACTTTATACAATATCTTGTTTTTAGAATTACAATATTAGGTCTTCTTTTCCAAACACAAAATACCTCTAGGCTGCTTTCTTTTACTCTTTGGTGACAGATGCATTAAGAACATGTTATTACTTTAGTTTTTTCTTATAAAAGTAAAAGATGCTTGATATTTTATTAGGCCATTCTTCCATTGCTATAAAGAAATATCTGAGACTGGGTAATTTATAAAGAAAAGAGTTTTAATTGGCTCATGGTTGTGCAGGCTGTATACAAAGCATGGCAGCAGTATCTGCTGCAGAAGCTTTGGGGAGCTTTTTACCCATGCAGAAGGCCAAGCGAGAGCTTGCACATCACATAGCAAAAGGAGGAGCAAGAGTCAGGGGGAAGATACCACACACATTTAAACAACCAGATCGTGCAATAACTCACTCACTGCTGTGAGGATAGCACCAAACCATGAGGGATTTGCCCACCTGACCCGCCACCTCCCACAAAGGGCCACCTCCAACATTGGGGGATGACATTTCAACATGAGATCTGGGGAGATAAATATCCAAACCATATCAGATATTAGAAGTCAAACAATACAGAATTCAATAAAATAGAAGTAAAATTTGACTTTCTCTCCTGAGACTGAGTTCATGTAAAGTCCAATGCCCACTGCTCAAAAAACATGAGCTACTAGATTACATGTAACAGATATTGAAATAAGGTGTGGTAAACAGAAACAGTGCCCTATTGAAAATAAAGTGTCCACATTCTTCCAGGACCACATCAAAGAAAATCTTATTCTTAACATGAGACTGGATATTTGTCCTCACATGGGAGAGAGACCAAATAGATTAGAATGCTATTGCCCAAGAGAGATATAAGAGGAGAACTGGGGAAGGCAATAGGGTCTTTGTTTAGGGTTAGCAGCATTTGCAAACAGAGAATTGCTTGTGATGTCTATATGCATGAAGGGGACCTCAAACCTTGCTCCATGGTTGGAGATTGCTAAAAGAGCATGGTTTCATGTTTGGGAAGCAAAGCTAAAAGGACTGCCTCCTGAAAGGAAAGGAAGATAGATCCCATTTGAGTTTGCAGGCCCAGTGTTGGGAAAAGAAGGTACAAAAATATGATGGCTGCATCATAAAATGGTTCTCTCCAACATGAGGCAAAGAGATGTGTGTATTAGAGGAATTCAGGTGGGATGCACTCAGTTTGGATCAGTTTAAATATGTAACCTAGTCTTAAAGAGTTGGATGGTACCTTGAAATCTCTTTGAGATTGTATTACATCACTAGGACCTGTTGGGCCTCACTTACCTGAGACCTAGACAAAGGCCTAGGTCAGTTGTGATGACCAACAGAAATGTGATGACAAATTCATGACCACCAATATAGAAGTTCACATAAAGGACATATTGAAGTACAGAAGCAAACATTTAACTTGCAATGGAAAGCCCTCTTCCAGCACCAAAATGAGACTATTAGCCACAGAGGAGGGATGGGATGAGCAATAGGAGACTAAGTCCATGATATTTTTTTCCTACCCTTCAACACCCTTCACACAGAAACTGGCAATGGACCCACATCTGTAGTCTTGAGGGGACGGGGCAATGGTGTGCTGGTAAATGTTTAACAACTGGTTCTCTAGAAGGAAAATGTGACTTGTAATGTTTGATGATTGCCATAGTGTAAATACTCCCATCATGGCCAATGTCAAGCTCCAACAGCACATCACTGAACTTTGAGTTGGAAAGAGATGTGCACACTAGGCTTTTGTGAGCTGTCTCAAGCTGGCTTCATCACATTAGCAGGAAAGGTAAGAACTGTGGGTATGAGATTATAATTCTGTAATGAAAAAGGATAAGAACTAGTAAAAATGAGATCATTTTATTAATTGAAAAGTGATAACATCAGATTGAGGAGTTTTCAAAGTTTCTGATAGATGTCCAGTAGGAAAAAGGATTGGATACAACACAATTGGTAGCAGTTATTAAAAAATCAAAGTTGTTTGATGTTTCTAACTTAACAATTGGGGATTTTTAATCAACCCAGTCATAGAATTCTTGGATACACAGCCAAGCAGTAAACTAAGAGAGGAAATTTACCACAGAGGGAGCTCAAAGGTAGCATAGTGGAGCTAGATGTAAAAGAATTAAAGTTTCAGTGTATAAGTCTTTAACCTCCTTGGTTTCCTTTATACCTAAGCATGCTATTATATGAAATTGTTTTCTTAATTTCCTTTTTAGGTGTTCATTGTTAGTATATAGAAATACAACTGATTTTTGTGTGTAGATTTTATATCCTATAACTACCAGATTCACTTATTCATTCTAATAGTTTTTTTTTTTTTTTTGGAGTATTTAGGGTTTTCTACATGTAAAATTATGTAATCTCCAAACAGAGCTCATTTTCCTTCTTCCTTCTTGGGTAGTTGCCAGGGGCTAGGGGGAGGAAGAAAGAGAGGGTTGTTTAATGGGATAAAGTTTTAGATGAATAAATTCTAGAGATACACTTTACAGCATAGTGCCTATAGTTAACAATATTATATTATGAACTTAAAAATTTGTTAAGAAAGACCAATGACATAGAAGAAAGAACCCAGGAATAAATTCATTTATTTACAGTCAGTTGATCATTGACAAACTTACCAAGAACACACAATGGAGAAAGGACTATAAATGCTGAGAAAACTGGATATCCACATGCAGAAGAATGTAATTAGACCCTTAATTCATACCACATACAAAAATCAACTGAAAGTGGATTAAAGACTTAAACATTAGATCTGAAACTGTAAAACTACTAGAAGAAAACATAGAGGAAAAGCTTCTTGACATTGGTCTAGGCAATAATTTTTTGGATATGACCCCAAAAGCACAAGCAACAAAGCAAAAATAGACAAATGGGATTGAATCAAGTTAAAAAGCTTCTCCATAGCAAAGGAAACAATAAACAGAGTAAAGAGACAACCTATGGAGTAGAAGAAAGTACTTGCAAACCATATTTCTGATAAAGAGCTAATGTCCAAAGTACGTAAGGAACTCAAACCACTCAACTGCAAGGCAACAAACAACCTGATTAAAAATGTGCAAAGTACCTGAAAAGACATTTCTCAAAAGGAAATATATAATGGCCAGCACATACATGAATCACTCATATTCATTCAACATCACTAATTATCAGGGAATTGCAAATTAAAATCACAATGAGATATCTTTTCACACCTGTTAGAAAGCTATTATCAAAATGACAAAGGATAACAAGTGTTGGAGAGGATGTGGAGAAAAGGGAATGCTTGTACATTTGTGGGTAAATTAGCACAGCTATTATGGAGTACAGTATGGAGGTTCCTCCAAAAATTAAAAATAGAGCCACCATATTATCTAGAGATCCCACTTCTAGGAATACATCCAAAAGAAATGAAATTAGTATGTTGAAGGTGGGTAAATTAGCACAGCTATTATGGAGAACAGTATGGAGGTTCCTCCAAAAATTAAAAATAGAGCCACCATATTATCTAGAGATCCCACTTCTAGGAATACATCCAAAAGAAATTAAATTAGTATGTTGAAGAGATATTTGCACTCCCAAGTTCATTGCAGTATTATTCACAATAGCTATGATATGGAATGAACCCAAGTGTCCACTGATGGATGAATGAAAAAAGAAGATGTATAAATACACAATGGAATACAATTCAGCCGTATGAAAAGAAAATCCTACCATTTGTGACAACATGGATAAAATTGGAAGACATTATGCTAAGTGAAATAAGCCAGGCACAGAAAGACAAACACTGAAAGATCTCACTTACATGTGGAGTCTAAAAAAGCCAAACTCGTAGAAGCAGAAAGTAGAATGGTGGTTGCTAGGGGTAAGGCAGAGGAGGGAAAATGAGAACATGTTGGATAAAGGGGGTGTGAACTTTCAGTTAAACTGATAAATAAGTTCTAAAGAACTATTGTACAGCATGGTGACTATAGTTAATAATAATATATTATATACTTGAAAATTGCTAAGAGAGTGGATCTTGTGACCAAAACATATGTGAGGCAATAGATATGTTAAGTAGCTTGAATCAATCATTTCACAAGGTATATCTGTCTATATATATATATGTCAAAACATCACATTGTATACTGTAAATATATATAAAATTTTTATTTGTCAATTATACCTTAATATAACTGGGAGAAATTGTTAAGAGGATAAATCACATGTTAAGTGTTCTCACAGCAACAAAAAGCAGAGCAAAACAAAACGAAACAACAAATGAGAAGCACAAGAAAACTTTTGGAGGTGATGAACATGTGTATTACTTTGATTGCAGTGATGATTTCATGGGTGTATGCCTATGTCCAAACTAATCAAATTGTATCTATTAAACATTCAGCTTTTTGTATATCAGTTATACCTCAATAAACCTTTTTTTAAAAAATTGACTAATGGTTGGAATATATTCTTTATTGCTGTGGCTGGGGTTCTACTTCCCATAGGTAATATTGGTTTAGGGGTCCAGCCACAAACTCTTTGCATGTGATTATCAAGTCTAAAACCAGCCATTCGTAACTCTGTGAAAAGGGCAATAGAAAACCCCAATCCTCCCAGCCTGGAAAGGAGGCAAAAAATATGCTGTCAGCTTGGAATCTTTGGAAGAAAAAACCAAGCCATGAAAAATAATGTCTAAGCTTAGGCTCTTCACATTAAAACTAATACATAGCTGGTACACTCCCAGGGGCTAAGTGAGGCAGAGCAAAAACAACTGTGGAGAAAAATGTGCACAGCTCAGGGTACACAAACTTTCCACCAAATATAAGCCCTCTTGGGATAGATCTCACAGACATCACAAAACACTCAAGGAAATGAATCACTCTGGGGAATAAATAGCAGATGACAAATGGGGGCATTTGTACCCCCAAGAACTAAAAAAATTAAGCGTTCTAAAAGAGACTTTAAGAAAAATTTAAATGTTTGATAAGATGAAGGAAGGTGTAGAACAAATAGACAAGAAAAGAAAAATATGAGAACAGGAAACTCAAGTTTTGTAAAGGACCAAATGGAACTTCTGGAATAAAAGTATAGTCACTGAATTAAAAAAAAAAAACAACTCAATGAGTATGTTAAGTAGTAGATTAGGCACAGAATACTATGTAATTGGAAGACAGAGCTGAGAAAATTATCCAAAAGACATCCAAAAAGAAATAAATGGAAAATATAAAAGGATCAGAGACACGTGGTATGGAATGAGAAGACTGAAACAGCACATAGAAGTTCTAGAGAGCAAAAATAGAAAGAGGAGAAGACAAGCAATGAATAGCAGAATGAGCAGATAATTTCCAGGAGTACATGGTATTACGCCTAAAAGACTGGTCCTGTCCTGTTCATTTTTCACCTCTTTTTCTCATCTGTGGTGACTGCACTAATTCCCTGGTGATAAATACTGTCTTTATGACTGTGGCTCAAAATGTATATCTTTAATCCAGACTTTAGTTTTGAATTCCCAACTCATATATATACACTTGATTATATTCATTTATATATTTCACGGGCATCTAAAAATAAGCTGGTTGAAACCTGAATGTTTTATGTTTCTAAACCAATGTTTCCACGTCAGTAAACCATCATCTCCATTCACTCAAATGCTAAAGAGAGATATCTAGGAATTATTTTTGAAACCTTCCTCTTTCTTTTGGCCCTGATCTAATCCTTCACCAAATTCTGTTCACTGAATCTCCAAAAAGCTCTGACACCATCATCTTAGTCCTCTACCACTGCTTGTCCCTTAAATTTTGCAATAGTTTCTTAATTAATCCTCCCATTCTCACTCTTGTCATCCTCCAATTGATTCACCACATAGGAGCCAAAAAGGATGTTTTAAAAACACAGAGTAGATGCTGTCACTCTCCAGCTTACAATTCTCCATTGGTTTCTCTCTTTCTTTGAAAAATTCAAGCTCCTTTCCATGGTTAACGTAGACACAACAGTGTCCCCCAAAGATCCAGAACCTGTGAATATGTTAGGTCACATGGCAAAGGTGAATCAAGGTACCAGATGGAATTAAATTGTTAATTAGCTGACCTTAAAATGAGGAGAGAAGGCTGGATTATCAAGGCAGGCCCAATGTAATCACAAGGATCCTCAGAAGTGTAAGAGGGGAACAGTAGAGAGAGTGATGGATTGTCAGAAGGACTGAACCGACTTACCACTGCTGGCTGCGAGGATGGAAGGGGGTTATGAGCAAAAAAAGGCAGGCAGAAAAGGCATCCTCCTCTAGGCTTTTAGAAAGGAACACAGTCCTGCCAATATTCTGATTCTAGCCCAGAAAGACTTCTGACTTCCACAACTGTAGGATCATAACTTTAAGCTGTTTTAAGCCACAAAGTTTATGGTAATTTGTTACAACAATAGAAAGTGATACCTCAGCTTTCAGGATTCCCACATCATTTGACCATTGTTCCTCCCTTCAGTTCCCCTGCAGCACTCCCCTGCTCATTGTGCTCTGGCCACACTGCCTTTCCTCTGCCCCTCTATGCTGAGCTCTTGGCCAGGATTAGAGCTTTCTTATCTCCCTTTCCCTCTGCTTGAGGTACACTTCACCTGGTATCTTAGTTCAGGTTCTCCCAGAAGCAAACCTTCATATAAGTACTTGAATTCAAGTTATTATTTGGAAGGTTGTCCCGGAAACACAGGTAGAGGAATAGGAGACTGGGTCAAGGAAAAACAAATAGCCAATAAGGAAACACTAATGAGCTTATGAGTGTGTCACCACTATGGACAGCTGGAGTTTACTCCCGCTGGGGAATTCTGTAAAACAGCAAACACTAACTCTATTTGGAATATCACTGTATACACAGCACTTGTTTTAGGCACTTAATAGATATTTGTTGCATGAATAAACAGAGAATAAATTAATAAACCAGCTAGCACACGAATAGTGCTCACTATGTGCTACCTGGAACGTGATGAACTTTAATAAATTTTTGCTGCTTTGCTATATTTGCAGATTTGTTAATTCTGAGGTCGTCTTTTTTCTTCTATATGCTATATAGCCTCAAAGTAGCCACTCAGACTTTCTATTTAATCATCTAATGCCTTAATGCCAACTGGAATTTGTAATGCTCACTCCAAGAGAAGGAGTAGAAATGAAGGAGCCTCTATGATCACTTGGAAAATCTTTCAGTAAACACATAGAGTTTGGAAAATGGGGATATACTAAGCTGGAGAGAAGAGGTATGTGTTCAATGGAAAAATTCCCTGAGTGATTTTGATAGTGCCTTCTCATTATGACAATGACATGAAATGAGCCAAATCATTCTCACAATTTCATTATTCATTTCAAGCAATTATTGTTTTGATTTTATTTTTCAAATGATGATCTCTTCTGGGCATGAAGCACTTGCCATCACCTTTCCAGTTCAAACTTCTTTTTTGCAGCATTTAAGCTTTTGGTCTTATAAAAGCATTGACCTTTCTTACCACATAAAAGTAGCTTGTTAAAATCATGAACTAAAGTGTTAAAGTGTCATTCGGTTACAAGTCTCACAGATACTGTGTGGCATGTGGCTTTTGCTCACAAAATTGTTCAAGTAATGGTACTTGAGTATTTATTTTATACATGCCAGGAATCAAAGAATACCAAATAACAACTATACCCTTATTCAGTAGTAAGGGTAGATAAATAAAGATTCATTCCATATTTCAGTTCTGTATGAGATGTGTGTGTTTGGAGGGGGCAGAGAATAAGAATTAGCTGAATAAATCATTCAAGCTGTTCCTTACACAGGAAGCACTGCCATAATGGGTTACCATTAACTATAGGAGTATACTATATCGTTTAGGTATGTTGAGATGGACACAAAAGTGAGACCTGCTTTATTAAGTCATACCAAGATTTGTGTTTTTAGCTCAGCAGTGCGTTGTATAATACTGGTCTGACTTGTGATGTGTTCAACTGAAAACCAAAAAATTATGCTTCGTCCTCTAACATACAATCTTTGTGAAGAAAAAACCAAGCTACAAACAATATAAACCATTTATAAGGATGGCCTTGGAGATTCTCAAGACATGGGGTGAATATATCTGTCAGTTTGATGTTTGTCCACTACACTTCTTATGGTGAACTTTGAGCTAATTTTTAATGGTTAGAATTGGTGACATAAGAAATGGTAAACTCCTCCTCTTCTTGGAGTCTGTGGCAGACCAGGGATCATGAAAAGTTTGTGTAAATAAACGTGCCACTCACTATTAAAGGGAATTCTAGATTCCTCCCAGTTGATTTAAATATGAAAATATATCAGAAGCTGTAGAAAGAACTTTAGCTATGGAGGCCCCAACATACTTTAAATATTGATTGACTTTAATTAAAGAAAGAGAAGGTAGACCTCCATCTTTGATAAAGTAATAGACTGACCTAAATGAAAACGAAGGCCCTACAAGAAAAGTAAGAACCATTTTGGGTGCTAAGGTGATGAAAGAGGGCTACTGAAGCATGTGGTAGTGAGGCCAAGTGGTCTAAGAGGGCTCAAGGCTCAAGAGTGGGAATGTTTGTGAATGTTGAATGATAAACTGGAGAGTGGGAGAGGTAGGGCATATGTAACTAGTTACCAGTTCTCTTAGGAACTGATGTGGAAACCACACGGAGAAACCTTTTAGTGGAGTGATTCAAAATATATTGATGCCTTCTGCCCATCAAGGTTGTCCTTTCACTGGAGCTGCTGATCTCTTAACAGCATGGTAAGAGCAAGTAATACCACAGGAGGAAACAAGTTGCTCTGTCAGAGCAAAGGATAGGGAGAGAATTGGTAGGGGAAGGCAGAAGGCAATTAGATATCAGAAACCACAGAAACGTTTTGAGGAATGTGATTAACACAAAAGAGGGATGAAAGGAATAGAGGATTCCCAGTTCTAAACCAGATGAGAAAAAAAGAAATGCTTTTGTTGCAAACTTCTTTTTCCTTAGGGTACACCTAGAGGAATATATTCTTTCATTTAAAAAAATTCATTAATTTAACAAGTTTATTAGGAGCCTACCATGCACCAGGCACTATCCTAGGAACCACAGTTCTTCCAAAGAACTAGACAAAGTCTTTGCCCCATGGAATTTATATTTTAAACAAGCTAGTCAATGAACACACAAAAAAGTAATTGGATCATAATAAGAACTATGAACAAAATAAAACAGGATGAAAGTTGAGATTGATCAGGGTGGGTTGACGTCATATTAAAGAAGGGTTCAGGGCCGGGTGCAGTGGCTCACACCTGTAATCTCAACAATTTTGGAGGCTGAGGCAGGCAGATCACTTGAGGTCAGGAGTTCAAGAGCAGCCTGGCCAACATGCTGAAACTCCATCTCTATCAAAAATGCAAAAATTAGCCAGGCATGGTGGTGTGCTCCTGTAATCCCATCTACTTGGGAGACTGAGGTAGGAGAATCACTTGAACCCGGGAGGCGGAGGTTGCAGTGAGCCAAGATCACACCACTGCACTCCAGCCTAGGCACATAGCGAGACTTCATTAAAAAAAAAAAAAGAAAAAGAAAAGGGTTCAGGCTGGGCTCAGTGGTTCATGCCTGTAATCCCAGCACTTTGGGAGGCTGAGTGGGGCAGATCACCTCAGGTCAGGAGTTCGAGACCAGCCTGACCAAACACAGTGAAACCCCATCTCTACTAAAAATACAAAAATTAGCCTGGTGTGTAGTGCGTGCCTGTAATCCCAGCTACTCGGGAGGCTGAGACAGGAGAATTGCTTGAACCTGGGAGGCGGAGGTTGCAGTGAGCCGAGATTGCACCACTGCACTCCAGCCTGGGTGACAGAGTGAGACTCCATCTCAAAAAAAAAAAAAAAAAAAAAAAGAAGCGTTCAGGAAAATCTTCTCTAAAAGATAATATTGGAAAAGTTTGGAAAAAGGAGAAGCAGTCTGCTTTGCAAAGACCTGGAAAGGCATTCCATGTAGAAGCCTAGCAAATATTCCAAAGGGTGTTCCATTCATGGATTTTTTTCACTTATTTGTTTGTGGAAGGAGTGTCTATTGAGGGCCTACTAAATATCAGGCACTGCGCTGGGTGGTGTAAAATGCATTGGTCGACAAACCAGCATAATCCTTATGCTCATGGATCATGATCTGGCAGAATTTTATAAAACTTCTCAAAGCCTGATTCAAACACTTAGCCTACACACACTTGGACAGACACAAAAACTGAATGCTAGAATGACACAAACACCTGACCTTTATGAGCAGGAAAATATCTCTTGTTTTTGGGTAAAGAGATGGCAGGAAACATCCTTAAAGTTTTGTCACTAGCCAGTCTCGGAGTTTTCCTACTTTCTACATTGTGTCAAGAGCTGTTTTATCACTTCTCTCTGCTTGCTAGCAATGAGAGGAACACATATTTTGCACACTTAGACTTACTAATATTCATATCTGCAGGTCAATTTGAGTGACAGAATTTCTGGTCAGTAGAAATACTGACTGTGATTCAAGAAAAGAAATGACTAGATTTAAGACTATACTTTCAGAGATCATTTCTATAGTTCATTACTAGAGAAGTTCCTCTGAACTTGTAGAACACCGGCAACCATGAGGAGGACATGCAGTGTTCTGTCCTGAGTGTGAAGCCGGGTCTTGGTGTTGCTTTGCTGCAAGTAGCATTTGCCACTGATGATCGTTTTTGTCTCCCTCTGGGACAGTAAGGGAAAGGACGCAGTCTGAGTGATTATTATTGAAAGCAAGAAAGAAAGAGAAGAAAGGAAGAGAAAGAAACAAAGAAGAAAGAGAGAGACAGACCGACAGAAAGAAAAAGAAGAAAAGAGAAGAAAAGAAAAGAAAAAAAAGAAAAGAAAAAAAGAAAAGAAAAGAAAAGAAAAACTACCAGATTTTTCAGTGTTATCGTCCACAGTTCCTAATATCCCATTCCTACCAGTCTCTGAAATCACTTTCCCTGGATGTCTTCCTGAGTTTGGCTATTGCACCCACTGACAGTTATACAGCAAAGATAAGAGAGGGGTGACACAAAAGAATGCTGACAGCCTGAAGCCACTGACAGGCTGTCTCTGCTGGCAAGTATAGCATTCTTGATATACTTAATTAACTAATATCATTAAGTATTACTAATTAATATATTAATATAATTTTGGCTATTAACAATAAATCTCCTCTGGTTTAATAGGCAGATGATTGATGTTATTTGTCTCTTTAGAAAGCTCTCTGGAAGAAACATAAACCCATGAGGTCTAGAGGGAGCAGATAAAATGGCGAGAGTGGTGAACATGACAACAGAGTTAAGATAATCAGCAGCATTTGAAGAGGTCCCCAAGCAGAAAAGGATCTAGCAGACCAGGCTGGTATTTTTACAAAGGTGACTGATACTTAACTCATTCTGTTAGACATTTCTCTTTGGAATAGACTGGAGCCTGTTGGGCTGAGGTGGGAGGAAGGCAAGAAGGGCTGGGCATGGTGTCCTAGATGTGGATAAAAGTGGACAATCCCTTCTCATAGTCTCCTTCCCTGAGAGAGTTGCAATAATTCTATGATGTTTCCTGTCCTCATAAGAATATTAGACAGCCTGTTTACCTTGCCTGTAGCCCCTGCTTACTTTGAGCTTCATGTGTCCCTTGAAACAATTGTCAAGGCTAGTTAAACTAAATGTCAGTCACCGCTTTCCACCTGCCCTGCTATGTACTATTCTCTGCCCATGCCTCTTCCACCTGGAGCTCCTAGGTTCCTACTCAGGAAAGAAAATGTGTGTGTGTGTGTGTGTGTGTGTGTGTGTGTGTGTGTGTGTGTGTGTGTGTGTGTGTGTGTGTGTGTGTGTGTGTGTGTGTGTGTGTGTGTGAGAGATGAGGAGGTGTTCTTATTTGCCCTACTTCTGTTTACTACAACATCTTTTTAAATGTGCCTTTCAACTATTTGCCTAAGCTAGACGCCTATGCAAATGTTTAGGAACCAAAGCTCCTCCTGTGACTCTCCTCTCCCACGTGGAATTTCCCCTTTGTGAACAGTTGTAGCAGTAGCTGATAGGTGTGTATTCAGGCTGAAGGGAGATGGATAGTAATGTAGTAGAAAGGGCCTTGAACAAGAAGTTACAAGACCAGTTTTCCATCACAGCTCTGCCATGTGACTCAGCGTCAGCTTAGGTCTATCTAATGGTTCAATAAATATTCACTCAGCACCTACTACACAGTAGACACCAAGCTGCAGTTTTCTCATCCAACTAAGGATAATAAAACAGGTCATAAAAGGGGTTTTATAGGATAATCTTTATAGTCTCAATTTTGTTACCAGTCTGTGAAAAAATAAGTCAAATATAAACTAGAAGAAATAAAGACTCAAACTCCCCGTTTCTGAGTCTAGGAAACTATTCAAGTCATGGTGTGTGTAACTAAATTATGGCTTATGAAATACCAGGAAAGAATGTTTCCCTGGGTGAGAGCAAGAATCACCTGACAACAAGACAATGTTTCATGCCTTAATGAAAGCCAGGGTGTGGCACTGAGCCCTGGTCTATCAAACAGGAAACTCAACTTCTATTAAAGAGAGGAAACTTCTTGTGATTTATTGCCTAACCAATTAGGCTCACACATGGTATTGTTTATTTACCTTCTCTCCTCTTCATTGGGAGCACAAAATTTAGCTCAATTAGTTCCAAGACCTACAGACAAAACTCCCCAATTAGGAGGATACCGACTTAGCACGTGGCACAAAACTTTAGTGTCTAGTAAGTATATATTCTGAGGTGTTCAATCACCAGGTAAGGCTTATTGATATGCCCAGGGCTGCTTTTAGTTATTTCTTTTGCCATTACAGAGTGAATTATGGGAATAATCAGCTAAAAGAGCACGTCTTTCTTCTGTGGTTGCAATAACAAGAAGTGGGAGGGGGAGAAGGAAAAGGAGAAAGAGGAGGAAGGAGAGGGGGAGGAAGAAGAGGAGAAGAAAAAGTGCCACAACCACCGCCACCGCCAACCTAGTGAATCCGATAAAAGAGAAACTTCTGATAGATTGACATGAAAGAAAGCTGTCATTTAGGATCAATACCCTAGGTGTATCTTTAAATGCTTTATGGATGAGCTGTTGAGTCCTTTGCTCTTCTGGTGAAAGAATTAAAATCTAGCAATGTTTCCAGACTCCTTTTTGACTTGACTCTGATACCTACTATCATGTGTGAGTGGGTTATTCATTTATTCTTTTTGGATCTCAGCTTTCTCATCTAAAGATAGAGACAGTTGGCCTCCATCAGTAATTTTCCTTTGTCAGTATTGCATTTTTGGCTTTGTTAAAGCTTACAAAATCAGATACTGATAGAATTCCATCATTGGGCTTGCTTTGAAGAATGAACGAGATGACATGGGGAAGGTTCTTATACTTGGCATATAGGAATTGGTTGATAAAGTAAGACCACTAGGTTGTGCTTGCTTCTCCCCTGATGCCCATGGTATTATCACCCCCTGTGTCCTCTCACATACTAAATCAATGTTTTAAGCATGTGTCTGAAGGTCAGTGAGAAGCCCAGGTCCCCTCCACAAATATCTGTGTGGATTGTTGGCCAGGGGAGGGGCAGGAGCAGCGAGTCACCCCTCTGGTCATTTCTCATGAAATGTTCTGATCTCATTGGATTCTCAATCTCTTCTCTGTGTGTCTGCCTCAGCCACTGCTGCCCTGCCTACAAGCTTGTGAATTTTCCTCAAAATGGAAACTGCATCCAATGCTTTCTTCACACATGTGCATGATACCTAAACACTCCATTCCTTTTCTCCCTTGTGTTCCATTAGTAAAAAGCAATTGGACAAAGCCAGTTTTCAACTGAAGGTTTGGGCTAACGGAGGGAAATATCCACATATACTAACACAACATGGTCACTAATTTAAGATGAAATCTTAAACAACGCTGCTCTAAACCCACAGTCTTTCTCTGCCTCTGAGAATGTCTCGTAGATAGGTTCTGACCCCTCTGGGTTTGTCTCCTCAGACCTTTCTCTCTCTCTTACCACCTTAGCCTTCAGACCTCCAAATTTCTCATAAATTAGAGTTTCATTTTCTACCCGCTACTCAAATTGAGCTCGGATGATCTGCTAAATGAGAACCAACTACGTCACACCTCCACAGCCCAAAACACAGGTAGAAGCTTTGAAATTACAGTTTTTCCTTCCATCTGATTACATTTTTAGGCTGAGCTCCCATCTCTGTAGACAATTTAGGGAAGAAGGAAAAGTAGAAAGGTATAAAACCAGTATAAGTTCTCTCCCTACTTTGAGAGAACTATTCCAGCATATGACTTTCTTTTCTACTTCCCAATATAAATATTATCATTGTCAGTTTTATCGTACTAGTATCTATCCTGCTGACACCCAACACTTAGATTAACAGTGCGCTGTTCTGAAACAAGAGATGAGACCCTGCGTCCCTACACCCTGGCTCCTCAGTCTAACTTCACGTGTCCCAGGCTGTCCCCTGAGTATTTCAGTACGACCAAAAGGCCAGTTCTTCTTAAACCATGTGAGGAAGGAATACTTAAATTTTTTTTCCAGTTTCTCAAGGACTGATAATTTTTTAAAATCAAAATAGATTACCAGAAAATAAAATTCCAAACAAAAGACATACAAATTCAATTCCCAGGTTTTTAAAATTATGAGATACAAAAGATAAAATAACAAATTGCTGTATAAGTTTCTAAATGCATACTCTTCATTTCTGTGCTCATCTTGGTGCAGATGGGTTAACAGTGGTTCTTGGGATCAGTTGATTTCTGAGTTTATATCCAGCTCTAAAACTGTAACATTCTCCTGTGAAATCTTCATTCTCAGGTCTGACATCTATGAACAGAACTACAGTAGGTGTGGACATGCAAGCTAAAGGAAATTTAGTTGTGAAGCATCTTTCCAGCTTCAACATTGTTATGAATTTATTTGCCACATTTAGCATGATGGTGTCACATCGACGTACAGTACCAGTGGCTCTTAAGCAGCACAGAAGCTAGATGACATTATTTCAATTCTTGCTAAAGTGGTTTATTTCCCAGAGAATGTTGGGTTTTGTTTAATGTGTTCTGGGCTCTGAGACTAGACTCCTGTAATAATTTAGCATAGCCAGATTTGTTTTTATGGAATTCAGTTATTTTTTACTTTTTTATTTCTTGAAAGCTGAGTAATTTTGAAAGTAATACAGAGTATAAAAAAGAGGCCAGGTGTGGTGGCTTATGCCTGTAATCCCAGTACTTGGGGAGGCTGAGGAGGGAGAATCACTTGAGGCCAGAAGTTTGAGACCAGCCTAGGAAACAAAGTAAGATCCAATCTCTACAAAAACAAAACAAAAATCAGCAGGACATGATGATGCGCCTGTAGTGCCAGTTACTTGGGAGGCTGAGGCAGGGGATTGAAGCTGCAGTGAGCTATGACCATGTGCCACTGCACTCTATCCTGGGCAACACAGCAAGACCCTGTCTCTTTTAAACGAACAAAAAATTAATTTAAGAAAACACAGAAAAGAAAAACTACAGCTACTTCTAGTGAATCTTCCTCATAAATCTACTATTTCCAAAAACTTAAAACAAGAGAGTATCTTCAACCTTGAGAGTTCTGGCATTTAACAGACTGTTGAGAGCTTTCTTCTTACCAGTGTATTTGTTGGCAAATAAGTACTAAGGTGGGAGGTGTAGGGCAGGGACTGTCATTTCTGTTCTTTAGTGGGCATTAAATTCTTCAAGGAGTCTGTGAAGGCTTTTTTTGTGGTACCATCTCATCTTCCAAACTTGACCTCTTCCTTGTTCTTCAATTTCTACTCGCAAATTTTCCAGTGGTAGAAGAGTTGGAAGAAAAGAGAAAGATCTGGTTCATTTAAGACTGAGTGGAGCCTTGACACATTTCAATTCTTTCTTTTTAAAAAATTCACTTTAAATTCAATTTAACTGTTTAGCTTAGGTTTTCATTTTAAAAATGGACTTTGGGGCAAGTGATTCCTAACTTCATTATAAATACTTTCAGACTTGCAATTATTTTATCCCATATTAGACTTCTTTAGCTTAAGTGAGAAACATAAATCGGGTTTATGCCTAACAACTTGTGTTTTGTAATGCTCCACAAAAGACCTTTTGATGAAGTAGATCAGGTTTAAGAAAAAAAGCTCTTCCCCAGGATTTTAGTTCCTGCAATTCATCAGGTCTGCAGAAAAACTCAGAAAGTTCAATTGTGGATCGAGACTTAACATGTAGACTTCAAACATTCTTTTTCTATTCTTTGCATCTTCCCACGTGATCCATGTCTTTCTCAAACATGGTGCTTCAGATTAGGCACTCTATGACTGTCAGATTCAATTCAGTTCTCATTTGTTGACCTCCTACTGGGTGCTAGATGTTGTGTTAGGCATTGACAATATAAATTTGTCCCTTCCCTTGAGGATTTCATGGAACTTCATCTGTTTGTTAATTTTTGTCATTCAAGTTCTTATCTATATCTGTAAAATACATAAGTAATTCTCACCAAAAATTTATTTTTAAAAATCCATTGTTATTTTTGCCTATTTTTATTAAGGATCTTAAAATACCAGAAGTTAAAATAATGATATCTTATTTAAGACAACTTTCTTGTCTCACATAGACTGGGTTGGGCATTTCTCTTATGCATGTTCATAGCACTTTGCTCAAATATAGCATGGTACATTTGCATATCTTTGTAAATGACCTCTTTCTCTGACATCCTTATTAGACTATGAGTTTTCTGAAGACAGAGCCTGTGTCTTAGCCATCATTGAATCTTCAGAACCTAGAATATTTCCTAGCACACAGTAAGGCTCTATAAATGTTTACTGAATTATTGAATAAATAAAAGAAAGAAAAGAAAAACTCCACTTTTTGGTCTTCAAGTAACTCATAGCTAAGCTGCTATTGAAAATAGGATCTTTATAAAGTCTGGCTATGTATTCATTCAACTGCCAGGAGTTTCATGTTGATTTATTAGTGTGAAGAATCAAAGAGCTCTTTGAGACCAGCATCTCACCTAATTCACCTTTAACATGAGTTTCTTGGCTTTGAACATAGGATTGCAGCAATGTAGCTGTGACAAAATGCATATAGTATTAATATAAAGCATTAATATAAATCAGTGTAAGCCCCCACCCCATGCCACCCCACTGAAGCAGTTTTCTGTTGTATTTGAGACACCAAATATATAGAGTCACACTTCCTGGCTCTATCATATGTTACCTGCATGACCTTGGGAAAACGGCAATGATTTTGAGCCAGTTTCTTCATCTGCAAAATGGGATAACAAGAATTACCACATAGTGCTGTTGTGGGTGATGTTAAAAGATAAACTTACACATTAACATTTTAAAGAGCTTATTTAAGCAGATAGTGATTTGGGAATCGGGCGGCATCATACCACAAGCAGTTTAGGGCACCACTGAGAGGACCCAAGGGGAAACGTTTTGTAGGGTGTTCTTGGAAGTCAGACAAAGAGAACATTTGATGGGCTAAAATGGAAAGTCCCTAGTTAGAGGTTAGTTGGCAGTTTGTGATCCCTAATATTGCTGTTATAATTATGGTAATTTGTTGATTTTGCTTAAAAAATTAGATGATAACACATTTGAACTTAAGCTTAATGGCTAAGCTTAAGTTTCCTTTTCATAGCTATGACCATTCACTCCGGGTTGGCTTTCAGTTACTTATGTTGGAACCCAAAGCCTGGGAGCCCTCTCAGCCTAATGGTCTCCCAATTATTATTATTTTTAACAGTAGTTAGAAGTTAGTATTTATAAGATGCTTAAAACACCATCTTGTACATAAGTGCTTAATTAATGTTAGCCGTTGTGAAAGAAGATGTTTACATTGCTCTGTAAAGGCATTTATTTTGCAATTACTGAGCATCAAAGGAAACACTTACTGGAATTTGTTCTTCACTTACAAATGTGTAATTCTTACTAACGGCAAGTCTCTGTAGCTCAGCTGTAGATTCTTCAAAGGAAATATAAATGCAAAACTCTATATGCTGCTTAGGGTGGCAGCGGAATTGGAAAATGGTTTTCCTTAGTGATCATCGCAATTTCAATCAATATCTGGTGGTTACATCTGAGTCAGCCCCATGATTTCATTGAGAACAGAGGTAGCTTGAACCTTCATAACTGGTATTATTGTTCACAGGCAAGCTCCCTCTGCTGCCCCCTAAAGATCAGATCATGTAATTTCTGAAGGGTATTATTCTCTGACCTATATTTTCTTCTGTTTTTTTAAGGTGTGCCAACACAATTCATTTTCAATTAAGCTAAGCACCATGGCAATAACTAAATAAGTGGTATTAGATACACTGGATTTCATTTACCTTTAGGATAATTTCTAAAATGCTTCAGTGTTTGGTATCTAGTAAAAAATTAAGACTTCCCTAAGTTCTCTGAATTCATACCATTTGACATACAACTATCTGACAGTACTGAAAAACATTAACTGCATCTAGACTCAAAAACAAGCTAAAAATGGTAGAGGAAATTTTACATTTGCCAAAATGTAAAATACAAAATTGAGAATGAGCTGCTTGTGTGTTCTCAACAAATAAGGAATTTTTTGACTCGCTCTAGAAAACACGTTTTCATGATTGCAGTTACTGCATTTTTTGGAAATAATTGCTGGTTATTTTGTCACATTTCCTATTGAGTTCAAATGTGCTTTCATCTATTTTTTAAGCAAAATCAATAAATTACCATAATGGTAACAACCATATTAAGGATCCCACAATGCCAATTGGTGTAAAGAATCCGATTCATAGCAGATTTCAATTACCATAATTCTGTTGCAACTCTCAAGGTCCATCCTTCCTTTAGTAAATTTCCTCCAAAAGAAATCTTTGTAAAGGAGAAACACTTAACTTCTTGGGGATTCACAACAAATAAAGCCATCACTCTTTTGATATGGGGGCACATATGCTTATTTCTTATTTAATTGGCTGAGTTTTCCCTGGAGCAGATTTACTGAAGTACTCACCCACCAACATCTAAGTCAAAAAGGTTTTGAATGGCTCTTACTGTCTAACTTTTCATTTTATGGATTGCTAGATGCCGGACAGTCTCTTTTATTTGCTACAAAGGCCTAGAATTTCTTTTTCCTTAAAGTATTGTGTGCTGGGTTTTTAAAAAATTGTATTGAAATACTACCCCTCCACAGTCTCTGATATGATTAATAGGATCCAGATCCTATTCATTTGCTGTTTGTTTTTAGCTCTAGGAAATGCACTGCTGCTCCCATTTTCTCTTCATAATATTTTCAATGGACCATGAGACTTATTGAAGAAGAAATGTAGTGACTCATACAGCCAATTGATAAAAGTATATAAAAGATTCCAGACTAGACCAGACTGTACACATTTCTGCAACTCGGAGATCATGGTTGTCTGTCTCGTTTCCTAAAAACTGAAGGTAATTTTAACTACCACATGTATACTAGTAAACTTGCAAATAGGCAGGCTATTATGAGGTTCAAAGTTGATATTTTTTCAGAGATTTTTAATATTATAAATAAAAATCATAACCAGTGTTACCTCTAATACATTAATATCATATTGCTAGTTTGTCCAATACAGTACTGGGGTTTAGAAATTTGCATGCAGAACTTCTATGAAATCTTTCGTTTTGAATAGTGGAGAACTTCTACGAAATCTTTCCTTTTGCACAGCAATAGAACTATTGTAAACAATGCAATTAATTTCTGAAATGGGTGCTGTATTAATTTTGTATTGTTGCTGTAACCAATTATCATAAATTTCGTGGCTTAAAACAACACAAATTTATTCTTACAGTTCCATTGCTTAGAAATCTGACACCAGTCTTTCTGGGCTAAGCTCAAGATATCAATAAGTTATATTCCTTCCTGGAAGATCTAGAGGAGAACCATTTTCTTCCTTTTTTCAACTTCAAAAGGCTGCTTGCATTCTTTGGTTCATAGTCTTCTTTCTCCATCTTAAAAGCCAGCAGTACTACATTTCTCTGACAGTCCTCCCATAGTCACATTTCCCTCTGACCACATCTCCCTGTGACTACATCTCCCTCAACCAGGAAATATTCTGTAATGTTAAGGACCCATGTGGTTAGATTTGGCCCACCAGGAATCCAATACAATCTTTCATCTTAAGTTCTGCAACATAATCACATCTTTAAAGTCCTTTTTTGCCTGTACGGTAACATGTTCACAGGATATAAGAATTAAGACATGGACATCTTTGGGGAGCAATTATTTTGCCTACTGTGGATACTATTTTCATCACTAGGAAAAATTGAAGCACAATGTGTAATTGCCTAATGGGTACTTCCTGCATGCTACACAGACGAAACCAATTCACTGAGACCATGGTATTGCAGTAAAGAAAGAGTTCAATTGACACAAAGCTGGTCACATGGAAGATGGAGTTATTACTCAAATCAGTCTCTCTGACTGCTCAGAGGTTAGGGGATTTTCAAGGATAGTTTGGTGGGCAGGGTGCTAGGGAATGAAGAATGTGGACTAGTTGAGAATGAAACCATAGAGGTGTGGAAAACGGTTCTTGTGAGCTAACTCAGCCTCTGAGTAGAGGCCACAGGACTAGTTGAGGCATGAGTCGCCATCTGGGTGGAGTCAGCTGGTTTCAGAAATGCAGTAGTCTGAAAAGATCTCTCAAAAGGCTAATCATAGCTTCTACAATAGTGACGTTATTTACAGGAGTAATTGGGGAAGTTACAAATCTTGTTTCTTCCGGAACAATGGCTGGTCATCATTTAACGATCCCTGCATCTTAGCAGAATGCAGGCCCCTCTCATAGCCCTAACCTGGTGGTTTTTCATTAGTTTTACACAGGCGGCTTAGTTTTGGGAAGGACCATTATCATGCTTGCTTTCAGATTAAACTATAAAGTAAATTCTTCCCAACGTTAGCTTGGCTTATGCCCAGGAATGACCAAAGACAGCTTAGAGATAAGAAAATGGATGGAGTCAACTATGTAAAATTTCTCTTATGTAATTTCGCAAAAGCAGTTTCAATTGCATACACAATGTGGTCTCTAACAGTAAATAAATAACAGTAAACCTATTATTTATATTGACTTTCTTCAAATCCTCAACTCCATAGTTTCCTTTCCTCTAAAAAGCAGAGGACTAGAACTGCATATTAAAATTACTTAGATTCATATTAAGAAGTCTTAAAATAACTGTGATTGGTGTGTGTGTGTGTGTTTTCTCAGAGACGATTCGAATATTTTCTCTTTCAAAATATCTTCCTTTGTGACTGTACTCTTTATTAGCTGGAGCTGATTCAAATAATCATAGAATGCATGCTGGTGTCTGTTCTGCTTTTCTCCTGACTCTCAATTTCCCACCATGACTATCACTGTATCTCATTAATCATCAGGATAGAACACCTCAGATTGTTAAGATCTAAATGCATTCTGACAACTCTCAGAGATGATCTGGCACTGAATGTGAGAAAACAGATGACCGTATTCAGAACTGATGGTTGGTTGAATACTTTATTTGTAACCATTAGACTAAGTTACTTTTCATAAGTACGTAGGTCTCAGTGCTCCTTTCTCAGTGCTCCTCAACTCCTGACATCCCCAAATAGAGAATGTTGTCATAAACACCAGATGAAGAAGAAGAACCTGCCATTTGCTGAGATCAAGCAGGCTGACCTCTAAGAAATGCCAAATCATGCACCTTACCTTGGCTAAATATGCCTCACTCTTTACACAGGACTTTGTTTTTAAGCAATCCTCACAACAATTTTGTAATGTAGGCATAATCCTCCCCCACCACCAGAACTTCAGAAGAATTGAGTAAAGTATCCAAGATCCACAGCTAAAAAGCATTAGAGTTCACTTGATTTCAATAAAAAAATTACAAGGCATGTTTTGGCCTCTTAAGGCAAGAAAAAAAAAACAGTCTGAAGAGACAAAAGCACTTACCAAACTCAGATGTGACATAGATGCTAG
Source organism: Hylobates moloch (assembly GCF_009828535.3). Classification (NCBI taxonomy): domain Eukaryota; kingdom Metazoa; phylum Chordata; class Mammalia; order Primates; family Hylobatidae; genus Hylobates; species Hylobates moloch. The sequence goes on from NW_026652292.1 coordinate 31,939,412, forward strand.
AACGATATAGGTTAGAAACTTGAACCTACATATGGAAAGGAAGAACATTACAGAAGGAATAAGTGAAAGCAAAATAAAATCTAAATTTTTTATTATTCTTAATGCTTCTAAAAGATGTATGTTTGTTGAACAATAATAGTAGCAATGTATTGGGTGATTAAAGCATATGAAGTACTGAAAATGAATGACAGCAATGGACAGAAAAGAGGAACTGGGAATACTACGTAACTGTTCAAATGGCTAAAATTCACAACACTGACAATACCAATTCCTGGTGAAGATGCAGAGCAACAGAAACTCTCCCGCATTGTTGATGGGAATGTAGAATGTTATAGCCATTTTGGAAGACAGTTTAGCAGTTTCTTATAAAGTTAAACATATTCTACCATACCACCAATTCCCTTCTTAGGTATTTACCCAACTGATTTGAAAACTTATGTAAACACAAAAACCCTCATGTGAATGTTTATAGTAGCTTTAGGCATGATTGTGAAGAGCTGGAAGTATCCAAGATGTCCTTTGGTAGTGAACAGGTAAACAATCTGTGGCACAGCCATACAATGGAATATTACTTGGTAATAAAAAGAAATAAACTACCAAGCCACAAAAAGATGTGGATGAATTTGAAGTGCATATTGCTAAGTGAAAGAAGGCAGTTTGAAAAGGCTGCATATTCTATAATGCCATTAGTATGGGAATCTGGAAAGCCAAAATTATAGAGATAATAAACATATCAGTGGTCACTAGGATTTGGGGGTAGGGAGGTTAACAGCACAGGGGATTTTCTAGGACAGTGAAACTATTCTCATATGATGCTGTAATGATAGATATATGGCATGCATTTATCAAAACACAGAACCTTCCACCACAAGGAGTAAACCTTAAGGGATGCAAATAAAAGAAAAAGTTTAGGAGGTTGGGGAATCCCAAGATGGAAGAATGCAGAATGTGACAAGATAATCTAACTGTATTACAAATGTACAAAATAACCTCACCAAAGGGGAGGGGAGGAAATGGTGCTGACCTAAGTGACTTTGGAAATGAGTGGAATCTGTAAGATAAAAAGCAAAAGAAACTATAAATAAGAGTGTACTCTAGTAAATAGAGTTACTTCCCATGAGGGTATGGATTTACAATTCTGAAACCATTATATGTGTACACTGGAAATTAACAATAAAGTAAATTTATGGCAGATGTTGAAAGACAGGTTTCTCACAGTTGGAATGTGAGGCTTATAGATAAGCAAGAGGAGTAGGAAACTAGAACGATCGATGTAGCAATGGATTAGAGTTGGAAATATCAGTATAAACTCATTCTTAGCTTAATATAAATACACTGGCTAAATATATAATTATTTATAGATATACATATATACATGTATTAGTATATACACATATTTTTCTTTCTCTTAGCTGAGAGGGCCTGGAAGGAATGAACATACTTAGCACCCAGATCTTGGTTACTAACACTAGATAAACACGAATTTAAAAACTGAGATCTCCTTGGAGAAATGGCTGATTCTGTACTGGCAGGAAATACAAAAGATAAGCTTTGAACATCTTGAAGTGGCAGAAAGTAAGGAAGTGCTAAAAACATAAAGCCAAACCTAACAAAAAACCAAAATGACATAGGAGCCAGCTGAAAGAGTTCCCACTGGACAAAGCTGGAACAATCTGAGCAACAACATAAAGTAGTATTGAATTATAACTCAAACTATAAAATCAATATCCATGAGTCCACACTTATTTAAATAAATAATTGGATGGGTAAGTAAGTAAATGGGGAAAGAATAGAAAAATTTCCCATGCAGAAGGATTCCAAATAATTTGTTTTTATAGATACTTGGCCTTCAAGGAGGTGAAGCATTGGAGCATAACTCCTCATTCCTTAAGTGTGAGCTCTGCTTTGTGACTTCCTTCTAAAGAGTATGGTATGGAGAAGGAAAATCAAGAGTAAATTTACAGTAGAGAAGCCTTACAGACACTGCCTGATTCAGCTGATCAAGGTGAACATCAACAAGTCATGTCAGTAGTATGTGCTCTTGATACGATGTGATGAAAATGGTACTGTGGCCTCCCTCTCCAAATTCCATAATGCTAATCTAGTTATAAGAAAGCATCAGACAAAGTCCAATAGAGGATCACTCTACAAAACTCCTAACTGATACTCCTTAAAACTTTCAAGGTCCGTGCCCATGCCTATGTCTTGAATGGTATTGCTTAGGTTTTCTTCTAGGGTTTTTATGGTTTTAGGTCTAACATTTAAGTCTTTAATCCATCTTGAATTAATTTTTGTATAAGGTGTAAGGAAGGGATCCAGTTTCAGCTTTCTACATATGGCTAGCAAGTTTTCCCATCACCATTTATTAAATAGGGAATCATTTCCCCATTTCTTGTTTTTGTCAGGCTTGTCAAAGATCAGATGGTTGTAAATATGTGGCGTTATTTCTGAGGGCTCTGTTCTATTCCATTGGTCTATATCTCTGTTTTGGTATCAGTGCCATGCTGTTTTGGTTACTGTAGCCTTGTAGTATAGTTTGAAGTCAAGTAGCTTGATGCCTCCAGCTTTGTTCTTTTGGCTTAGGATTGACTTGGCAATACAGGCTCTGTTTTGGTTCCATATGAACTTTAAAGTGGTTTTTTCCAATTCTGTGAAGAAAGTCATTGGTAGCTTGATGGGGATGGCATTGAATCTATAAATTAGCTTGGGCAGTATGGCCATTTTCACGATATTGATTCTTCCTACCCATGAGCATGGAATGTTCTTCCATTTGTTTGTATCCTCTTTTATTTCATTGAGCAGTGGTTTGTAGTTCTCCTTGAAGAGGTCCTTCACATCCCTTGTAAGTTGGATTCCTGGTATTTTATTCTCTTTGAAGCAATTGTGAATGGGAGTTCACTCATGATTTGGCTCTCTGTTTGTCTGTTATTGGTGTATAAGAATGCCTGTGATTTTTGCACATTGATTTTGTATCCTGAGACTTTGCTGAAGTTGCCTATCAGCTAAAGGAGATTTTGGGCTGAGACGATGGGGTTTTCTAGATATACAATCATGTCATCTGCAAACAGGGACAATTTGACTTCCTCTTTTCCTAATTGAATACCCTTTATTTCCTTCTCCTGCCTGATTGCCCTGGCCAGAACTTCAAAGACACATGCACATGTATGTTTATTGTGGCACTATTCACAATAGCAAAGACTTGGAACCAACCTAAATGTTCAACAATGATAGACTGGATTAAGAAAATGTGGCACATATACACCATGGAATACTGTGCAGCCATAAAAAATGATGAGTTCATGTCCTTTGTAGGGACATGGATGAAGCTGGAAACCATCATTCTCAGCAAACTATCGCAAGGACAAAAAACCAAACACTGCATGTTCTCACTCATAGGTGGGAATTGAACAGTGAGAACACATGGACACCGGAAGGGGAACATCACACACCGGGGCCTGTTGTGGGGTGGGGGGAGGGTGGAGGGATAGCATTTGGAGATATACCTAATGTTAAATGACGAGTTACTGGGTGTAGCACTCCAACATGACACATGTATAGATATGTAACTAACCTGCACGTTGTGCACTTGTACCCTAAAACTTAAAGTATAATAAAAAAAAAAACTTTCAAGGTCTTCAAAAATAAGGAAAATTCAAAAAACTCACAGCTAAAAGGAGCCTAAGGTGACCTGATGACTAAATGTACTGGTATCTTGTATGAGAGCCTGAAACAGACATAGACATTAGGTAAAAATTAAGGAAATGTAAAAAGGATGGACTTTAGTTAATAATGTATCAATCATTTGTTCAATAATTGTGACAAATACACCATACTAATGTAATATATGATTAATTGGGGAAGCTGAGTATGGAGTATACAGGGACTCTCTGGACTATCTTTGAAAATTTTCTGGCCAGGCGCGGTGGCTCACGCCTGTAATCCCAACACTCCAGGAGGCCGAGGAGGGCGGATCACGAGGTCAGGAGTTCAAGACCATCCTGGCTAACACAGTGAAACCCCGTCTCTACTAAAAATTACAAAAAATTAGCCGGGTGTAGTGGTGGGCACCTGTAGTCCCAGCTACTCGGGAGGCTGAGGCAGGAGAATGGCGTGAACCTGGGAGGCAGAGCTTGCAGTGAGCTGAGATCGTGCCACTGCACTCCAGCCTGGGTGACAAAGCGAGACTCTGACTCAAAAAAAAAAAAAAGAAAAGAAAACTTTCTGTAAATATAAAACTATTTCAAAAGGAAGTATTTTAAAAAATAGAACTTATAATGAGAAATCACTACATACATTCCTATCAGATGGACTAAAATAAAAAGTTATGACTATACCAAGCACTAGTGAGCACGCAAATCAATTAGAATACTCAAACACTGTTGATGGGAATGTAAAATATTACAGCCATTCAGGAAGTCAATTTGGCAGTTTCTTATAAAGCTAAACAAACATTTACCATATGACCTAGCAATCTCATATCTAGGTGTTTACTCTAGAGAAATTAAAACTTATGTCCATACACAAACCTGTGCACTAAATTTTATAGCAGTTGTATGTATAATCACCAAAAACCTGGAAACGCATTATCCCTCAATGGATAAATAAATAAATAAGTTGTGGTTTATACATACAATAAAATGCTGCTAAAAGAAATCTCAAAAATTTAAATACCTTGCAATTCAATTTCTATAGTATAGAATTTTAGGAAAGATGGCAGATAGGAGACAGGGCTAACATGCAGCTCCCACTTGTGTAGACAGAACAGCATATGGAGACACACTGTGAACTTTTGTTCCAAGAACCACCACAGGAATGTGCCAGGAAAACTGAAATAATTCACAGATCCTTTGAAAGAAGTGGCATGCCACTGCAAATTCCACAAGACGGGCGAAAAACTGTGAGCTCCCAAAGTGTGAGGGGGGAGAACCTGCCTCTAAACACATACCCCACTGGGGAATCTGAACATCTGGATTACAGGAGAAGCATTTAAGGTTACCTGGTGCTTAAACAGATTTAGAGAGCCGCATGAAATATAAAAGTAGAAGCAGCAGTGGAAAGAGCCTTGTAGGTACTCCCAGTCTCCCTCTTGAGCCCAGGGAAGCCAACCCTGACTCTATCCCACAACAGGGGCCTCAGGGAAGGCAGCCAGCAGAATTAAGGAGGGCCCACAGGGTGAAGGAAGCTTTCAACTAAAATTAGTAATAATATCGACAGGGCATGAATTTTCCTGAGCAGAATATGGGCGTTGAGTGGGAACTGCTGCAGATACGAGTGCAGGAGCCACCACTCACAATGTGGGCAGACTGGGAAGGATGAGATCTGAAAGACATGCTTGCTTTCTCAGTGGGGAAGCTCACAGCCTGGGGCGAGTTCTCATCAGGGCACTGTGGGATTGAGATTAGCCTTGCCAACTGCGTGGGAGTAGAGTGAGGCCTCTCACTACCGGCTATGCTCCACTTCCCTTGTGAACTATATGACACAGCAGAGGCAGCCATCATTCCCTCTGGAACATAACCCCATTGGCCTGAGAACCACCCCTCATCCCCCACAGTGGCTGCAGTGGACCCTACCCAAGGAGAGTCTGACCCCAGAGCTACCTAAACCTGCCCACACCTGATGATATTTCTCTACCTAATCTGGCAGCTAAACACAAAAGACAGAAACACTTGGGAGCTTTATGGCCCCACCCATTGCCTGAGAAATCGGAATACTTCCCCTGACCAACTTGAGGCAGGCTCATATTCCTCTACTACTACAGCAGCTGGTGCTTTCTTGAAAGTGCCACCTCCTGGCTGGAGGCCAACCAACTCAGGCCATTACAGCAACTCTTGACAGAATAACCCTGCTCCCAGGAAGGAAAAAATAACAGCTAATTCCACAGCCTGCAACATCCTGACTAAACAGAGGTCCTGAGTGTCTCCACATGAAAACTAACCTCTGAGAAAGCCAGCACACTAAACCTATCTACAACCAATGATTCTCATAGAGTCTACTTCACTCCCCTGCCACCTCCACCAGAGCAGGTGCTGGTATCCATGGCTGGAAGACCTGAGACAGATTGCATCACAGGACTCTCTGCAGACATTCTCCAGCACCAGTCCAGAGCCTGGTAGCCCCTCTGAGTAGCTAGATACAGAAAAGAAATAACAATCATTGCAGTAAGGCTCTAAGGAAGCCCGATTCCTAGGGTAAGGGGGAGAACATCACATCAAGATATCACCCCATGAAACAAAATCTGAACAGCAGGCCTTGAGTTTCAGAACTTTCCACTGAAATAGGCTACCCAAATGAGAGGGAACCAGAAAAGTAATTCTGGTAATATGGCAAAGCAGGGTTCTATAACACCACTAAAAGATCACACTAGCTCCTAGCTCCTAGCAATGGATCCTAACCAAGAAGAAATCTCTGAATTGCCAGATAAAGAATTCAGAAGGTTGATTATTAAGCTACTCAAGGAGATACCAGAGAAAGGTATAAAAGAGCTTAAACAAATTATAGAAATGATACAGAATATGGATGAAAAATTCTCCAGAGAAACAGATATCATAAAGAAAAAACAATCGCAACTTCTGGAAATGAAAGATACACTTAGAGAAATACAAACTGCAGTGAAAAATTTCAACAATAAACTAGAACAAGAACTTCAGAGCTCAAAGACAGGCTTTTGAATTAACCTAATCAAACAAAGACAAAGAAAAAATAATTTAAAAAATGAACAAAGCCTCCATGAAATTTGGGATTATGTTAAATGGCCAAACCTAAGAATAATTGGTATTCCTGAGGAAGAAGAAAAATCTAAAAGTTTGGAAAACTTGAGAGAATAATTGAGGAAAACTTCCCTGGTTTTGCTAGAGATCTAGATATTCAAATCCAAGAAGCTCAAAGAACACCTGGGATATTCGTCGCAAAAATATTATCATCTAGGCACATAGTCATCAGGTTACCTAAAGTCAAAATGGGGCCGGACATGGTGGCTTATGCCTATAATCCCAGCACTTTGGGAGGCTGAGTTAGGTGATTACTTGAGCTTAGGAGTTCCAGAACAGCCATGGCAACATAGTGAAACCCTGTCTCTACAAAAAATACAAACAGCCAGGCATAGTAGTGCATGCCTGTAATCCCAGCTACTTGGGAGGCTGAGGTGAGAGGATTGCTTGGGTCTGGGAGGTGGAAGTTGCAGTAAGCTGAGATCATGTCACTGCACTCTAGCTTGGGTGACAGAGTGAGATCCTGTCTCAACAAAAAATAAAAAAGTAAAGTCAAGATAAAGGAAAGAATCTTAAAAGCTGTGAGACAAAAGCATCAGATAACCCATAAAGGAAAACTTATCAGATTAACAGCAGATTTCTCAGCAGAAATTTTATAAGCAAGAAGGGATTGGGTTACATCTTTAGCCTCCTTAAACAAAACAATTGCCAGCCAAGAATTTTGTATCCAGTGAAACTAAGCTTCATAAATGAAGGAGAGATAAAGTCTTTTTCAGACAAACAAATGCTGAGAGAATTTGCCACTGCCAACCAGCACTACAAGAAATGCTAAAAGGAGTTCTACATTTTGAAACAAAACCTTGAAATACACCAAAATAGAACCTCCTTAAAGCATAAATCTCACAAGGCCTATAAAACAATAACACAATAAAATAAAACCAAGGTATTCAGGCAACAACTAGCATGATGAATAGAATAGTATATCACATCTCAATACTAGTGCTTAATATAAATGACTAAACGCTTCACTTAAAAGATACATAATGGATACAAATCCACCAAGCAAGTAACTGCTATCTTCAAGAGATTCACCTAATACATATGGACTCACATAAACTTAAGGTAAAGAGGTGGAGAAAAGATATGCCATGCAAATGGAAACCAAAAGCGAGCAGGAGTAGCTATTCTTTTTTTTTTTTTTTTTTTTTGCGACAGAGTCAGGCTATGTCTCCCAGACTGAAGTGCAGTGACATGATCTCCGCCCACTACAACCTCCACCTATCATGTTCCAGCTATTCTCCTGCCTCAGCCTCCCAAGAAGACGGGATTACAGGTGCACACCACCACACCTGGCTAGTTTTTTATATTTTTAGTAGAGATGGGGTTTTGCCATGTTGGCCAGGCTGGTCTCGAGCTTTTGGCCTCAAGTGATCTGCCCACATCAGCCTCCCAACATGCTGGGATTACAGGTGTGAGCCACTATGCCCAGCCAGGAGTAGCTACTCTTACATCAGAGAAAACAGGCTTTAAAGCAACAACAGTAAAAAAAAAAAAAAAAAGGGATATTATAAAATGAATAACAAGATTATTCCAACAGGAAAATATCACAAATCTAAATAGATATGCACGTAACAGGGGAGCTCCCAAATTAATAAAACAATAACTACTAGACTTGAGAAATGAGATAGATGGCAACACAATAATAGTAGGTGACTTCAGTACTCCATTGACAGTGCTAGACAGGTCATCAAGACGGAAAGTTAACAAAGAAACAATGGACTTAAACAATATCCTACAACAAATGAACTTAACAGATATTTACAAAACATTCTACCCAACAACTGAAGAACAGACATTCATTTCATCAGCACGAAACATTGTCCAAGATAGACCATATGATAGGTCACAAAAGAAGTCTCAATAAATTGAAGAAAATCGAAATTATATCAAGTATCTCTCAGACCACAGTGAAATAACACTGGAAGTTAACTCGAAATGAAATGCTCAAAACTGTGCAAGTAAATTAAAATTAAATAACCTGCTCTTGAGTGTTCCTTGAGTCAACAATAAAATCAAGATGGAAATTTAAAAATTGTTTGAACTGAATGATAATAGTGACACAATTTATCAAAACCTCTGGGATACAGTGAAAGCAGTGCTAAGAGGAAAGTTCAGAACTTTAAATGTCTATATCAAAAAGTCTGAAAGAGCACGAATAGACAATCTAAGGTCACATATCAGGAAAATAGAGACACAAGAACAAACCAAACCCAAACCCAGCAGAAGAAAAGAAATAGCAAATATCAGAGCAGAACTAAATGAAATTGAAATAAAAATAATACAAAAGATAAATGAAACAAAAAGCTGGTTCTTTGAAAAGATAAAATTGATAGACCATTAGCAAGACTAACCAAGAAAAGAAGATCTAAATAAGCTTAATTAGAAATGAAATGGGAGATATTACAACCAATACCACAGAAATAAAAAAGATCATTCAAGGCTACTATGGACACCATTATGCACACACAGTAGAAAATCTAGAGGAGATGGATAAATGCCTGGAAATATACAACCCTCCTAGATTAAATCAGGAAGAAATAGAAACTCTGAACAAACAAATAACAAGTAGAGAGATTGAAACAGTAATTTAAAAAATGCCAACAAAAAAGTCACAGACATTCATAGAAGAATTGGTACCAATCTTACTTGAAACTATTACAAATGATAGAGAAAGAAGGAATCCTCCCTAAATTATTCAATGAAGCCAGTATCACCCTAATACCAGAACCAGGAAAGGACATAACAAAAAAAGAAAACTACAGACCAATATCCCTGGTGAACATAGATGCAAAAATCCTCAACAAAACACTAACTGAACCCAACAGCATATCAAAATAATAATATACCATGATCAAGTGGGTTTCATACCAGGAACGTAGGGATGGTTTAACATACACAAATTAATAAATGTGATACATCACATAAACAGAATTCAAAACAAAAATTCTATGGTCATCTCAATAGATAAAGAAAAAAGCATCTGACAAAATCTAGTAATACTTTATGATTAAACCCCTCAGCAAAATTGGTGTATAAGGGACATATCTCAAGGTAATAAAAGCTGTCTATGATAAACCCACAGCCAACATTATACTGACCAGGGAAAAATTGAAAGCATTCCCCCTGAGACCTGGAACAAGAAAAGGATGCCCACTTTCACCACTTCTATGTAACATAGTACTGGAAGTTGTAGCCAGAACAATCAGACAACAGAAAGAAATAAAATCAGTAAAGAGGAAGTCAAACTGCCACTGTTTGCTGATGATATGATCATATACCTAGAAAGCCCTAAAGACTTTACCACAAAGTTCCTAGAACTGACAAATAAATTTATAAAGTTTCAGGATACAAAATCAATGTACACAAGTCAGTAGTAGTTCTGTACACTAACTATAACCAAGCTGAGAATCAAATAAAGAACTTAATCTCTTTTAAAACAGCTGCCAAAAAAATAATAAAATCCCTAACCACAGAGGTGAAAGGGCTCTACAAGGAAAACCACATAACACTGCTGAAAGAAATCATAGATGACACAAACAAATGGAAACACATCCCATGCTCATCGATGAGTAGAACCAATATTGTAAACATGATCATACTACCAAAAGTAATCTACAGATTCAATACAATTATCATCAAAATACCATCATCATTGTTCACAGAAGTAGAAAAATATCCTAAAATTCATAAGGAACCGAAAAAGAGCCCTCATAGCCAAAGCAAGACTAAGCAAAAAGAACAAATCTGAAGGCATCACATCACCTGACTTCAAACTATACTACAAGGCTATAGTTACCAAAACAGCACGGTATTGGTATAAAAATAGCCATGTAGACCAATGGCACAGAATTAAGAACCCAGAAATAAAGCCAAATACTTAGAGCAAACTCATCTTTGATAAAGCAAATGAAAACATACAGTGGGGAAAGGGCACCCTCTTTAACAAATGGTCCTCAGATAATTGGTAAGCCACACATAGAAGAATAAAACTGAACCTTCATCTCTCACCTTCTACAAAAATCAACTCAATATGGATCAACGACTTAAATTTAAGGCCTGAAATCGTAAACATTCTAGAAGATAATTTGGAAAAACCCTTCTAGATATTGGCTTAGGCAAAGACTTCATGACCAAGAACCTAAAGGCAAATGCAACAAAACAAAAAATAAATAGATGAGACCTAATTAAACTATGAAGCTTCTGCACAGCAAAAGAAATAATCAGTTGAGTAAACAGACAACCCACAGAATGGGAGAAAATATTCACAAACTATGCATCCAACAATGGAATAATATCCAGAATCTGCAACGAACTCAAACAAATCAGCAGGAAAAAATAATAATAATCCCATCAAAAAGTGGGTAAAGTACATGAATAGACAAGTCTCAAAAGAAGGTATACAAATGGCCAACAAACATATGAAAAAACACTCAACATCGTTAATTATCAGGAAAATGCAAATTAAAACCGCAATGAGATACCACCTTACTCCTGCAAGAATGGCATAATTTAAAAATCAAAAAACAATAGATGATGGTGTGGATGTGGTGAAAAGGGAACACTTACATCACTGGTAGGAATGTCAGCTAGTAGAACCACTGTGGAAGAAAGTGCGGAGATTCCTTAAAGAACTAAAAGTAGAACTGCTGTTTGATCCAGCAATCCCTCTACTGGCTACCCACTCAGAGGAAAATAAGTCATCATATGAAAAACTAACTTACACAGGCATATTTATAGCAGTACAATTTGCAATTGCAAAAATATGGAACCAGCCTGAATACCCATCAACCAATGAACGAATAAATAAAATGTGGTACATTTAAGCCATGGAATACTACTCAGCCACAAAAAGGAACGAAATAATGGCATTCACAGCAACCTGGACGGAGTTAGAGACCACTATTCTAAAGGCAGTCACCCAGGAATAAAAAACCAAATATTATATGTTCTCGCTTATAAGTAGGAGCTAAGTTATGAGGTCACAAAGGCATAAGAATGATATAATGGACTTTGGGAACTCAGGGAAAAGGGTGGGCGCAGGTGAGGGATAAAAGACTACACATTGGGTATAGTGTACACTGCTTAGATGATGGGTATACCAAAATCTGAGAAATCACCACTGAAGAACTTATCCATGTAACCAAACACCACCTGTTCCCTTAAAACTATTGAAATTAAAAAAAAAAAAGCCTATATTGATGAAGGTATATTCATGGTTACTATGGGGGTTAAGAGTCGATGGAGAGTATGACAATGGAGTAGCATGAGAGTATTTTTAGGGTGACGCAACTCTCCTGTATTTTGATGTCGGCAGCGTTTTCTATAAATGTATATATGTGTTAACGTGCATAAAACTGCACACCAAAAGAGTCAGCATTTCTGTGTGTTAATTTTACAAATAAAAAAAATCGAGTTTAGATCCAAATCCAGGTCTACTAAAACAACAAAACAATAAAATGATTATATATCACATGTCTTATAACTGTTTGTCCTTCCAACCTTACTAAATTCTTTCCTTTATTCTCCCTGTCTATAAAGTATTTATTGGTCAGGGATGGAAAATATTAAAACTTTTATAGCAGCCCCAAAATATTTTGTAAGTATTTCCTGAATAATCTAGTTATAAAAATCATATTTAGAGTTCAAAGTATTTACCAATTTTCCTCTTTCCTTTTCCCACATTTCCATATTGCTTTCAAATATAAGAAAATAAAAACTTCTCTCTAAACTTTTTCACTGACATAAACTATAGGGAAGAAATTATATTAAAAACAACAGAAGAGAGGCAGAAATACTACATTTTTAAAATTAAACTTAAAGTGATTTAAGTTTCCTGAAATGTGAGCTGCTATCAATTTATGAGTGGCTTCAATATATCTTTATAAATGCAAAGGAATATGCTAGCCAAAAGGTAGGAAGAAGCCAGAGAAAAGTAGTAACTGCTTAAAAATATAGCAAAGCATAGTGGATAAATCAGTGCTATGGTTTGAATGTCCCCTGCAAAACTCATGTTGAAACTTAATCTTCAATGAGGCAATATTGAGAGGTGGGGATTTTATGAGGTGATTGGGTCATGAGGACTCTGCCTTCCTGAATGAATTAATCCATTCAAGGATTAATGGATTAATGGGTTATCATGGGAATGGACCTGGTGGCTTTATAAGAAGAGGAAGAGAGGCCGAAGCTAGGAAGTGAACATACTCAGCTCCTTCTCTGTGTGATATCCTGAGCTGCCTTGGGATTCTTCAGAAAGTCCCACTAGCAAGAAGTTTCTCACCAGATGTGCCCCCTTTGACCTTGGATTTCCCAGCTTCCATAATTGTAAGAAATAAATTTCTTTCATTTATAACTTATGCAGTGCAGTTTCTGTTATAAACAACAGAAATGGACTAAGACAATCAGGGTTTCTCAGCTGTGACAATTTTGATAGTTTGGGCTGAATCTTCCTTAGTCAGGGAGAAAAGTTGTGTCCTGTGCATTGTAAGATGTTGAACAGCATTCTTGGTCTCTACCCAATAGATTGCAGTAGGCTTCCCCAGCACTTGTGACAACCAAACAGGTCTCCAGACATTGCCAAATGTCCTTGCTGGGGTCAGTGAGGCAAAAATCACTCCCTGTTGAAAACCACTGGGATACACCAAGGGATTTGCAGGTCAAAGTTAGAATGAAACTTGAGTTCATTCTAACTTTCCCAATTACTAGCTCAGTGCTCTTGAAGAAGTCATGTAACTTCCCTGACTGTTGGTCTCACGCAGGACTAAAATAGGCAGAGACAATATTATAGGAGTTCTGTGATATTCAAATGAGTCAATATATGAATTTTGGGGGCCTGACTGAATCCTTCTCATGTTATTCTCCTCAGCCATTTGTTGTTAAATATTTACCACCTCACTGGTAAATATTTTATCTCTGAATTACCCAGGGATGTAGCTGAAAATTCAGAGAACTCAGGAAAAAGATGTTTGGAGTACTTTATGTTTATTTCATTGCAGGACAACACTTTTTAGTCTCCTTGCAACTCAGGTGGTCTTTAAATGCTGTTCATAACCATGGAGAGTGAGAAAATGAGAATAAACAGTAAGATGTTTCTATTCCTCATCACTAGGACCAAGTTACTACAGTGGAGTTGGAATGATGCATTATTCCCATTTTTGCTATGAGTTCTCCTCAACTACCTAGTCTTTAGTATTATACAAAAGATCTGGGAGAGTCTTGGCCAGAAGCAAATATTTGATAAGCTGAGTTTCTGGAGAGCAATAAGTTACACATTGGTATTGGTTATCTGTTGCCGCATTAAAAACTGCCCCAAAACTTAGTGTTTTAAAACAATAAATATTTGTTATCTCATAGTTTCTTTGAGGCAGAATCAGGTTGCTGCCTGGCTTAGTGGATCTGGCATAAGATTTCCCCTGAGGCTATGGCCAAAATGCCAACCAGGGCTGCTGTCACCTGAAGGTTTCACTGGGGCTGGAGAAACCACTTCCAGAATAGCTCACTCACATGGCTGGCTGGTCAATGCTGATTGTTGCAGGAGGCCTTAGTTCCTCATCACGTGCTCCTCTGCAGATATTAATATCCTCATAACGTAGCACCTAGCTTTCCCTAGAGTGATCCAAGAACAAAACAGATGGTGCAGTATCTTACTGATCTAGCCTCAGAAGTCGCACACTGTCATTTCCACAATATCCATGAATATCAGGAGGCAGAGTTCATTGAAGGTTATCTTGGGGCCATCTTAAAGGGCATCTTAGGGCCTCCTTGGACATTAGTCATGTCTAATGGCATTCAAGGTCTTCAATAAGATATATACATAATTTAGTAGTAAAAATCTTGCAGGAATATCTAAATGTGACTTGTGAAGAATTGAATTTTAACCACCAGCTTACAAGGATTCATGAGGCTATCCTAGTCTAACCAAATTCCACATATTCCTGCAATTTCCTTTATCTCACAAAGGTAACTGGATTTCTAGAAGACCTATGCCTAGTCAAATGACCTTGAAGTTTTTATATGTGCCTGTAGTTCCATGTTAAGTTCATGTCTCTTACATCCTTGAAGTTTGAGAAGAGTTTCCTATTTAGGAAAACATTTTGGAATCAATATAGATTGCTATTCTGAGAAGTAATGTAAATAGCAGCCTGTTGTAAAGTGAGGCACCTCCCCACCACTCTCGCTCTTGCTCCTGCTCCTGCCATATGATGTGCAAGCTCCAACTTCACCCTCCATCATGAATAACACCAATACTTTTTTTTTTTTTTTGATACAGGGTCTCACTCTGTCACTCAGCTAGAAATGCAGCTGAGTGATCAGCTTAGTGCAGCCTCAACCTTCCAGACTCAAGCAATTCTCTCACCTCAGCCTCCCAAGTAGCTGGGACTACAGGCACGTAGCACCATGCCTTGCTAATTTTAAAACATTTTTTTGTAGACATGAGGCCTCACTGTGGTTTCCAGGCTGGTCTCAATCTCCTGGGCTCAAGTAATCCTCCCACCTCAGCCTCTCAAAGTGCTGGGATTACAGGCATAAGCCACCATGCCTGGCCATCAATACTTTCTAAATTTGTTAAATTAGTTTGTTCACATAACGCAGTAAACACAGCAACCTCCATTTCCAACTGCATGTCTGTATATGTGTTACCATGTTTCAGTCTATATGTAGTATTACCAACAATTAGATGGAGTTTATATTTTACCAAAACCCTGCATTCATTTCCCTTTTAGAGTATGCTCTATGACAGAGAAGATTTTTAAAAGCCATAATGTTCCAAAGATACAATTGGTTTGCAAAAGATCTTTTCTATGTTCCACTGGAATGACACACACCATAACAGGCTTTCAGCTTATGTGGTTTGGGTGCAGCATTTGAATAAGCCAAGTGGAAAAAGACAATAACTTTTAGTTGCAATATCAGATGGTGGTTTAGATTCACTTTTTCACCTCAGTGTCATCCTGACATCTTGTTGCCAGGTTGGCAGGCCTGCTGCCTATGTTTCCCAGATCCCTGATTACTCCACATTTTTAGAGCCTTTCTTTCCAATGTTTTTATGTGCTGCTTTAATGAGGTATTTATTCGGTATCTGTATTTGTTCATTATCAAACTGCTATGAAGCAATACCTAAGACTGGGTAATTTATAAAGAAAAAGAGGTTTAATTGACTCACAGTTCCACATGCCTGGGGAGGCCTCATAATCATGGTGGAAGGCAAAGGAGGAGCAAAGTTGTGTCTTATATGCTGGCAAGCAAGAGAACGTGTGCAGGGGAACTGCCCTTTATGAAACCGTCATATCTCATGAGACTTATTCACTGTCATGAGAATAGTATGAGAAAAACCCATCCCCATGATTCCATTACCTCCTGCTGGGTCCCTCCCACAACACATGGGGATTATGGGAGCTACAATTCAAGATAAGATTTGGGTGGGGACACAGCCAAACTATATCAGTATTATTGAAGTCACCCAGCCACAATAAAGCATTTGGAATGCCCTATGTTTAGGTCATACCTATTTTCAGTTACAAACTAAAAGATCATTATACTATTTTTGAACTCTGTCTCTAAGAGCTTCAGCTTTGTAGTATAGCAGATACAATGTCACAGAAAACACAGTGGAAAGCTATGATCTTAGAATCTGATATAATTTGAATATAAGTCCCCACCAAATCTCATGTTGAATTATAATCTCAGTGTTGAAAGTGGGGCCTGGTAGGAGATGTTTGGTTCATGGGGGCAGATCACTCATGGCTTGGTGCTGTCCTCATGATAGTGAGTGAGTCTCAAGAGATCTGGTTGTTGTAAAGTGTGCCACCTCCCCCAAGTCTTGCCTTTGCTCCTGCTCTTACCAGGTGATATGCTGGCTCTCACTTCACCTTCCACCATGAGTAAAAGTTCCCTGAGGCCTCCCCAGAGCAGATGCCAGCACTATGCTTGTACAGCCTGCAGAACTGTGAACCAATTAAACCTCTTTTCTTTATAAATTAGCTAACCTCAAACATTTCTTTATAACAATGCAAGAATGGTCTAATATAAAAAAATTGGTACCAGGGAGTGGGGCATTGCTGTAATGATACCTGAAAATGTAGAGGTAGCTTTGGAAAGAGGTAATGGAAAGAGGTTGGAAGAGTTTGGAGGGCCCAGAAGAAGACAGGAAGATGAGGGAAAGTTTGGAATTTCTCAAAGACTAGCTAATGATTGTGACCAAAATGCTGATGGTGATATGGGCAGTGAAGGCCAGATTGATGAGGTCTCAGATGGAAATGAGGAACTTACTGGAAACTGGAGCAAAGGCCACCCTTGTTATGCCCTAGCAAAACACTTGGCTGCATTCTGTTCATGCCCTAGCAATCTGTGGAAGTTTGAACTTCAGAGTGATGATTTAGGGTATCTGGCAAAAGAAATTTCTAAGCAGCAAAGTGTTCATGATGTGGCGTGGCTGCTTCTAATTGCCTATGTTCAGATGTGGGAGCAAAGAAATAAAGTTGGAATACATATTTAAGGAAGTAGAGCATAAAAATTTGGAAAATCTGTAGGATGGCCATGTGTAAGAGAAAGAAAAAGCTTTTGCTGAAGAGGAATTCAAGCAGGCTGTGGAGCAACTACCTGCTGGAGATAATTGCATACCTAAAGGGTAGCCAAGTGCTAATATTCAAGATAATGGGGAAAAGGCCTCAAAAGCATTTCAGACACCTTCACAGCAGCTCCTCCCATTACAAGTCCAGAGGGCTAGGAGAGAAGAATAGTTTCCTGGGTCAGGCCCGGTGCATTGCTGCCCTATGCAGCCTTGGGACACTGCTCCCTACTTCCCAGCTGTTCAGCTGTGGTTCAAAGGGGTCCAGGTACAGCTTGGGCTGCCTCCTTGAAGAAAGCAAGCTATAAGCCTTGATAACTTCCATATGGTGCTAATCCTGCAGGTGCATGCAGAATGCCAGAAGGAAGAAGGCTTAGCAGCCTCTGCCTAGATTTCAGAGGAGGTATGGAAAAGCCTGGGTGCCCAGGCAGAAGCTTGCTGCAGGGGCAGAGTACTCACAGAGAACCTCTACTAGGGAATTACAGAGGGAAAATGTGGGGTTGGAGGCCCCACACAGAGTCCCCACTGGGGCACTGCTTAGTGGAGCTATGGGAAGGGAGCCACCATCTTCCAGACCCCAGAATGGTAGATCCACCAGCAGCTTGTACATTGCACCTGAAAAAGCCACAGGCATTCAACTCTTGATATGGTTTGTCTCTGGATCCCCAGACAAATCTCGTCTCAAATTGTAATCCTTGTGGGTCGAGGGAAGATTCTGGTGGGAGGTGATTGGATCACGGGGGGTGGTTGCCCCATGCTTTTTTCATGATAGTGAGAGAGTTCTCATGAGATCTGATGGTTCAGAATTGGCAGTTTCCACTGTACTCTCTCTCCTGCCATCATTTAAGACTTGCCTTGCTTCCCCTTTGCCTTCTGCCATGATTGTAAATTTCCTGAGTCTTTCCAGCCATGTTGAACTGTGAGTCAATCAAACCTCCTTTCTTTATACATTACCCAGCCTCAGGTAGTATCTTTATAGCAGTGTGAAAATGGACTAATACAAACTCCAACCCATGAGAGTAGCTGCAAGGGCTGAACCCTGGAGAGTCACAGGGCAGGGCTGCCCAAAACCATAGAAGCACACCTCTTGCAGCAGTGTGCTCTGATGCAGGACATGGAGTCGAAGGACATTGTTTTGAAGCTTTAAGATTTAGTGACTTCCCTGGTAGGTTTTTGAACTGGCATGGGTCCTGTAACTCCTTTCTTTTAACCAATTTCTCCCTTTTGGGATGAGAATGTTTACCAATTCCTGTACCCTAATTGAATCTTGGAAGTATATAACTTGTTTTTTATTTTACATGCTCATAGGTGAAAGAGACTTGCCTTGTCTCAGATGAAACTTTGGACTTTGAACTTTTGAGTGATGCTGAAATGAGTTGAACTTTTGGTGACTATTGGCAGAGGATGATTATCTTATGCAATGTGAGAAGGACATGAGATTTATGGGGCCAGGGAAGGAATAATATAGTCCAAATAGATGTCCCCACAAAACCTCATGTTGAATTATAATCCCCAGTGTTGGAAGTGGGGCCTGATGGGAGGTGTTTGTCTCATGGGGGTGGATCTTTCGTGGCTTGGTGCTGTCTTTGTGATAGTCAGTGAGTTCTCTTGAGATCTTGTTGTTAAAGTGTGTGGCACCTCCTTCCCCACTCTCTCTCCTGCTTCCGCTCCCATTATGTTAGATGCCTGCTCCCCCTTCATATTCTGCCGTGATTTTAAACTTCCTGAGGCCTCCCCAGAAGGATATGTGGGTGTCGTGCTTCCTATACAGCCTGAAGAATCATGAGCCAATTAAACCACCTTCCTTATAAACTACACAGTCTCAGGTATTTCTTTACAATAATGCAAGAACAGCCTAATACAGAATCGAAATGAAGCAGCACTTGTAATCTGAAGGGCTTTCTTTTCCTGTCATAAATTGGCACCTTGATATAGCATAAATACCAAAGAAGCAGGCCTTAATTGACATCATGGCAAGAGGCCAAGCCAGAGCTTGCACATGCAGAGCAAGGCACTTAACAACTGCCAGACTGAGGTTGTTGGTACTTGTACAAGTCTAAAAGGTTAGTTGAGGATTTCCAAGCAAAGAGGGTTGTAACTCATAAAAACTTAAGACTCATGTGAAATGGCATAAACCATAGCATTCACTACAACAAAATTTAGTTAGTTACATTTACTCTACTTTGTTTTTCTGAGGAAATTATCTAATGAATTTCATATGCATGTATTTAATTGGGATAGTTTAAGGATATTTTAAAAAGTCTAAATGCTGGAGTTTTCCTTGGGGAAATATAATCAAAGTTATGCCTCAGTGAGAGTTGTAATTAGTATTACTTCCTAAACAAGCAGTAATTTTAGTTACAAAGGTTGAACAGCATTTTATAAAGAAAAGTAAAGGTAAATAACACAGATCCATGCAAGCCAGTTATTAGCAAAGATACCCATGAGACATGCTTAATGTCTATGAAATTTAGACACTTTGATCAATTATTATTAAATTTTAGTAAGAAACAAACTAGTCTGTGATACATTGTACTTCACATTCATTTTATTTATTTATTCATTTTTGTTTGAGACAGTGTCTCCCTTTGTCATTCAAACTGGAGTGCAGTATCATAATAACCGCTCACTGTAGTCTCAACCTCCTGAGCTCGAATGATACTACCACTTAGGCCTCCGGAATAGCTGAGATCACAGGTATGCGCCACCATGCCTGGCTATTTTTTATTTTTTGTAGAGACGTGTTAGGGGGGTTGTCATGTTGCCCAGGTTGGTCTCAAATGCCTGGGCTCAAGTGGTCCTCCCACCTCAGCATCCCAAATGGCTGAGAATAATGGCACAAGTCATCATGCCTGGCTTTCATGTTCATTTTCATTGATGCCTTCTTCAGGGAAGCAAGTTTAGAACTTTTGTAAAATTGAAGTGATTTGCCTGGGTTTCTGTTTTATTAAAAAAGTAGAGAATTAATAGGGAGATGATATGTCTTTATAACTGAATACATTGGTAAATGTAGTATAGCAGTTTAATGAAGTAATATAAAACCACACAACAAAAAAAGCATTGTGGTAATTATGTTAGGGTTTTCCCTGGGCATTTTGCAATCAAATAAAATCTGTTCCATTGAAGGCTTAATCAAATGAAATTTAGAGTGTAGCAAAACCTCACATACTGATTAAGAGGAGGATGGTGGTGACACTGGTCTGATTTATCAAAATGCATGGACTATGGATTGTACATAACTATAATACAAAGCAAATGAAATAGTTTTAAAGACATGCTGTGTGGCAGGAGATAGCATGCTGTTTAAAGAAGAGCAGATGAGGAGTGAAAAGATGAACGATTTGTCCTGGTTTCATTGTGTCCTAGCTTGTGACCTTGGACAAATCTCATTATTTCTGACTCAAATTTTTGTTTTGTAGAGCTGGTATAAAAATAGTTTCTTTGCCTGTCTCACAGGGCTGGTGTGATGAACAAATGAGATAATGTACATAGAAGTATTTTGTAAACTCTTAAATGCTGGGCCAAAGTAGGTATTGTTATTGTTATTGTATTCAAGTATATACAATAGCAACCTAAGCTAATAAATAGTTGCCTGGTGCTGATCCTCAGGGAACTTACTTTAATGAATACTTGACTATGATTTAAATTTAAGATGTCAACTATACAATTACTGCTTACTGAGTGCTCAAAAGTTGTTTCTCTTGAGTAAACCATTTTCTCATGGTCTTTCATTTTCATTAATGCATATGACAATCTCTTTATGCATGAAAAGAACAAAAGAAAATTCCAATGAACTACCTATCCCTACAGTTTTATCAATTTATTTATAAACTGAATTGTTACTATGTCCTAAATCTACAGTAGATAACCTGGTTTGTCTTTCCTTCAAAGAACTTTGACCAACAGGGACATAAATTATGATTGTACATAACCATAATACAAAGCAAATGAAATAATATTTATAAGAGTGGCCCAAAATTCTGTGAAAACTCAAAGGAGAGACTTTATTTCTATAAGAAGATTTAGAAAAGTTTTATACAGAAGGTGGAATTTCATTAGATAGATTTGGTTCAATAGCATATTCCAGAGAAACAGGCATAAAACGTACAAGTTAAGAGTATGACTACCAGTCTAATTTGGCAAGGAAACACATTGCATGAGAGGAGTAGAGGGGAATTACAGCTAGATCAGGAGGGATTCTGAAAGCAAAGCCAATTAGAAGAGGGACATTTCCTTTTACCTTAGGAGTTTGTTTTTATCTTTTTTCTCTTATAACAAAAGCAATGCTCACAAAACAACACAAGCAAAAGGAGAAAATCATTTAAATTTCACAATAACTCTTGTGTTCTAATCCTCACTTTACAGTTTAAGAAATTCAGTTTAGAGAGGATCAATATCGTCCAGCCTCACTGTCGTAGACTGAATTGTGCCCCCCTCTAAATGCATATGTTCAAACTCCAACCTCCAATGTGATAGTATTGGGAGATGGGGCCTTTGGGAGGTTATTATTATAGGTTTAATGAGGTCGTGAGTGTGGGGCCCTCAGGATGGGCTTAGTGCCCTGCCCTTATAAAAAGAGACAGCAGCGTTCCCCCTACCTCTCTTCTAACACAAAGAAGTCATGAGATAACAAGCCAGAAGGCAACCATCTACAAACCAGGAAGAGAGACCTCACCAGAAACTGACAATGCTGGCACCCTGATCTCATACTTTCAGCCTCCAGAACTATGAGGAGAGGAATATCTGTTGTTTAAACTGTCCAGTCTATAATATTTTGGTGATGGAGCTAATACACTCATGCATCTAATAAGTGTGAGTTAAAACTGAGGCTCACACTTTTAACCATGACATTAAATAACAATAACATAATCTATTCCCCCAAAGTTTAGGTGAATAATAATAGCTGCTAAACAATGCTTTAAATGGCTTAACTCATTATATCTTTACTACAAAGTTATAAAGTTGTTTTTATGATTATTTCTTAATACACTAATACAATAACTTAAAAATACATTATAAAAATAAAATTCAGGCCAGAAACTGTAGCTCATGCCTGTAATCCCCAAACTTTGGGAGGCAAAGGCAGGAAGATGGCTTGAAGCCAGGAGTTCAAGACCAGCCTGAGCAACAAAGTGAGACCTGTTCTCTCCAAAAAGTTGTAAAAATTAAAAAAATATAGCCAAAGGCTGTCCACTTGTAGTCCCAGCTACTTGTGGGGCTGAGGTGTGAGGATCACTTGATCCAGGAGGTTGGGGCTACAGTGAGCTATGACCATGCCACTGTACTCCAGCCTGACTGACAGAATGAGATTCTGTCTTTAAAAATGAAATAAAATAAAACCAAAAATCATGAAATTCAAACCTCAAAGCAAACAATAGGGAATGATTAATTGCTCAAGTTGAAATATTCTTTTACAATCATAGTTTGGATTCAATATACATAGCCTTACTATACACAACTCTAAGTGGGGTTTTTAATTTTATTTTAGTTTGTTTTCTTTTGCTTATAATTAATTCCTAAGTCGACAGTGTTCCTAGAACAAAATTATTGTAATCTCATGCTTTGGATACTCATGGTGAAAAATTATAATGGTCTTGAAATAGAAGAACTTGAATGTATGACAGGCATTTCCATAGGAGACATGAATATGAAGACGGCTTGGCTTTGAAAAATGTTTATTTGTTTAGAAACCTAAATTTGAAGTTTTGCAAAAACATTTACAATGGGATACCTGACTATCTGGTTATTCTGAAACACACATAGCCATCACACATTATTAATGATCTATCTAGAGAATAAATTATCTTAGTTAAGTAAACAGCTAGTCATGATGGAAAAATGCCAAAGGGAAAAGATTCCCACTTATTTATCAACTCTGGAAGGATCATAAAAGACCAAGAAAAGTATAATCAGTGGCAATTGAAAAAATAATATGAGGGAATGAGTGAAAGGACAGTTCAGATAAAACGGCAATAGCTTTGAGAAAGAACAGTATGAAGGACCAATTCGAACTGAATAAATGTAAGATTTATTTACTCAAACCCTCTTCTCCATTCAAGATTTCTTCCACCTCCCTGCAAATTTCATACATCCTTTGGTCCTTTTATGTTTTTTAATCTCATAATTCCTTTCTCTTATGCCATCAAAATTTTTTATTTTGTTTCAGAAAGGCAACTATTTTAATTTAGAAAGGAAAATCCCATACCAGGCCATTTCTTCAATCCTACACAATTAGTTTTTAAAAATTAAACAATAACAACTATAATACTTATGTAAAGTTTATATCTGATCCATCTTTTGGTGTGATTCTAAGTATAATCAAACATGTTAAGCCCCTAGAAATTAATTACCCTTTCAATAGTATCCATCAATAAGGTGAATCTCTAACATTCATAAAATGCATTTAATAAATGCATGGAGTCTTGTCTTGTTAGCAAGATCAGATTAATCATAAAACAAAATATTAATATAATAATATGAATTATATTTATAGAGATGTCTTCAAGTAATGGATACAATAAAATACTTCCTGCTTTCCAACCTAATGTCTAAAATATTCAAGATAAGACAAAAGGAACAGCAGACAGAGACCCAAATAACTCCTTTGATAAAAGGATTGTTTTAGAAAATCTAGCATTCATCTGCTGGCACGTGAGACTCCTCATACTGAATCCCAAGATTAGGCAGACCTACTGGTCGGCCTGAAACTGGGAAGACCTCCCTACCTGCAGAGGTGGGGCATGTCCCTGGAGACGCAGAGCCAGGATTGACTCTTCACAGGCAGTTAGCTCTTAAGAAAAAAAAGGAAAGGCAGGATCTCAAGCTCAATCATTATTTATATCTGAAAGAGGACAGATTGGTTAGGAATGTTAAACTGTGATGTGGAAGGAAACACCAGAAGTTAGGAAAAAGTGTTTCCCTGCTCACAGTATATACACTGCAATAATTTTTGAAATATAATCTTACTACATGATGCCTAAATCATCAACCCAAATAGTTCATCTAGTCCAGGTACCCACCTTCTATGTCATGTGAAAGGCAGCTATTCTATCTTTTTTTTTGAGACTGAGTCTCGTTCTGTCACCCAGGCTGGAGTGCAATGGTGCAATCTCAGCTCACCACAACCTCCGCCTCCCAGGTTCAAGGCATTCTCCCGCATCAGCCTCCTGAGTAGCTGGGATAACAGGTGTGCACCTCCTCTTCTATCTTACTTGAACTCCAACAACAAATATTTAGTGACTCCAAAGGTATATTAAAAAATAATCAGACCACCTCATACCTACTAGGATGGCTTTAATAAAACTACAGAAAATAACAAGTGTTGGAGAGGATGTGGAGAAATTGGACCCTGGTGCATGCTAGTGAATGTGTAAACTGGTACAACCACTGTGGAAAACAGTTTGGCAGTTTCTCAAGAAGTTAAACATAAAATTACCACATGATCCCACAATTATATTCTTAGATAGATGTGACGGTTAATTTTATGTGTCAATGTAGCCAAACTATGGTGCCCAGTTATTTGGTCAAACACTAGTCTAGATGTTCTGTGAAGGAATTTTGTCAATGTGACTAATATTTAAATCAGTGTACTGTGGATAGGTGGACTTCATTCCATTAGTTGAAGGCCTTAAGATCAAAGACTGAGGATTCCCAAAGAAGTAAGAATTCTCCTCAAGACTGCAACATGGAAATCCTACTTGAGTTTCCAGTCTCCTGGCCTGCAGAATTTAAACTCAAGATTCCATTGTGAAAGCTGTCAGAATCAAAATGGAGTCACTTACGTCAAACCCTAACAAAAAAATAAATAAATAAAGCCAGGAGACTGAGGTGGGAGGGCACTTATGCA
Organism: Hylobates moloch; assembly: GCF_009828535.3. Taxonomy (NCBI): domain Eukaryota; kingdom Metazoa; phylum Chordata; class Mammalia; order Primates; family Hylobatidae; genus Hylobates; species Hylobates moloch. The sequence goes on from NW_026652292.1 coordinate 31,964,589, forward strand.
CACCTACCTATGATAAGAACTGTTACAGAGACTCTCTGCAGGGCTCTTATGCACAAATGCCTGTACAAGAACTTTTGCCAAGGACATTTTAAACTGCAGCTTGCTACATGAGTCACAAGGACAGCTAGCCAGAAGCATAAGTACACTTGCCTGACCTACTGTCTTCATTAATGAACTGGCATCAACTCCTGTGATAAGCCCCTGGAACCAATATTCTCTTTGCTTTAAAACAACTTATTGCATACTTTCTCTCTTTTGCCTTTAAAAGCTTTTCCTTGCCTCAACCTCTTTGGATATGCTTATGATTCCCACAGCCTGCACATTACAGATTTGCAAATCCTCTGTGCAACACCGAACAAACTCATTATCTTTGGAGAATCTCTCTCTGTTATTTGGTTGACAGCATCAACACTTGCCTGCACTTATCAGCCCCCACAATCATATGAGCCGATTTCTTAAAATGTCATCTCTTTCTCTCTCTGATATTAATTGTTATGATATATATATATATATATATATATATATAGTGTCTACTTCATATAACAGTGGCACTAACATTGCATTTGTGTTACACTAATGATTTTTGGAGTGGTTTCCCATGCAATGCTTTCTTTGGATTGTTTGAGTCCTAGGAGGTGGCATGGGAAATTTGAGGCTCAAAGCAATACTTTGTCTAAAGCTACTTGTGTTAAGGGGCAGCCTGGTCACTTCTCATCTCAGCCTCCATGCTCCATTCTTCTATTTTAGATTAGAATTCATTTTATAGTCTGTCTTGTGTAATCAATTCAAGCCTTTTCATTTCAACATGGCCATTGACTCAGTATCAAGTTCTGAAATACTAAATAGTCAGAGCTATTTTGCAACACAGTAAATTTAAAAATCTGTTTGCATCATATAGTTACTTTGCATAAGTAGAAGATTTTAATTTAGTTGAATACATGCTGCAGGATTTTATGAACTATGACAAGTAAATTTTTGGTTCATGGTGATACAAGTTGGAGTAATAGCAATCATTTTTTGACATTTTTATTGCCAATAATTCTTTTCTGTCTGGAACTAAAATCAGAAGTTTCAAACCAGCCCCGATTCTAACTTTTATCTGCGATATAATCTCACTCAAGACCCACTATCTCCAGCCCTGGGTCAATATGAGAGGGTCAGTCATCTCTAGGATCTTTTCTAGCCATGGCAGTTTATAATTCTGTTATCCATTTCACTTTGGAAGGCCTGTTCAATAACTCTAAGTAAGTATGCTCTGTTTAGACTTTGCACACAAATAACTATATTTTGTATTTGTATATAGAATATACAAAAAGGCCCACGTTATGTTTCTGTAAAAATTACAGCTATGGAAAAAGTATTCAAAGCCTTTATCCCAAGGGCTTCTTCAGCACTCCAAATTATATTCCAGATATGGTTTTTGGCTTAGTAAAATCTCTATATGTATTGTATGACAACATTTTTTCTTTTAATTTTTTAACACATGCATAGTCAACAGGATTGTTAATCCATGTGTTTTTCATTTATTTGTCTTTAGATCATATTCTTATATAATTCATAACAATGTACAAATCTCTTTCAATGTGTAAAGGGTGTTTTGCAAAATTCTTCGTTTTAGAAACCAAAGTAAAAATTTTGCAAGAGTAATTAACTCAAATCCTCTTCCAACTTCTATACTCTCTCAAAGGGATCGAATACAATGGGAGATAAAACTAGCCACAATCTGTTTTCTCTTTTCTTTAACACGTGATTTTCAGAGACGGTCAAAGCAATTTCTCTTTCTCAAGCCATTTTTCCTCTATCTCAGCATGCCAGACACCAGAGGCTTTGCTATAACCAGTGGAAGACCTTTATTTTATTTTTTTGTATCTTAATATTCCAGTAGAAATTTTTTCAAGAAATATTTTTAAGCCATAGTCATTTTAAAACAAACCAAAAAAAAGGGAGCAAAGTAAATCAAGAGTAAGAAGGTTATTTAAAGTTTACTTTCTAAAACAGAGTTCAGTATTATGAAGAGTCAATATAAATAAGTATGGCAAAATTAGTAATTTGTTGGGTAGCCTAAAAGGACATGACCAAGAACACCAGGCACAGTCACCACAGTGACACCACAGTGACAAATCTCTGAGAATAGAATTGTATGCGATACTTGGGATAGAATGGAAAAATGTGACATTGATAAGCATTTTTGGTGAAACATCAAGGATGTGTTGAGTAACAACAATGCATGTGATTTTGTAAATTCACTCTCATATCTCATTGAACTTTACTGGATTTTTCTCATTTATGGTGGACTTTTTCAACAGTGATTCTTCCCCTCAGTTCGTGTCAGCAAACATTCACTGAATGGCAGATATGTGCTCAGTATTTGCTGATGTCCAGTATTATCTATTATTAACAAGCACTGTGTTGAGTTTCCAAAGATACAAAAATGCAAAAGCCACAGTTTCTGTATTTCAGGAATGTATAGTCTCATAGGAAAATATGTAGTGTCAAGTTTGATACATCCTCAAAATACAAAATCTGAGCATCCTTAGGATCTGTTTTTCACAGCATCTCCAAGGAACATTTTGTGGGGAATGTGACCCTCAAAGGTATATGGTTCAGCTCTCAAATTGTCCATAACTTGTTATGGATCTGCCTTCTAATAATTAAAGCATGTTCTATATCCTTTTTCTTGAGTTGTAATTTCCTTAAAGTTAACATTTATTTATACACCAATGTCTTAGGTATAGAGGTTTTCTTGTTCTAAGATTATCCTCATTTCTGAAACTTTGGCCCTTGTTAATGAGTTTCCTTAGTCTAAGTGTCAGAGCTATGAGGGTAAACAGTGTTGGAGTCTTCATTACTATGTTCATAAGCTTTAGTATGCACAGAATCAGCAGAGAAATCTGGAGACTGGCTGCTTTGGATCTGCCCCTAGAATGCAGCTTTCTTAGGCCTGCAGTACAGGAAATTGGAATAAATGCCTTGGAAATTTCAATAAATGTCTTTGGAGTTTCCTATGTACTTGTGTCCAAAGGCCACGCTTTGAGAAACCTTGTTCTATGAAAATGTCTTTCAGCCTGAATAAGTATTAGAGAAGATAGCTCCCGCTGATGTTTCTTTTTTGTAATAAAATACATTCATTAAGTGTAGTTGCTTGAACAGTGTCGTAACATCCAACTCTTCCTCAGAGATATGGGAATTAACATCAATCTAGCTCATAGTTCTTTGGAATGGAATTGAGAATTAAACTTTTGAATTAAGCTCCTTATTTTGTCTACCAGGCAGCTTTTTCTTCTAACAGTGTTACAAGGCCTCACATGTCTCAGTGAGACTCTATTATCCTTTGGGTAGAACCATAAACAAATATAATGTTAGTAGTTTTTTATAGAAATATCATTGTGGAAAGAAGAATGGAAAAGCTTATTTTGGAGGTTAAAATAACAAGTGCATTGACCAGTATTTTTTCCTGTATCTTTAGAAATAAGTGAGTGGGGCAAAGGCTGGAATCTGTGAGTTAAAATACAAGAGGCTGGCCAGGGGTGGTGCTCATGCCTATAATCCCAGCACTTTGGGAGGCCGAGGTGGGCGGATCACGAGGTCAAGAGATGGAGACCATCCTGGCCAACATGGTGAAACCCCGTCTCTACTAAAAATACAAAAATTAGCTGGGCTTGGTGGGGGGCACCTGTAGTCCCAGCTACTTGGGAGGCTGAGGTAGGAGAATCACTTGAAATTGGGAGGTGGAGGTTGCAGTGAGCTGAGATCACACCACTGTACTCCAGCCTGGTGACAGAGTGAGACTCCATCTCAAAACAAAACAAACAAACAAACAACAACAACAACAAAAACAAGAGGCTGGAAACACATGGAAAATGAAAGCATCGGGCACTTTCAACAATGCTAAGAGTAACTGGAACTATTTACTTAGCATTCTAACTGTTTACTTAGCATCCATATATCTCCTTCTGTAAATGAAGAATTGCTGAGGACAAGGAGCTTTGTCTGTTCTTGGTCCCCTGGGGTGGCTTATAGTGCTTGGGACCAGAGTGTTTTATGATGCCATCAGCCTCAACTCCTGGACTAGGTGTCTCCTTGGCAGGCACCATGAAGGCAACTGCTGCAACAATTTCAGGAGATGTCACGCAGGCTTCTGGCATCCTCTGTCCACTCACAGGAGGCAGGGTAAAGCTCTTCATCCAGAGAACAAGCGAGGGTCATACTGCTCCTCTGGCCCTGAGGCCACCTGGCCTGGTTAGGAAGCTGCACAAATCTGTTGCCTCCTCTCCATTCCTACTATGTTGGTCTCCTCATGTTTTATCTGAATTACTGAACATCTTCCTAACTGCCTCCAGTTGGCCAGCTCCCAACCCATGCCTCAGATGGAATGGACTTTTTCTGAAACAAAGTTGGCCATGTGAATGAATCCCTTTAGCAAACCACATCACCTTCACCATGATTTCTTCAATTTGGAGACATAGAAGAATCTGTTGGAGATCTGGTTAAAGATACAGGTGCCAGGTCCTACCCCAGACTTATAAAATCAATCTCTGAGGGTTGGACCTACAAGTCTGCATTTTTAAGATGTTCACCAGGTGATTCTAATGCACATACTTTAAGAGAAACACTAAGGTTTAGTTTCCTTAACATGCTATATAAGATAACTCTAAAAGAAAAATGCATATTTCCTAATGCCTTTCCAACCTAATCTGGGAGGATCTGGCTGCCATTGCAGCAGGAATGACAGTTTGTAGTTCCAGGAGTTCTCAAGCTGGTTTCTGTATTCCTTTGTCTTTATTGGGGGCTGCTACACACAGTAGTGCAGGTTGTGCACTGGACAACTCCAAGGATTGCCATTCATGTTGTAGCTGGAGTGATGGATGTCCTGCCTTTGTTTTATGTCTCCAATGCTGGGAACACTCATTTGCTTTCTTTTTGCCTGACTTAGTCCCTAGTTATCTTGTAAGATACAGTCTGGCACCAATACTTTTTTGAAGTCCAAGAATATTTGTGCATAGCTCTCTCATCACATTTGTCACATTGTATTTCCATGTTATTTTTGTGCATCTGTATCTTCTAGCAGATGTAAACAATTTGAGGGCAGGTTGTTATATATCCACTTACCCTCAGGGTCAAGTCTAAGCCCAAAGTGGGTAATCAACTAAGGCTCATAGAATGAAAGAATAAAATTTGATGATTTGGCCAATTGTTATTCCTTCATTCATTTATGCATTCACTCATTCATATGAAACTCTGTATGTCTTAGAAAATTTATCCTATATGTTTACATTAAAAGATAACAATTTAAAAGCCATCTAGACAAATTATACATTTTAAGTCAATTTCTGTATTTTTAGAATGTTTTAGTAGCAAGTAAGAAAACTGAGTGGTCTGATATAACAAAGACATTTACTAGGTTTCATAGGAGGATATTCTAAGGTAGGACGCAGTTCAGGTTTAATCCAGCAGTTCATAAATGTCATCAAGGCTGAGATTCCCCTCTGCTATACATCCATCCACAGCATCAATTGATTCCTCTCAATTGTGGTTATAGGACGGCTGACTTTTTCATGTCCCGTGAAGCCGCAGCCTCTAACAAACACTTCTTGTGCCAGATTGGGTCATACGTTCATGGCTGTGCTAATTCCATTAAAGATGATGAAAAGACCTTGTAACTGAGCAGGCCCTCTCTTACACTAAGGTCAATTCTCTAATTCTCCCAAATGCAACTTAATATCCAGTGGAGAGGTATGGTTTGGATATGTGGGAGACAACCTCAGTATGCACTACAAGTGCCTCAATGTAAATACTGTAAATAATCCGCACTGATCATGGCAGCCGTGTTCTCTGAGACGCACAGCTCTGCCACACTGTGAGTAGGAATACAGGAAGAGAGGAAGCCACAGACATCAGGTATTTCAGCTGTTCCTCTTTCCCTGTACTATTTTCAATTTAGGGTAAATTAGTGGTTTGGCAAATACACCTGCCAAACAATTCCAAGAACCAGTGATTTGTCAGCAAGTCAGAATCACAGTATTCTTACTTCTGGCCTTGAGAGGCTTCCTCTCAGCACAGGCAAAGTTAGCTGGATGTAATGAGAGCAAGGCACAGGCGGCCTGAGCGAGGAGTGGGATGATAAAGAGAGAAGTGGCCCTCATTAGTCTAGACCTGAGTGTCATTGTGGAGTCAACCACCACCTGCTGCAGATGATCTGCTCCCTTTCTAGGGACCATGAGAAGTTCCTGGAACCTGTGTGAAGCAAAGACAATTCCCAGAGCAGAATGAGTAAGCCACCAGGAATTCAGTCATGAGAGCAAAGCACAGAGCAGCCCCTGCACAGGGTTTTCAGCCCTATGCATTTCTCCTTCTCTCCAAAGATTAAAGCAGGGAAAGATTCATTTTTAGTTGAGAAAGTATTTTTCTCACCCTGATTTGTGCTGAAAATCTGCCATCTCTTACCGTCCTTCCATTTCATGTTCATGTGAATTCAACTTTATATCAACCCATTTGGCCAAACCAAAAAGTTCGTTGGTTTATGATGTTTACTACATCATGGCTTTCAGGTTTTTCTAGGTTCATTTTGACCTTTTGTTGTCATTTTACTTCTGTAATCATTATTTTCCATGGTTCCCGTTCAATTTCTCCTTAGTCAGAACAAGACAGAGTGAAAAAAGATGGAAAATTATATTTTCCTATCTTGTCTCATCTTTCTTCTTGCTATTAGTGTTCAAGAGTCTAAGTACCAAAGAGGAAAGGCACCTCAAAATGAATATATAAATGGTATTTTAATAACTTCTGTGTGCCAGGTACTGTTAGAACTGTTAGAGGCTGAAAAAATATGTATACTTATATTTATATATATTACATACAAATTAAGAGGTATGTGTATTATTTAATCCTCACAACAATCATAACATATAAACATTATTATAATATCTTTTATTATTCCTCATTTTCTGATGAGGAAACGTAGGAGAGAAAGGTGGTGTTTCTTACCCATACCAGGCTAGAAAGCGACAGAGACAGGAAGCAACTCCACAGAGCCAGGTTTCAGAACCCATGGTCTCAGAGCTAATCTATGCTGTGCCACCATTTAGGCTTTCGACAGTGGACCTTCACCACCTCTCCTAAGAGTGCCAGCTTTGTGTAGTTGGCAGCGTCACTTCCCAAATGCCCCCACCTGTCCCTTCCTCCATCCCTCCGTTCCACATCCTTCAGCCATCTGGTAGTCCTCACTGAGTGCCTACTCTTGCCAGGCTGCCTGCTAGGCACTGGGGATATGAGGGAAACTAGACCAACAGGGTTCCTGCTTAGCCCTCACAAGCCATGTGTTCTCCAGGCCAACCACGACAGACCCCAGTCACGAGTCCTTCTTCAAATGTCACCCCTTAGCCTTCTCTTCCTTAAGCAGAACATTCTCAGTCCTAAGAACATTTCTGTTGTTGCTAAGGGAGTGCTGGAGTTAAAGTAGTTTTCTGTACCCTGAAGGCACTCAAAGAATATGCACAATCTGTGGGAGAAATTAATAGAAATTAATAAGCACAATCTGTGGGAGAAATTAAATCTATGATTACATGAATAGCCAGATCTTCATCCTGAGGATGTCCAAATTTAAGGGTAGGGATTTTTTAAAGTGTTCTATGGAACAATCTGCCTGGTTTAGGAATTCCCCCTACACATTGTTTTATCATTTTCATAAGGTGGAAATTTCACACTTTCATCACTTGAGTTTTTATTTTCTTTAAAATGTAATCTTTATGATAGAATCGAGTTATATAGTACAATAAAAATGACAGTTCTGAAACATCAGTCTCTTGTCTGTCCTCTGACGTCAGTCAAGTTCATGTTGATCTCTCCATTTGTCTTGTAGGACTTCATTCAGTACATTACTGTGAAGCACCAGTGGAGACGTGGAAATAGGATGTAAGAGACTATGAGGAGGATGATTATAATGTTCTAGAAACAGTTCAAGTCCCTAGGTCACTTCTGAGGCCCTTATTGTTCTGCCCAGTCTTTACCCTTTGACCTTATCGCCACCTTTGACTTTAACTCTTGCCCTTGCCCACAGATACCCTTCACTCCAGCTGTGCAGAATTCATTGCACTTCTTCAGGTGGGGCATGTTGTTGTTGTTGTTGTTGTTGTTGTTGTTGTTGAGATGGAGTCTTGCTCTGTTGCCCAGGCTGGAGTGCAATGGCACAATCTCAGCTCACTGCAACCTCCGCCTCCCGGGTTGAAGCGATTCTCCTGCCTCAGCCTCCCGAGTAGCTGGGATTACAGGCAAGTGCCACCACACCAAGCTAATTTTTTAAAAATTTTTAGTAGAGACGGGGTTTCACTGTGTTAGCCAGGATGGTCTCAATCTCGTGACCTCATGATCCTCCTGCCTTGGCCTCGCAAAGTGTTGGGATTACAGGCATGAGCCACGGCACCTGGCTGGGACATGTTGTTTTATGCCTCCAAACTTTGTTCAGCTGCTCCCTCTTGCCTCAAGGCCCAGCCCTTCACCTAGCCTATTTCTAAGTTGTCCTTCTACACTCAGCTCAAGTCTTCAATGACCCCAAGTACAATCTAGATACTTCTTTTCTATGTCCCCTTAGCAGCCCATGTTTAATTCTATTTTAGCAATTCTCATGCTGCCTTACAGACTCACTCCGCTATTCAGTGAGATTCCTGACATGAAGGACCTCATACTGATCATTTCTTTCTTTTGTTTTTTTTGAATATTTGAGGTAAAAATTTTATTACATGTGTAGTAAGTGTTCATAGTAATTTAGGTCTCATAAAACCCTGCCTCCCCACACAGTATCCTTTTACTCAGATGATAAAACTTGAATGCAACTCCGTGTTCTGTCACAGACAATTGAAATCTGAGGATTCAAAAGAACACCCTTGCCTATTTCCGAGCAAGCACAGTCACTGCCTGTTCATTTCTGTATTTCCAGTTCCTGCTTCATAACAGATGCTCAACAGATGTTTATTGATTATGAAAAGGATCCCTGAAAAGCTTTCTCCTGGAATTAGACTCTTAGCCCTAGAATAGAGCAAGCCTGCAGAAATGAGAACTGGAGGCTTGAAAGTCCTCCATAACTGGGTTGAAAAGAAACCCTTTTCCTGTAATCTTTTTTTTTTTTTTTTTTTGAGATGGAGTCTCGCTCTGTCGCCCAGGCTGGAGTGCCGTGGCCCGATCTCGGCTCACTGCAAGCTCCACCTCCTGGGTTCATGCCATTCTCCTGCCTCAGCCTCCCGAGTAGCTGGGACTACAGGCGCCCGCCACGACCCCCGGCTAATTTTTTGTATTTTTAGTAGAGATGGGGTTTCATCATGTTAGCCAGGATGGTCTCAATCTCCTGACCTCGTGATCCGCCCGCCTCGGTCTCCCAAAGTGCTGGGATTACAGGCGTGAGCCATCACGCCCAGCCCTTTTCCTGTAATCTTAACATCAGAAAGCACAACTCTTTCCTCTTAGAAGTCCTAGGCATTCTATTCCAGGCATTCATCTCTTCCTGCCTTCTAACATGCAAATATATGCATGAGCCCTCTCGGTCCTTAGGTTGAAATGTCCTTAGGTTGACTATCAGTGTGTTGCACACACCCAAGACAGGGATTGTCCCTAAGAAATATTCCCCAGGTTTCTATAACTTCACAAAAAACTCAAGCACGTTACCTGATCATATCCCTTTATTCCTTCTTTTCCTTACCCATTGCGCACCTGTCTTACCACTCTATTCTGCTTTTTAGTAAATGCTGGTTTTGATCATCTTCTCATTTTAGAATAGTTTTAGATTTACAGAAAAGTTATGAAGGTAATGCAGAGGGTCCTCATATACCCACATCCAGTTTCTCCATTATTAACATTTTACATTAAAATGGTATATTTGTCACAAGCAATGAACCAATATTGATATAGTATTATAAACTAAATCCCATACTTTATTCAGGTTTGCTTAGGAGGGGTGTGTGCATGCGTGTGTGTATGTGTACTCTTTTTTCTGTTGCAGGATCCCATATAGGACACCATATTACGTTTTGGCTCCTCTTGGATGTGGCAGTTTCTTAGACTCTTTTTTTTTTTGGATGACTTGAAATTTTAAGGAGTATGGACCAGGTATTTTGTAGAATTTGTCTGTTGTTTTCTCAGGAGTGTGGGTTCAGCAGAGGAAGACCAAAGAGGTAAAATGTAATTCTCATTGCATCATATCAAAGATGTATACTATTAATACGACTTATCACTGATGATGTTAGCCATGACCACCTGGCCGTGGTATGGTTGTCAGGCTTCTCCACTATAAAGGTACTCCCCCATTCCTCTCCATAATGCCTTTTTTTTTTTTTTTTTGAGACGGAGTTTCACTCTTGTTGCCCAGGCTGGAGTGCAAGGGCACAATCTTGGCTCACCGCAACCTCTGCCTCCTAGGTTCAAGCGATTCTCCTGCCTCAGCCTCCCTAGTAGCTGGGATTATACGCATGTGCCACCACGCCCAGCTAATTTTGTATTTTTAGTAGAGACAGGATTTCTCCATGTTGGTCAGGCTGGTCTCGAACTCCCCACCTCAGGTGATCCTCCTGCCTCGGCCTCCCAAAGTGCTGGGATTACCGTGCCTGGCCACCATAATGCACTCTTGAGAAGGGAGTTACTATATGCAGCACACACTTATGGAGTGGAGAGTTATGATCCACTTCCTTGAGAGTAGAATACATAAATTATTTGGGATTCATATTCATGTAAGTACAGATTCATGAATATTTATTTTACATTTTGGTTTATAATCCAATACTACTTTATGTATTTTGTTTGCTCAAGTTGTTTCAAATTTGACCATTGGGAGCTCTTTCCATTGGCTCCCATTCCCCTTTGACATGTTCCTACCAATGGGTTTTGGTTTTTGTTGAGCATGTCCTCACTTTCAGGTACTAAGAGATGTTCCAGGTTCATCTGGTATATTTCCTATCCCAGTCCTGGATCAGCCATTTCTCTTAGGAGCCCTGTTTTTTAGTTTGCTTGTTTCCATTTCTGGGAATGGCATTAGAAACCAAGATGTGGGTATTATAGATGCCATCTCTGTTTTTAATAGTTAAAACTTCTGTAACAGTTGTTAATTTTTTACAGACTATCTTTTCCCCCAATTTTAAAAGGGAACTTTGCCTTTTCTGGGCCAAACTCCCACTCAGTTTCATGTAGAACCTGGAAGGATGGGTGGTCCCCACTTAGTAGACTTCTGGCCACATCTATTTTTGGTTGGGATGTGCTGTTGCAATTCAGAGACTTCAATTCTAATTACATGGATATTTTCTAACATATGTGGATGTTTGGTAATATGAGGCCAACTGTTATTAACGTTTCTGTGTTCTGTCTTTTTGATCGTTCTAAAAGTAGGAAGTTACCATTTTGTAATCAGAGGGAGTCATATTCGTAGAATTCTAAGCCCTTTATCTTCTGAAGCACTAATGTCTTTTCCTATTAATCTCTTTTTGCTTCTGTGGTCCTGACCCTGGCAATTAATTTCACTGCAGATGCATGAGCCAGGTACACACAGACACAAATTGTAGTATCAACTATATAGAGAAAGATGTTAGCCTGAGAGCTGTGCAGCTACCTGAAAATCAGAGGTGAAATGAAGGAGAACAGTCTACATTTTAAAATCCCTAACAATGGTTTATACCAACTTACTGTTTCAGAGATACCCTTGGTTTAAAACTGTTTTGGATAATCATTTAGAAGAGGTTTTCTCTTTCCAGTTCATACAAGCTGTAATACGTCATGCAAACACTGTTCCCAAAGTGATTGTAAGCATGTTTTACATCAAATCTATAAGTTTTTTTTGTAATAAAGATTTTCTTAGGCTACTGCTGAGGCCTTTTTGAATTCCTAGCTTGGGCTGTTTGCAAAGCTTATTCCAACACTGTCTCAGAGCACTGTTGAGGTCATACCTTCAGGGTAATTTAAATGGAACGAATAGGGAGGTCATAATCTGAATCCAATCAACAGACTGGTGGGAGGCCAGTGACTGTTCTGACACATGACATTGAGAGCCCAGATAAAATGTGTTGATTTCCGGTCTGGTTTCTGTTATACCCCAGCCCTGTAAACACCAGGCAAATAAACCTCAAGCACAACAAACTTGAGGCAAAACAGACAAAATGAATTTTATATGGCTATTTATTTAAAGGCAATTCTGTGTGCAAGAGGTCTGTCTAAACATGCTTAAGGAAGTAAATCACATTTGTGGGGCATCTTGACCTCCCTTTCTAGCTGGAGACAGTTTCATAGGAACTAGCCTTTTAGTACTTGGTGATGTGTTTTTTAAGGAAAAAACCAAGTTTAAGGGTCGACTGTGTCTTTTAATAGAACATAAATATTTTGTCAGTTTTTATTATTTTCAAAAGGAGGGAGATCACATTTTCAAGCAAGGGAGTTTTGTTTGTCTTCCATCTGGTTTTTAATATGCTTAGATAGGGACATTTCTAGGTGACTAAAAGGAAAAGAAGAAATCTATGCCAGGCTTAAGAAGTATATCAGTATACATTGATACATACTGGTTTGGGAAGCTATAGGGCCTTGGACAAAATTACTGTAAGTTAAGCTTCTATAATTATGAAGTCATTTTATCTATTTGCATCCTAACAAAGGTATACTGTCATCAAAAGCTCAGTGGACATGTAAGCGGATGAAAACAAAGTCATTGTGGCAAGCACAGTTTGTGAGAGACGCTGTAATGCTGTAGAAGAAACATTACCCTTAGATTGAAAAGCTTTCTGTCCTTATCCATCCATGTTGTTGCTTTCTGGCCTTAGCTCACACTTCACCTCTTTGAATGTTTCCTTCTTTGTAAAATGAAAGCTTGTCTCCTAAGAGCTCTAAAAATTCTATCATATATGTTACAGTTGTTGAGAAACAACCTAGACATGTTATTGAATGAGTCCAGCTGCTCACCTAAGTGTAGTCCCACAGAGTCTTAATGCTCAAGTTTGAAGTCAAGAAACTCTGTTTCTGTTTTCTGTTTTGACACCATAATTAGAGAGGTTGATGGAGCTGGGTGCTCAACCAATACTCTCCAGGCTCAACGGAGAAAGAAGGATAAACCACATGCCAGCATATGAATTCACAGTGAGAAAAATAAACACTAAGGGCACTGGGATGCACAGATGTTCTGGCCAGTGCACTCTCTTAGTATTGAAATCTCAGGGGAACTCCAGATTACAGTAAGAACACTGAGCAATGATTATGGACCTTGAGCCAAGTCTTGAGATAGTCTTCAGAAGACTTCCTCCAGCTCATGATGAAGCCTGGTGGCTCCTCTCTAACTCAGAGAAAAAAGGCTTTCTCTTTTTATCAGATGTTTATTTTCTCTCTCTCTATTTCTCTCCTGGACAGTCAATGCTTAGTAACAATAACAGGATTTTTTGTTTGTTTGTTTTAGACAACATAAAGTCTAAAACTAGAGAGAAAGCATAAATAGACTTCTGTTCACAGGCTTTTCTCAGCCCTACTACAATGTCATTGAGTAGGTTTCAATGTTTTGATTACTAACATATTCTAGTCTTGCCCACCTGAATTGCTCCTCACTCACTTTGGATGGCTGACCTTGAGTGTTCCCCTCTCTTCAGTTCAAACATTTATAGACAAGTTCCTTTGTTACTTCACCAGATGGCATCCCATGTATCATATACGGGATTTATTAATACTAGTTCAAGAAGATAGCCTTATTCAAAATCCTTGTGGAAACCTATTGACTTGATAATCAAGTTGGAAAAATATCCATAAGGACTCACTGATGGCGAATGATAAAAGAAAAATGTCAGTGAGAGACAGACCAGATTCTCTGAGGTGACAGTTATCGTACTTTAGTCCTGGGGTCCGTATTAAAAATGCAAGTTGCCCTGTCAGCCACTGAGATTCTAGTTCAGTAAGAATTTTGTATTCCTAGATGATTTTATATTAGTGGCTGACAAAATCCCTTTCTTCTAAGGTTTCTTATTTGCAAAATCAGCTTTGATTTTTATTCATTTCTTTGGGAAACAATTTCATGTTTTAGGAAAAAAAAAAAAAAAGCCTCCAAATAGAGACAGACTTAAATTCATGACTTACAAGTACCTTAGCATCAAAAGCTCAAGTACTGAGTGGTCCCTGCCAAAGTTTTAGAAAGAGCCACACAGAGGTACAACCCACTTCACAGCCATACTTGATGGCTAATGTCAATCAGCTTTATACAATCTCTGCATGTTTAAATCTATTCTATTAAAATTAAATTTGAGGAGAAAGGACTCTCCACCACCCTCCTTTCAGTATCTAAAATGCATCCTTGGGTCTCACCCATCTTTTCTAGGCACTAGCTCAGTTTAAATACTGCATGAAGAATTAGTGGGTGAATAAACAAATTAGTTACACAATAGTGGAATTTTTCTGTTTTCTGTCCTGTATCCTCCACTAGATGTTAAGTTCCATAAGAGATGGGGCCATGTCTGTCCTATTCATCATTGTATCCTTAACGCTCAGCAAAGTGAGTAGCATATGGTAATGATTCAAATATTTGTTGAGTCAACAAGGGAAAAGTGAAAATGAAAATGAAACTACACAGATACTACACAACCAGGAAGCTGAATTCCTTCACCAACACCAGCAAGTTCAACCAATACTCTACACAAAGGAAACTTTTTTTCTCCTCTCACATTCTGTCCTCCTGTCAAGACTCAGAAAGTCTTGTTTGTACCAATCTCATAGTGTATATTATCAAGGCTAGAACAGGGAGGGAAGTTCTATGCACAGAACAGGGACTTCGGGGAAGGAATTTGGGAATTTCAGAAGTAAAAGTTCTCTCTGAAAGATCAGGCAATTGTTCCTGAACAATGAATGTACACAGGGCTGATTACAAAAGTGACACTTAAGAAAAAAAAAAAAGACTCTCTTAACAGTGTGGTGACAAATCCTCAAAATAAGAGCTTTGTTTATTTAGGGGCCTGGGAAACACTGAAAATATTGAGCTTTTAGCTAATGATGAACTGCAAATGCAAAGCAGTGTGAATTACTCTACTGTCAATCTTAGGTTAATTTCATACTGCTGCAGTACTTGCTAAGTTAACTAGAGCAGTGGTTATTAATTTAGCTGCACATTAAAAATCTCTGAAATGCTTTCAGCAATCCTGGTAATCAGATCATACTTCAGACCAATTAAAACCCACTATCCAGTCAGTGAGATTCAGACATTTGTATTTATTAAAGCTCCTGGATAACTCTAATGTGTAGCTGGTAATGAGAATCACAGTTCTATAGGCAAAGGCCTAATTCAAATATCTTCCTAGATTAAATGGGAGTCAGCTATATGTCCAAAGCAGACACAATTATTAGAATGAATGGCCCTTGGAAGGTTTACCTTGACCTTGCTCTTGGCTGTTTCAGATTCTTCCACCATGCCAACAAAGCCTACTTTCCTTTAGATGTTTCTTTCTATGTTTCAAAGCAAATTCAAATAGTTTCTTTACACTCTTCACAAGACAGTTTTCCATAAATACATTCCTCTTTGTTACTTAAGTGGTTCCTTTAATTTCACCTTCACTATAGAATCTACTAGAAAATCTGGGGGAGGGATGATTATGTTTCTCATGCAGGAAAGGCACTACATTTATGTTTCTCCTTGTTTCAATACTATAAGCATATACATATTACAAGAGCTTTCTGTGTTTCTCATCACAATGTCCTTTCCTCAAAGCATGGGACTAAACCTGGTTTCCTGGAAATCTTGCAGGGTGCAGATTCTTGGATTGCACTCCAGGATTACTGAATCAGAGTCTTTAGGGGTTGGGCCTGGAAATTAGCAACATTGGCTAGGCATGGTGGCTCATGCTTGTAATCCCAGCACTTTGGGAGGCTGAGGCAGGTGGATCACTTGAGGTCAAGAGTTTGAGACCAGCCTGGCCAACATGGTGAAACCCCGTCTTTACTAATAATAAAAAAATGAGCCAGGCATGGTGGCGTACACCTGTAATCCCAGCTACTCAGGAGGCTGAGGCAGGAGAATCGCTTGAACCCAGGAGGCAGAGGTTGTAGTGATCATGCCATTGCACTCCAGCCTGGGTGACAGAGAGAGACTCCATCTCAAAAAAAAAAAAAAAAAAGAAGAAGAAAAAAAGAAATTAGCAACACTTAAGAGCATTCCAGGTGATATTATATTTTCCTGAGTACATTCAACTGGGAGAACGACTAAGTGTAAACTTTCTCACAGTGAACTACCACCTTTGTTACCACCTCCAGGAGTCTAGGAGCAGTGTCTGTTTCTATGTTTTATACTGATGTAGTGTTTTCTTATCAGAAGATTGGCCTTTCCTTGCTGTTTATTATTTTTGTTAAGATTTTAATTTATCAAGCTCCATGATGATTAATTTTGTATGTCAACTTGACTGGTCAGGGATGCCCAGATTAAGCACTTCTGGGTGTGTCAACAAAGGTGTTTCCTGATAAGATTAGCATTTGAATTGGTGAACCCAGTGAAGTAGATTGCCTTTCCCTATGTGGCTGCGCATCAGCCAATCTGCTGAAGGCCTAAATAGAACAAGAATTGGAGGAAGGAGGAATTTTCTCCTTTTTTCTCCTCCCACCCTCACTGCTTGATGGGATATTTTATCTCATCCTCTCCAGGCCTAAGACTGGTATTTACCTCATTGGCTTTCCTGGTTCTCAGTCCTTCAGCCTTGGGTGAATTACAGCACCCTCGGCTTTCCTGGTTCTCCAGCTTGCAGATCGAGATCATGGGAATTCTCAGCCTCCTTAATCACATGAGCCAATTCCTCATACTCAATCTCTCCCTCTCTCACTCTTGCTGTTTTATATATGTGTGTGTGCATATGTATATATGTATATATATAGATGCCATAGATACAGATGATATGGATATCTATACAGATATATAGATATATCTTCCTACTGGTTCTGCTTCTCTGGAGAACCGTGACTAATACAAGCCCTAAATTATGTGCCCTACAGGCAGTTTTCACAGAGAAAGATAGACTGGCACTGTGTGTCAGGTAGATAGACCAGTGATGAATGTTAAGATGGAAAAAATAAAATTAGAAAACCTGGAAAATCATAGATAGTAACCTATTAGTGGTTGGTCCCATGGAGCAAGGGCCAGAAACAAAAAATAAAGTCTGTTGAGTTTGAATGGAAGAAATTGGTAGAGCCCGGGAGCAAATGTTAGTATTAGACCAGGGCAAAGGAAATGAAAGCAAGCTGGAGAAAATCTCTTTGAATTGTGTAACTTGTTGCACATTCTGCAAAGCTGTGTGCAAAATTAATTATACTAGTAAAAATAAAAATTCAGAAACACATAGCTAAAGGCAAAAAAAAAATAGCCTTCTAAAAAATCAAAATAAAAACAAGTACACTCTGTGGATTAAGTAAAACAGTATGACTGCCATGGCTTTTATGACTGTGAGAATTTTGAAATTATCATGTGTAAATGTTTTAAATCATGTAAATATGCTTTGTGGTCTGGGGTTAAAAATAAAATTAGTAGTAAACTTTAAAATGAAGTGAAACATATGCTAAAGAGAAAACAGTGGCTACAAAAAAGACATAAACGTAACCATGGAAACGATGACAAAGGAATGTGGAAACATTTGAAAAAAAATTATTAGCAAGTAAAAATCAAGAACTTCCTTATTGTATATCTGAGACTGAAATACATTTTTGTTGAGTCTTAGAATGTTAACTCAAATGGTCTTTTATATTTTTAAAAGTTAAATTAAAATAAAAAAGGAAATAGAACATAGGCAGTGTGATTCCAAAGCCAATGTATGATACAAATAATTTCCCCAAAAGAAAATTGTCACAACTTAACAGCCTCTGCTTAAAAAAATCTCAGAAGCTTGTGAGGCTAATAGGCAAGAACAAAACCTTAGTAATTAAATTGATTAAACTTTCCTCAACTCAAAAAGGCTGAAGTTCTTTTTAACTCTAAAAGGTAAATTCAGTGTCCAGGGACCCTCAGCTGCTCACAACTATTAAAACAAATAATGAATTATTAATGAAAGCTAACTACACATTTGTTAAAAACAGTTAATGAATTATCAATGAAAGCTAAATATCTTCCAGAAAGGGAGGAAAGACTAACTCATGAGAGCTAGTCTGCTGAACGAATGAAAAGTGGTCATTTAGAGAAGTGTTTGCTCAAGTGATTTTGAAATAGTCCCAAGTCCAAATGCAACTTTGAAGAGTCTGTCCTATGGATCTGGACAAAATAGAAACGCAGAATAAAAAGAAAGCAAGTTCAGGCAATAGATGTTACAAATTAGAAATGCATCATTAGGATTGAAAAACAAATCCGCTTTTGCAGATGCATTTATAACATAGGACAAAGTTTTTCACAAGTTTACATGCTTCCTTCCCCCATATATACTAAGGAGAAATTCTTAGTATTTAATATATATTGAAGGTGTTCAAAATCAATATCAGAAATGCTCAGAAAATGCTGGAAAGATAATTAGAAACTCATAACAGAGGCTTCCCTGGAGAGAGGAACTACAGTATGTGCTGCAGACAGGAAACAAGACCAAGGCCTATTCTCTCTGAAATGCATCTGCCTGGCCACGTGAGCTGAGGCCTCATTGACCTCTACCTTTTCTTAATTTTGAGAGCAGTGTTAGTCTGAAGAACACTGTATTTGTTATACATTGCAGCA
The DNA here is from genome assembly GCF_009828535.3 of Hylobates moloch. NCBI lineage: Eukaryota > Metazoa > Chordata > Mammalia > Primates > Hylobatidae > Hylobates > Hylobates moloch. The sequence goes on from NW_026652292.1 coordinate 31,983,247, forward strand.
TAACAAATTGCCACAAACCTAGAGCTTGAAACAGTGAACATTTGTTACTTCATACAGTTTCTGAGGGCTGGTAACTCCTGCTCAGAGTACAACAGAGGTTGCCATCACGATGCTCGCTGGGGCTAAGGCCTTCTGAAGGTTACCTGTTCTGCAGGATCCTTTTCCAAGTTCACTCATGTGGCTATTGGCTGTAGTTCTCAGTTCCTTGCCTGCTGTTGGCCAGAGGTTTTAGTTTTTCACCCGTGAGCTTCTCTATAGGGTGATTGACAACGCAGTATCTGACTTACATTCTAAGGGGAAAAAGAGAATGAGGGACCCAGATGGAGGCCACATATTCTTCTGTAACCTAATTTCAGAAGTGATGCACCATCACCCCGTCATGTCCTATCAGTCGTGTAGACCAACCCTGGTACGATATGAAGGGTATAACACAGGATATGAATACCAGGAGGTGGGATTGTTGGGGACCGTGTTGAAAGGTGCCTCCACAAATGCCATCTGATACTTAGAACTCTATACTAATCTCCCCCGTTTGGGTTCTGAAAAATGCTTTTTAAATTCTGTAACAACAGCAAAGGTCAAAAATTCTGTTAAAACAAAGTAAGTTATTTTGGATACTAAATTTACAATAAACAAAGGGTGGATGACTATAGACCTCATAACTTAATAAAACCAAACTAAGAAGACACTGAAGGAATTAAATGTCTTTGCATTTTTAAAGCACTTTTATCTTTTTCAAGACACTTTAAAATTGTTATTTTATCCACTCAACAATCCAAGAAATTGACACTTAGTGCTAATTGTTTCATCCTTCCTGGTTCCCATGACCCAGACACCTTACAAACTATCATTTTTGTTTAGACCATTGCCCTTGTCTATTTATATGACTCAAGAAATAATCTTCTTATTCCCCTTATCCACATAAACTCAAAACCTCTTCTATTTGATTCTTATTCATGTTTCTCCTCTGAATAATTTTAAATCCTTATTTTTGTTTATTTTTCTTTACCTTCTCAGATGATTTTGAACTTGAAATAAATTGAGGCCAACACTTTGTGTTGTTGATGAGCAAAGAAAAGATCTTCCAGAGGAATTAAGTAAATTGCCTGAAATCACAAATAATAGAGTCCAAAATGTTGCAACTATCATGTGGCTTCCTATTGATAAAATAATGATCTAATCTGAGTCTATATTTATCCAACAAACCTTTATTCTGTTAGAGCCACCAAGCTGTCTGTTAAAAGAATATGATAAAAATTAAGACAAATTATGAAACCACCTTTGCAAAAATTAAAATAGTGAGAAAATAATGGCAGTGAAAGAGATTTGATTTAACCAACCCCGATCTTTCCTTCAGCCTTCAAACTGGCCTTAATTATTCCTGGGCTTGGGCCAAGATAACTCTGGGAGACATTTAGTTTATATTTTAAATGATAATAGCGCTTCTCCAAAACTCAACTGCCTTTGTAAAGTTAATGACAGACCACCAGGCTAGGAGGATGAGGGAAGCCTGAATTTTGCTAAGGTGTAGACATAAACTATTGCCAGCCATTATTTGGGAGGTTACAAGCTACACAACTTCCCCAGTTACTCCTACAGATAACATCACAATTGCAGAACCTAAGATTGGTATTTTCAGATGTCTTTTCAGGTTTTTTTGCATGTCTTACTAACAATGGCTCCACCTGGACCTGCCAACCATGGCTCCATTTGGACCCATCTACTGCTCCTGTGGCCCCACCCAGAAGTGACTCAGTGCACATAAGGACCATTTCCACAGCCCTAGGATTGTACCCCAACCAATCAGCAGTAAGCACCCATTGCCAAGCCACCCCCAACTTCCCCCAAACTATCCTTGAAAATTCCTATCCTCTGAATTTTCAGGGAAGCTGATTTGAGTAATAATAGAACTCCAGTCTCTTGTTTAGCCATATATGTGTAAAACATTTTATTGCATTTCCCCTGCCTTGATAATTTGTCTCTATCTGGGCAGCAGGCAAGAAGAATCCACTGAGCAATTGCAATTACCCTATCAAAAAATAATACCACTATCTAATATTGATTGAATGACCATGCTTTACCAGGTAGTTTATTACATGCACTAGATAATTTAATTTTCACAAGAATGTTATCAGATGAGCAATTTTTATTATCTCATTTTTCAGATGAAGAAACTGAGGGACAAAGGAGTATAAATCATGCTGCTATAAAGACACATGCACACGTATGTTTATTGCGGCACTATTCACAATAGCAAAGACTTGGAACCAACCCAAATGTCCAACAACAATAGACTGGATTAAGAAAATGTGGCACATATACACCATGGAATACTATGCAGCCATAAAAAATGATGAGTTCGTGTCCTTTGTAGGGACATGGATGAAACTGGAAAACATCATTCTCAGTAAACTATCGCAAGGACAAAAAACCAAACACCGCATGTTCTCACTCATAGGTGGGAATTGAACAATGAGAACTCATGGACACAGGAAGGGGAACATCACATTCCGGGTACTGTTGTGGGGTGGGGGGTGGGGGGGGGGCGGGGACAGCATTAGGAGATATACCTAATGCTAAATGACGAGCTAATGGGTGCAGGAAATCAACATGGCACATGGATACATATGTAACAAACCTGCACATTGTGCACATGTTCCCTAAAACCTAAAGTATAATAAAAAAAAAAAAAAAAAAAGAAACTGAGGGACAGAAGAATTGTCTCTTGTCCAAACTCGTGCAGCTGCTAGGAGGTATCTGTAGGACCTGAGCCTTCCACCCATGTGTCTTCCACCAATATCCATGTTAAAAGGATGAAGCATGAGCTAGCTTTTGCTTCCTACCAAAAGGATTAAATAAACCCCAAGTGGATCATTTGGAGGCATACATATTTTCTCCAGTGTGGAATGAGAGGTAAAGGAAATGTTTATAGTATAAGACAGATAATTACTTTGTTTGGGTGATGGAGATTGTGGAGGAAAAACAACTCTTGGATGAGAGGCAACATATTTTCTTTCACAAAAAAACAATTGAGAGAGGTCAGGAAGGAGAGAAGATAGCAGCTGTGTCTCAGATGAGAGTGGCCTTTCTATAATAGGGTTATTAATGAAGTCGCTTAGGCTGGGTTCTGGCTGAAGGAGTGAGCATTCCCCCACCTCCACCCTAAACACCATGTTGGTTTCTTTTTGTTTGTTTGTTTTTTTAATGCCCCTGAGTTTCATAAGGTGTGTGCACACACAGTAAGAATGGGATATTTTTTAGAGAGAATTGATTTATATGTACAATTTGCAATGGTAATGATACACCATCACTTCTGCAGTATAAATATACATGTGCCTGCATGTATTCTAGACCACATAAATTATCCTTTCCTATTATCTTATGCTGACTCAAATGTAAACTCATGAGGGGAGCTAGAATGTGAGCTCATGACTTATCCATATATTTGACTAACCACTGTATTTGCAACTCCTCAAGAAGGGTTGAGCACATATATGTGTTCAATAATGTTTTAAGTAATGACTTTATAATTGGATTCTAAGAAGGGATTGGCTGTGATTCTGCTTGACTTGAACAGCAGATAATTCTGACAGTGTTGAGAAATGATGGCTGGGCTGGCACAACTAAGCTGGTGATGAGGGCAACCTCATTGGAAATGTACATCTCGTAATAGTAACTTAGTTTGATTTATGTGCTTTGCACTTTTCAGAAGACATTACTAGCTTTTTGTCTCAGTTGATTTGGCAACAACTCTATAAGAACACTATTATCTTACTTACTGGGTGGATAAATAAACTAAGGCATAGTGGGCTTGAGGGATTAGCCTAAACTCATAGAACTGGTAAATTGCATAACTTGGATAAAAAACAGGGCTTCTAACCCCTGCCCTTTCCACAACCCACTGTAGTGATATAATTTTATGACATAATAGAATACCACCATCAGAAAAAGCACAAACAAGAAATTCACGGATCTTTATAGTCGTGTTGTTGGATTAGAACCAAAAGAATAAAGCACTAGGACACATTTGCTCTTCAGAAGCACAGTGAAATAAGCACAGTGAAAACAAGAGAGTAAAGAAAAAACCACCAAGATTAAACTAAAGAACACATTTGCTAATTCAAACCCTGGCATGAATGGTGGGGGACTGAAAAAAACAAACCTTGCAAAATATGATGAGAACTCTCAGGAGGTAACTCATAAACACATAAAATGAATCTGCAAGTGAAGAATTTATGAGTAGCTATGCCAGTGTCTCAGCATTAGATCTTTCTGTAAATAATAAAAACGTCTCGTGCGTGAAACTATCAGCCAAATTGTTTATGGAGTAAGGGAAAAGGAAGAGACAAAACAAATAGAGTCTTCAGGGGAGATAAAAAAGCAGAAGATTGAAATAACAGCTTTTAAAAGCATGTACCCTAGATAATCCTTCTGTTTTCCTCAAATGAAGCCCCTTCACACTCTGACTTTGAAGGAATTCTTATCAGTAAGCACTTTGGGAAATGAATTCTTCTGACTGCAACTTCCTAAGAGAGGTGAAGCCACATGGTTGACAAAAATACTGTCTGACTTCCACTGAGACCAACAGGAAGGTGCTGGAAGCACATATTGCATTTTTCTTTAGCTTTCCAACCTGGATGAGAAATAATTATTTTCAATTTACATTTATGAAGGAACCTTCCAGGGAAAACCAACCATAGCATTGCAACATATTATTCTATTTTGTTTGCCATGCTCCATCTACTCTTGCATGTATTCATTAATTCAACAAATATTTATTGAGTGCCTATTATGTAGGCAATTAGGAATTAATGAACACAACAGACAAACACATGTTCTCATTAAGTGGATGGAGATAGACATCTATAGAGCAAAATTTGGTAATATAAGCCACTTTTTTTTTGCATGTATTTAATCTTTATCAGAATCATCTCTGTCTGCCTCATTGTTTTGGTGCTTCTCAAACATTGCCGCGCTTCCTGTCCCTCTCACCACTATCAAACCAGCAGGTTCCTTCTTCTTCACTCCCATATGGCCTGATCTTTGAAATCTAGTAGGAAGTTTGTTGCATATGCCACTCAATTTTCATTCCTAGGGCTAATATTGGTCTGAAATTTAGCCAGTGATGAACTTGAGCCACAACTCTACACTATAAAGGGACTCCTTTTCTTAAGCGGAATCTATACTCATGATTAGGTGATGTGCTCATTGTGTGCAATTCTATATAGGATCAAGTACTCAGCATCTTTTTTTTTAATGGGGTAAATTCTAAAAGAACAAGACTAAGACTTGGACATGATGGCATCTAGGAAGTAGAATTCCACATGGGAACAGAGGTGGCTCACTCCTTCTCTTGTTATAAGAATTATAAACACTTGATTTATTTTATCTTATTTTAAAAACAAAAAACTATTTTTAAAATTTATAGTAAACTATTTCAGACAAACCAAAGGAATAAAGATTTACATGGTATAACGAATATCTCCCAACTAACTTAAAACATATTATTAATCCACTTTCCTTATATAATTATACAAAATTTATCTTTTAAAAAATTAATGGGTATGTAGGTCACTTCCAACTTTTTTGCTATTACAATGTTATAATAAAGATTGTAGTTCATTTTACTTTCCACAAATGTGAAAAATCTCTAGCTTACATCTGTCTATTAAAAATTACAAGTTTCTGAACCTTATACACCGGTCTAGCTACTGCTTTTCCTTCTCACTTATAGGCAGCTCCTTTAATAGACTACAATTGTTGTCTACATTTTCTTATCATCCATTAGCTTTTCAGTCCTCTCATATTAGGTTTGCACAATCAATACTCCACAAAAAGCTATTTTCAATGACTTATTTGCCAACACAAAAAGACATATTATTTGACATTATCATACTTGATCACTTTTAGACTTTTAGGTTTTATATCATTAGCCTCCCTTCATGTCATAAGGGTGTTTTTCCTTGACCCAACCTTATTTTAATTCTGTTCTACCTAATTTCTCTATATCCATCTCCTTTACTAGCTTGTCTCCCTCCACACAGCTTTTTCATTGGAGAGGACAATTAAGTGATTCAAATATATGGCAAAGCTGATCTCCATCTCTCTCCCTTTCCCCTACAACTGATCCAGAGGCTAGATGTAGAATGAGAATTCTTCACAATAAAATGATCTGGGCATCTATCACCAATTGACATACGGTGCACCATATATTGTTCTTCCCCGGAACTTTGTCGTTTGCCAATCTTCACTTCTCACACCCTCATCTACATACTTTTCATCATGCTTTCATATACAGGAAAAGAAATCTTCCCCAAGAAATACGTGGAGAAGTTATAAACATTTCTGCTGTCATGAAAATGGATGAGCTCATTAAGGGAAGGAAGACTAGAGAGAAGACAATGCTATTGTTTTTGAGAACCCATTACAAATGCAAGACCAGACAAAGAATACACATGTTATCTTTGAAACTTTATAGAAAATTCACCCATCTGGATATCTGAAAAAAATCACCATGTGTGCTATACTGAATACCTATGGAACTGCTTCTTAGCAACACCTAAGAAATGCCTCCTCCCCTCCCCTCGTCTTCATCTTAATTGCAGTGACCAAAGCTAAGTTCATACATCATGACCCTCACCTTTCTCATTACAATTGAATGGTTCAGGGATGGGCACTTGACCCAAGATGAGCTAATTGGGTAATAAGTTTCTTACTCAATATTTGCTGAGTGAAGGAATTTTTGATTGGCTGCCTACCTTTTGTCAGTGAGTAAAGGAAAAACTGAACTCACTGGTAAGAATCGACATAAGGTGACCTCTATGATTCTCGATTCTATGAATTCTTCTTTCAACATTGTAAAAAGTATCAGAATATTTGACTCACTCAAATTTGTCTGTCAGAATACCTCAATGTTTATTTGGGTGGCTTTAATGCGTCTGGACCCACCCAGTCAGCATTCTATTGTTAGGTCCATGAGGTCACTTTTTAGATCCAGGACAATTCCTAGGGATTTATTTTCCTCTCTGAAATCTCACCTCAGAGACAGCCTGATTTCCTATTGTCCTTAATACTGATTTGAGCCATTGTATCCCTTGGGATTCTTATCCCTACTCTATTCTGGAATATTGAGTATAGACACACTTACCAGAACTCCTCATTTCCTTTCTCCCTTGAAAAAAAATACAACATATTCAGGCAGAAATAATTCCATGAAACCAACAATTTAAGGGATTACTGCTTGTCATGTTTTGCTCTTTGTATCAGTTTCAGAAGCAGGTCAAATAACCTATAATGATACCTAGAGGTATTCTTCAGCTCAAAACATTTGAATACAACAAAAATAAAGCTCTAGATTTTCTATCTTTATAGTTAATTTATGCTGAATAACTATAATCTTCATAGAACCAATGTCATTTGGTATTAATTTCTATTTCACTCTCATGTAAGAAAATGGTTTAAAAAACAATTATTAAGAAAATTGTCCCTGTAATTTTTGGATTCAGTTTTTCCTCCAAGTTTTATTGATCTTTTAGGTTCCCAATATTCTCTTCCCAGCAGTCTGAACCAGCATGTTGTTCCTTATTTCAGGCCTTTGTAATCACTTACAAAATGTTCTTAGGTTTTTGCTTATGCGCTAATTCAAAAGTATATTCTTTTTGTGAAAAGAGTACAGCTTTTGGTTCCTCCTGAGCCCTTTGGGCAGAACTAGAAGCTGAACTGTTTTTAAGGAGAGCATCATTAGACATTCTCTTTGAGCAGAAGGTCAGGGCTGTGACGGTCAGAATTTAGTTGAAGCCACTGTAGTACAGGCTACAAGCTACACCAGTCCACAGGTCTTTTGTTTTTAACAAGTTTTCATACTAATCACTGAGGAGAAGTAGAAGAAAGCAAGGTCTCAAAGATTAAGAAGTTACAAAACTAATCCACTTTACAAAACTCTTACAGCTATAGTTAATTATTTTTTATCCCATGCACATTGGTAGCTAGAAATTGCCCTTTAACTTCTGCTGCCTTCTTTTATTCTTGAGGGCAGATCTCACTAAATATTATTCCTTCCCATTGACTCCCATTAAATGAAAGTACACATCTAATTAGAGAAGAACTGGCATAAGTCAGCTCACGAGCTGTTGTTTAAATGAGTCATTTGTATTTTTGAGACTCTCCAGAGGGGTGAAACCTATTTCAGTGGTCCATGTGGGCTCTTGTTATAGTTTCTTAGAGTATCTGGGTTTTATTTGACAACCTAGAGAATAGTTTAGCACAGTACTTATTACAAGCTTTCACCCGAGCACTTTTAAACACAAGGAGAATTAACTAATGTGTGGTAAGTCTATAGAAATAGCCCAAAGGAATATACACTCCCACACACAGGGGAACATACATTCATTCATCAATTCAGGGAGTTCTTCTTACATAAAGAGAACTATATTTTTGGATCAAGTTTGTCCATAAATGTTCCCTAATCTGATTTGTGTCCTAATATAAAAGACAATGAGATGGAATACATGAAGAACCTGAGCCTTATGTTAGATGGTCTTAGATTCGATTGGTGGCCCAATAATTTGCTACCTATGTGGCCTTGGACAGGCAGAGTGAATTGCCTAGCCTTGATCTTCTCAATCTGATAATCTCATGGAGATTATAATAATATCTTATTCCATTGGGTTATTATGAAGATTAAATCAGTGATAAAATATGGGATTATGCCTAAGATAGAGTCTGGCATGTTTTAGGAACTCAATAAATATTAGACTCTCCTCCTTGCATTTTTTTTTCTCAGAACTTTAGAAACCAGAAGTAAGAACATCACAAAATAACAGATGACTCTCCTTACTCCAATATGTGCCAAGAAGCAAAACTGCCCAAATGAACAATCTTATTTAGTAAGATACTGAAAGGAGATTCACCTTTCAATTAATGCAGCACGGATTTGTAAATACCCAGTTTATGCTCTTCTTTGGTCACTATCAAGTAAGAATGACATCACTCTTCACTTTGAATAATTGGGGGATATTTGGTTCACAGCTTTTAGACAAGCCAGTATCTTTCCCTGAGGTCATTTTATGAAGAAAAAGTTTGAAAAATAAAATATTTTTACTTTCAAAAACCATAGAAAGATATACATCTTATATGTGTGTGTGTATTTCTGTGTCTGTCGAGTGTATAAGTGTATATATGTGTGTGAGTGTGTGTGTTTATGTGTGTATACACACACACACACAGAGTTGACATTTTAGCAATTTAGGGCTTATGGGTGGCAACCTTCGTGTGGTCAAAAATTTGTGTATAACTTTTGATTCCCCAAAGACTTAACTACTAATAGCCTGCTGTTACTGGAAGCCCTATCAATAACATAAACAGTTGATTAATACACATTTTTATTCTGTGTATATTATATACTACAGTCTTACAATAAAGTAAGCTAGAGAAAAGAAAATGTTATAGAAAATCATAAGGAAGAGAAAATATATTTACTATTTATTAAGTGGAAGTGGATCATCGTAAAGGTCTTTATCCTCTTCATCTTCACGTTGAGTAGACTGAGGAGGAGGAGGGGTTGATTTTGCTGTCTCTGATGGAAGAGGTGGAGGAGGTAGAAGGGAAAGCAGGAGAGGCAGGCACAAATTGTGTAAATTTATGGAAATATATTGTATTTTCTCTTACTTTTTGCTTCTTCATTTTCCTAAAAATGTTTCTACATGGTATCAATCCTTCTTCAACTGTTTGCTTTAGTTTCAGTGCCTGTGTCATAGAAGGGTCCTTGTTGTAAAAGAAGTCAAAAGCAGCCTTGAATAATTGGACCCCTTCTGCTAGATTGTCTAATGTCAGTTTGTTTTCTGGCACTGCATCTTCTACATCTTCCTCATCATCTGGCACTTGTTCAGAAGCACTCATCTCCATCAACTCATCTTTTGTTAATTCCTCTGGTGTTAAGTGTATTAGCTCCTTAATTTCTCCAAGATCCATATCTTGAAACCCTTTACCCCTACCTTTTTTGCCATATCCAAAATCTCTTTTATGGTTTCCTTGATTGGCTCTGTTATGAATCTGGTAAAGTCATGTACGACATCAAGAAACACTTTTCTTCAGCAGAAATTTATTGTTTTATTTATTGACTTGATGGGTTTCATAGCTTTTTCTATAACAATGATGGCATCTTCAATGGTTTAATCCTTCCAGACTTTTATGACATTCTCTCTACTGGGGATCTCTTCAATAGTGTTGACAATCCTTTCCGTAAAGTATCACGTGTAATGAGTGAGACTTAAAGGTCCTTATGGCCCCTGATCTTGAGGCTGAATTACAGACATTGGTTTTGGGGGCAAGTAGACCACTTCCACACCTGTGCTGTTGACCTTATGACATTCTGAGTGGCCGGGGCATTGTCCAATATCAAAAAATCTTTAAAAGGCAGTCGCTTACTGGCAAAGTGCTTCCTGACTTCAGGGACAAAGCATCAATGGAACTAATCCAGAAAAAGGGTTCTCACTATCCAGGCCTTCTTGTTGCCCATAAAAAAAAAAACTTGCAGTTGGTATTTATCTTTTCCCTTCAAGGCTTTTGAGTGTGCAGCTTTATAGATAAGGGCAGTCTTAATCATAAATATTATTGCATTTGCACAAAATAGTAGAGTTAGTATATTCCTTTCTGCCTTAAATCTTGGTGCTTGCTCCTTTTCCTTATTAATTAATGTCCTTTATGGCATTTATATACAGAATAGAGCACTTCCATCTGCATTTAAACCCCGTTCATGCAGATATCCTTTTTTCTCAATGATTTTCTTAATGGTATCTGGGTACCTGCCTGCTGCCTCTTTTTCAGAAGAAGCTGCTTCTCCAGTTATCTGACATTTTTAAAGCCAAACTTTTTCTAAAATTATTAAACCATCCTTTGCTGGCATTAGATTCTCTAGCTTTAGATCCTTCATCTTCCATTTGCTTTAAATTGTCATATAGTGACTTCACTTTTTTCAAATCATATTAGTGTCTAGGTATGCCTTTCTGATACCAATCCCATACTTACATAAAAATGACAATTTCAATATGAGATAAAAACATATTTCCCCAAAAGTACAACATTTTCATGCCTACTGGCATAGCTACATCAAAGGCTTTATGAATTTATCTTTTTTTACAGTGGTCCTTGTGCTGGATTCATTTATCTTGAATGGCAGCAAACCACAGCTGCAGACCTCAGCCTAAGGTACATATCAAGAAATTCAACCCTGTACTGTCATGTCATGACTTCTCTATGCATTCTGGGAGTACTTCCAGCATCACCAATGACACTTAGTATGGTCCCTTGGTGTTATTCAAGGTTTATGGTATTGCACTAACCATAATAAAAAATATGTGAGAACAGCAAGCAGTCACTTTTTACTCATTCACAATTTACTAGAGTGACTGCTCACACAGAGATGATTAGCATCACATGGCATTTTCAGCGGACACTTGCAACAGTTGAGCTCATTGCAATAGCAACAGGAGGTAACTACGAAGTTATTAGGGTAGTGCAGTATGTACTTAATTTTGTGCAGTATGTACTTAATTTTGTGCAGTTATGATTTAATACTGTATCTTTATGTTGATATTTCTCTTGACTGCTAGTGGCACTATGAATGGTCTATAAGTACTTTTAATGAATTTCAACTTTAGATAATAGTATTGTGTGCACTTTATGGCAGTAAATGGTAAAATAGACTAGTATCTACATATATTTTGTGCATTCATTACATACTTAACTTTTTCTTATTTTTTTGTCAATATTTCTAGGGTAAGCAGTTCATCTGTAAGTTTTTTCAAATTGTTGCAAATCTCCATACAAATTTCTAGTATATTTATTGGAAAACATCCATGCATAAGTGGATGCACACAATTCAAACCCATGTTGTTCAAGGATCAGCTGTATATCCATTTGGATTTCCCTGTTTTTCCCTTCATCTTGGCTTACCCATATAATACACATGAGGCTCACCACAACATTAAGATCAAAGTTGATCTCTTAAATACACCAGGCTTCATTTTCTTACTAAGGACTGTGATTATACTACTGTAGCTCCTGTCCCCGCAAGCCAACTAATTAGTTAGTTCATGGCCAACAATTTTAGCAAGAAACAAGCAGCTCTGAAATGCATTGACCACAGCTGCTAACACTGAGAATAAGGAGGACGCAGCTGGCAGGAAGACGAAATAAACAAACTGACCATAATTGGGGAAATGTTTTTAATCTCGAAAGATAGACTTCCCTAATTCATGGCAAAAGTTAATAGGGCAGCATACTAGGTAAAAATCCTTAGCAAAATTCATAACCAAGATGCCATCAGTTACATTGCAACTGACTCCTCTGGCCAGCAGATTCCATAGATCCCTGTTTATTCAAGTGTGGCCTAAGGATTATCTTAATGAGAATCTCTTAGTTGACTTAAAAATGCAGATTATATGACCTAACACCAGACCTACTGCATGAGCACCTCTTATGGGTGGTTCTGAAGTATGCTGAAGTTTGAGGACCTCAGCAATGAATAGGTAACTAAACAAGGACATTCGGATCTCATTTCTTTACCATTGATTTGCTTTGGCACTTTGTTCTGTGATATGCTTATCCAAGTACTCTCAGAAATCAGAAGGTGCCCAAGTCACTTCCAGGTTTTGAGATCCCAGAATATTAAAAATAATGATATCAAAACAGGGTTACAAAAATGAGCAAAATTGTGGTTGGTTTGATTTAAAATCAGTTAACACATTAGTAGCACTTTCATACATTAGTAAAGCCACTTAATATCTGTCATAAAAATTAGATATCATTGGCAGTAGCAACAAGAATTATATATTACTCAGAAATAAATTGAACAAAAGATGTGTAAAACTTGAACAGAGACAATTACAAATAACTTTTGAAGGGCAAAAAGAAAAAGATCTGAGTACATTGACAGAATGGAAAAATTCACTATTGTAAATTGACAATACCCACCAAAATTAATTAATTAACTCAGTGCAATTTCTATCTGAATTTCAAGAAATTTTTGGGGGGGGATTTTACCTAGTGATTTTAAATGGATATAAAACTAATGGATATAAAACTTAAGACAACATTAAAAAATAAAGTAGGAGTATATACTCTAACAGAGATCATGACTAAGTATTCTGCTTTAGTAACTGAAACAGTGTGATATTGGTTAAGGAATAGGCAAATCAATGAAAGGAATTGAATTAATTGCCCTTAAAAAGGCCCATGCATATCTGGGAACTTACAAAAGTAGCATTGAAAGTCAGTGGAAAAACGATATAAAGATAAACTTGTCAACAAGTGCCTATGGGACAATTACCTATCTATTTGGTAGAAAGATAGAAATAAAATTAGAGGATTGACAGCAAGATGACAGAATAGGAAGCCTCAGACTTTATTCTCCTACAGAGACACCAACTGAACAAAAATATACAGTCCAAAAAGTCTTTATGAGATCTTCAGATACCAGTTAGGAGGTAACAGTACCCCCAGGTAAGTTCAAAGCCAAGGACAGCCCTGTTGAAATGTGTAAGAGAAGCTGTTTGATTTCAACTGCATCATTCCTTTCTCCAAGCCACATGACTCAACACAATTAGGAGAAAAAAGTGTAATTCACACTTTCTCCTTTGGTGGAAAATAGAAGAGTTAAATACGTTAAATTTGGTTATTTCAGGGTGTTGTCTGATAGACTGATTTCTACCTCACCTGACATGTATTCCTGATGGAGCTGACATATTTTAGGTGCCTGGGGTCATAGAGAACAAAAAAGAGCTCAGCAGTTTTTTGTAGCACCAGAAATCCTGTAGTACCCCAGACAAACACTAGATAAAGAAAGATGTTACAAGCTCCTGAAAAAAGAAATTGACAAACCTTTCTAACTGGGAAGTTGGATACATAACCCCAATGAAGACACATCTCATAAAGGGTTGAGAGGTTCCCAGATTCTCTAGCCAGGCTCATTGGTGAAGTTCTTATTCTATACAAAGCCAGCCATATAACTGGGAGAAGTGGCTGTTTTTTCAAATGCACAAATCACACAAGAAAAATAACAAAGCACATGCATACATATACATGTATATGCACGCACACACACACACACACACACACAAATAAATATGGTCTAATCAAAGGAACAAAATAAAATTCCAGAAACCAACTCTAAAAAAATGGAGATCTGTCGGGCATGATGCTTCACGCCTGTAATCCCAACAGTTTGGGAGGCCAAGGTGGGCGGATCATGAGGTCAGGAGTTTGAGGGTCAGGAGTTTGAGACCAGCCTGGCCAACATGGTGAAATCCTGTCTCTACTAAAAATACAAAAGATTAGTGGAGCATGGTGGCAAGTACCTGTAATCCCACTACTCAGGAGACTGAGACAGGAGAATCACTTGAACTTGGGAGGCAGAAGTTGCAGTGAGCTGAGACTATGCCACTGTACTCTAGCCTGGGTAACAGAGCAAGACTCTGTCTCAAAAAAAAAAGAAAAAAATGGAAATCTATAAATTATTGGATGAAGAATTCAAAATCACCATCTTAAAACATAATGCACTACAAGAGAATGAAGACAACCAAATAAAATCAATACAACTATGCATAAATGAAATCAGAATATAAACACAGAGACAGAAACTATTTTTAAAAACCCAGAAATTCTGGATCTGAAGAATACAGTAACTAAATTGAAAAAAAATATACCAGAGGGGTTCGATTGCAGACTTGATCAAGAAGAAGAAAGAATCAGCAAACTCAAAGACTGGTAATTTGAAATTATTGAGTTAGAGGAGCAAGGAGATAAAAGAATGAAGGAAAGTAAAGGAAGCTGAAGAAACTTATGGAAAGTTTCCTATACAAAGCCAGCCCACAAAACTTTGTATAGGATAAGCTTATGGAAACCTGAAGAAACTTACCATCAAGCAAACCAGTATATCCATTGTGGGAGTTCTGGATTCAGGGCATTGAGATAAACAAGTAGGTAACTCATGTAAAGAAATAATGCTCCAAAATTTTTCGAATCTTGAAAATAAAGTGAACATTGAAATTCAAAAATCTGAAAGGACTCTAATGAATTCAGAGTCCCACATCAAGACAAACTACAACAAAACTGAAAAGTCAAACAAAGAAAAACCTTGAAAGAATAATAATAATTAAAAAAAGCAACTCATCATATACAAAGAAGCAACCATAAGATTACCAGTGGCTTTCTCAGCCAAAATATTACAGGACAAGAAGGAGTGCAATGATATGTTTAAAGTGCTGGGGGAAAAAACTCTGCCAACCAAAGGTACTATATCTAGCAAAATTGTCCTTCAGAAATGAAGAAGAAATAAAGACTTTCCAATATAAAAGCTGAGAAAGTTCATCACCAATTGACCTGCCTCACAAGAATTGTTAAAGGGAATCCTTCAAGTTGACACAAAACAATGCTAGTCAACAACATAAACATAAAGACATACAGGCCGGGCATTGTGGCTCACGCCTGTAATCTCAGCACTTTGGGAGGCTGAGGTGGGTGGATTATCTGAAGTCAGGAGTTCCAGACCAGCCTGGTCAACATGGTGAAACCCTGTCTCTACTAAAAATACAAAAATTAGCCGGGCATGGTGGTACGTGACTCTAATCCCAGCTACTCAGGAGGCTGAGGCAGGAGAATTGCTTGAACCTGGGAGGCAGAGGTTGCAGTGAGCTGAGATCATACCATTGCACTCCAGTCTGGGTGACAGAGAGAGATTTGGTCTCAAAAAAAAAAAAAAAAAAAAAGACATATAAAAATATAAAGCTCTCTAGTAAAGTTAAATACATAAACAAAGACAGAATCCTGTAAAAAATGCAATGATGGCATATAAATCACTTTTAATTCAAGTATAGAGTTTAAAAGGTTAAAGCATAGAAATGATCTATAACTATAAAACTGTGTTAATGGCTACGAAATATAAAAAGATGCAATTTGTGACATGCAATTTATGATAACATAAAATGTATGTTGTGGGGAAATGTAAGGGAGTAAAGTTTTTGTATGCAATTGAATAGATGTTTTATGCAATCCTCATGGTAAACACAAAGAAAATATCTATAGAAGATGCACAAAAGAAAATGAGAAAGGAATCAAAGCATATCACTACAAGAAACAACGAAACACAAAAGAAGGCAGCAAGAGAAGAACACATATATGAAGTAACTACAAGACATACAGAAAACAATTTTAAAAATAGCAATAGTAAGTTCTTTCATATCAGTAATCACTAAATGTAAATAGATTAAATTCCCCATTCAAAATACAAATGGAATAGTTGAATGGGTTAAAAAACAACAACAAGTTTCAAATACACTGCTGATTACAAGAGACTTACTTTAGACTTAAGGATATACATAGGCTGACAGTGAAAGTATGGCAAAAGATATTCTACGAAAATGATAACCAAAAGAGAGCAAGGTAGAGATACTTATGCCAGACAGGTAGACATTAACTCCAAAACTGTCACAAGAGACAAAGGACATTTTATAATGATGAAAGAGTCAATTTGCTAGGATGATATGAATATATATGAACTTAGCAGCACACCATAATATTGTTACATGAAGCAAACACTGACAAAATTAAAAGTAGAAATAGAGAGTAACACAGTAATAGTAAATTTTAATGCTCCACTTTCAATAATGGATAGAGCAGCAAGACAGAAAATCCATAAGGAAACTAAGGACTTGAAAAATACCATAGACTAATTGGACATGACAGGCATAAACAGAACACTCCACCCAACAACAGAATATGTTCTTTTTTTTTTAACTTTTATTTTAATTTCAGGGGTACATGTACAGGTTTGTTATATAGGTAAACTTGTGCCATGAGACTTTGTTGTACAGATTATTTCATCACGCAGGTGTTAAGCCTGGTACCCATTAGTTACTTTTCCTGATCCTCTCCTCTTCCCACCCTCCACTCTCCAATAGGCCTCTGTGTGTGTTGTTCCCCTCTATGTGCCCATGTGTTCTCATCATTTAGCTCCCACTTATAAGTGAGAACATGCAGTATTTGGTTTTTCAGTCCTGTGTTAGTTTGCCAAGGGTAACAGCCTCCAGCTCCATTCATGTCCCCCACTGCAAAAGACATGATCTTTCTTTTTTATGGCTGCATAGTATTCCATGGTATATATATATATATATATAATATTTTCTTTTTTCAGTCTATCAATGATGGGCATTTAGGTTGATTCCATGTATTTACTACTGTGAATAGTGCTGCAATCAACATATACTTGCATGTGTCTTCTTCATAATAGATCAATTTATATTCCTTTGGGTATATACCCAGTAATGGGATTGCTGGGTTGAGTGGTAGTTCTGTCTTCAGGTCTTTGAGGAATCGCCACATTGTCTTCCATGATGGCTGAACTAATTTATACTTCCACCAACAGCGTATAAGCATTCTTTTTTATTCATGACCTCACCAGCATCTGTTGTGGGGTGGGGGGAGGGGGGAGGGATAACATTTGGAGAAATACCTAATGTTAAATGATGAGTAACTGGGTGCAGCACACCAACATGGCACATGTGTACATATGTAACTAACCTGCGTATTGTGCACATGTACCCTAAAACTTAAAGCATAATAAATTAAAAAAATAGTATGGAAGTTTCTAAAAAATTAAAAATAGAACTACTATATGGCCCAGTAATTAAAATAATTAAAAATAATTATTACAGTAAATTTTAAATTATGTTTTCTACCACAGCAAAAATAAATAAATAAATAAAATTAGACATAGTGAATAAAAAATTATTTTGTATTTTAAATATTTACTTTGAGTAATTTAATGCTTTGGCACATGCATGCATGTAAACTTTATCTCTGTCTTTCTGGTCTCCCTGTTTTTGTTTATCTTTCTGTCTACTCTGTATCTATCCATTCAAAATTTTAATGGTGAGATACCATCTTACACCAGTCAGAATGGCTACTATTAAAAACTCAAAAAATAACAGATGCTGGTGAGGTTGCAGAGAAAAGGGAACACTTGTACACTGTTGGTGAGAGTGTAAATTATTTCAACCATTATGGAAAGCAGTATGGTGATTTTTCAAAGAGCTAAAAGTAGAACTACCATTTGACCCAGCAATCTCATTACTAAGTATATACCTGGAGGAATATAAATCATTCTACCATAAAGACACATGCACCTGAGTGTTCAATGCAAAACTATTCACAATAGCAAAGACAAAAGTCAACCTAAATGCCCATCAGTGACAAATTGGGTAAACAGAATGTGGTACATATACACCATAGAATACTAAGTAGCCATAAAAACAAATGAGTTCGTGTCTTTTGTTGGAACATGGATGGATCTGGACACTATTATCCTTAGCAAACAAACACAGAAACAGAAAACCAAATACCACATGTTCTCACTTATAAGTAGGACCTGAATGGTGAGAACTATGAACACAAAGAAGGAAACAACAGACACTGGGGTCTACTTGAGGGTGGAGGGTGGAAGGAGCGAAAGGAGCAGAAAAGATAGCTATTGGGTACTGGGCTTAATACCTGGGTGACGAAATAGCATGTACAACCCCCCCATGACACAGGTTTACCTATGTAACAAACCTTCACATGTACCCCCAAACCCAAAATAAAAGTTAAAACAAATTACAAAAACATTTTAATGGTGCAAAAATCATAAACCAGCTTTGTAGAACTGCCCCACTTTCTTCATCCTCCTACCGATGGACTTGACATTTCAGTGTAGCAACTGTTTTTGCTTCTCTGGGGGAGATATATGTCTGTGTTACAGAAATCCGTTAAAAGACTATTAGTGTTAGTAAGAGTGAAGTACTTTGGCATCAATAATTTAGCCATTTAGGCTTTCAGTATTGCTTGTAGAAAAATAGACTTGACCTTTGTCCAAGGACTGCTGATTCAGACTTTTTAATGACTTCTCATTTATTTCATTCCCAATGAAATTCCATGACTATGCAATAACTTCAGCATCTCCAAAGCAGAGTCTGTAAATTAGAGATTATTTCACAGAGAACTGAGATTTGCAAGGACCTACATGGTGATGATTCAGAGCAGGTCATAGAAAAACAATAAAAAGTTTGTCTACAACTTGTATACCCTTTTGTATAATTTGTTCCTAATTGGCCCCCTATGGCTATTTGAACATATGACCACAAATAATTTGACACTCCTCCCATTGAGAAGTGAGGTCTGTGTTTCTTTCCCTAGAATCTGAGTGGGTATGTGTCTGCTTTACCAGCAAAGTATGATGAAAGGCTATTAGAAGCCCTCTGAGGTTAGGTCATAAAAGACCCTGCTGCTTCTTCCTTGTTCAAGGGGATGGTCCCTCTAGAGCACTCAGACTCCACTGAGACCACACGCTGTACAAAAGCCATGACTTGTGAAGAGGCTATATGCATGCTCTCTGGAAGATAGCTGCAGTTGAGCACAACATTTAAGTCATTCCACTACAGGCACCAGATGTGGAGAAGAGGCCAGCTGTGGGGCTAATTAGCAGCCAACACTCACAGCAGTAGGTTTACATGGTCATATGGTATATTAGTCAGCTTTCACACAACTATAAAGAAATACCTGAGACTGGGTAATTTATAAAGAAAGGAAGTTTAATTGACTCACAATTCCACATGGCTGGGGAGGCCTTAGGAAACTTATAATCATAGCACAAGGTAAAGGGGAAGCAAGGACCTTCTTTACATGTCAACAGGAGAGAGTGTGTGTCAGCACAGGAAAAACTACCATTATAAAATCATCAGACCTCATGAGAATTCACTCACTATCACGAAAACAGCATGGAGGAAACCGCCCCCCTAATCCACCAGGTCTCTCCCTAAGCACCTGAGAATTACAATTCAAGATAAGATTTGGGTGGGGACATAAAGCCTAACCATATCATATGGTCATAGTTTTTGCAACCTTTGCAAGAGTAAAATATTTCAGTTCAATTGGAAAAATAAAAATCTCTGTGTATTGTGTTCTGGTATTGTATTTAGGAATTTTTTTTCTAAGAGAAAGCCCCCTAAATCTTCAAGGTAAATATTACAACCTCCTCTTGTTACTATAGGTAGTCAGGCAGACATGAGCAAGGCAAGAGAGGGCCCCCGCAACCAGGAACATCAGGTGACCATCAAGTGATGGTTGTTAACTTTTTCTCTAAAATAATAATTGGTTGCAGCCAACTCCAGGAAAAAGCAGTCTCCCAATAGATAGAAAAAAAACTAAAACTTGTGGTTAGCAGCTTCCTGATAAGATCTTAGGAGTTCAGCAAGTGGGCTCAAACATGTGCATTAAGAGGCAAAATGGCAGAGTTAACTAGTATATGACCTTCTAGGGATGTTTGACTGGCAAGGGAAGAACACCTCAAATGAGCATGTGTACAAGTCCAGTAAAGACACTGCATGTGTGACCCTCTCAAGTGCTGGCAGTCCACTGAGCATGTGGACAGCCCACCCCAAGGGAAGAATCATGGGAGAGGGAATGCAAGACCCTGGAAGCATGACAACGTATGAAACCTCAAGTCAAAAGGTCAAACTATGCACCTGATCTCTCAAGCTGCCTGCTTGGCCCAATTCCAAGTGTACTTTACTTCCTTTTGTTTCTGCTGTAAAGCTTGTTAATAAACTTTGATCCCTGCTCTAAAACTTGCCTCACTCTCCTACTCTGCCTTATGCCTCTTGGTTGAATTCTTTCTTCTGAGGAGGTAAAAATTGAGGTTGCCGCAGACCCATATGGGTTCACCGATTCACCAAAATTGTTCCTATAGGTAACAATTTTACATATAGGAAACAAACTCTAAGATCAGCAAATGGTGCTCCTAATTGAGCAGAAGTAAATAAGGGTAGGAACATGGTTTCAGATCCAATTTTTATTACCATAGAGTTTATTACCTTCATAGAATGCTGCCATTTAAAAAACAAATAGAGAAAATATGGAAACAAGAAGTATCCATGAATGCTGTATGTAAACATTTATGTGTATTTTTTTCAGGTTTGTTGAAATACTAATATTTAGGACTATTACATTTTCATTTTTGAGCCCTCAAGTTTTGGACGTTTGATACTGCAGTGAAAGGTTTAAAGAACTGCACAAAACTTAAAAGAAATCTTGAGGTAGTTGGCATACACTGGAAGCTGGGTGGGTTGATTTTCAGGAGTGGTGGTATGAACTACAGGCTAATCTTAGCTAGTTTGACAGATTGGAAGTAGATTGCTTTAATTAGGTGAGAAAAGAAATGAAAGAGGCTGCCTGAGGCAAATTGGGGGTGGGGAATGGGGAGGAGATATAGATAAAAGTACCTTATACCAGAAGTCTCCAACTCCTGAGCTGTGGACGGGTCCATAGCCTGTTAGGAACCAGGCCCCACAGCAGGAGGTGAGTGGTGATGGGTGAATGAGCATTACTGCCTGAGCTCCACCTCCTGTCAGATCAGTGGGGGCATCCGGTTCTCATAGGAGCACAAACCCTATTGTGAACTGTGCACGCAAGGGATCTAGGTTGTGTGTTCCTTATGAGAATCAAACTAATGCCTAATGATCTGAGGTGGAACAGTTTCATCCCAAAACCAACCCTCCCAACCTTCCATGGAAAAACTGGCTCCCATAAAACTAGCCCCTGGTGCCATAAAGGTCGGGGACTGCTGCCCTACACAGCTAAAGACCTAGACCCAGCCTAGTGATTGAGTCAACATAAATCTGAGGTGGAGGTAGGGGGTGAGAGAGAAGTAGCTACAGTCAATGCAACATGAATACCCACATTCCTGCCTACCATACAATGCAGTTGATCATCTTCCTGAGGCACCTACCAATGCCTAGTGCCCTGCCCCAGATGGAGGAAGCTAGGGATGACCCAGGCACAGAGGCAGCAGCAGGGTCATTGTTGGAGCAGCAGCCCAGGCCTTTCCTGAATGGGGCACGAATTTTCTGGTCCATGATGATCACACAAAGGAGATTTTTTGCAATCACACACAAAAAGCAGGGAGATTAAAATTGTGAGAAGTCCCAGAGCCCTAACTCCTAACACCCCCCAGACATGTTCTTCAGACAGGAGGAGGATGATGGAATGTCTGAGAAACTGAAGAGCTCTTGTTTTTCTTGACCGACCCTACCTCCATGCCTGGAGAAATAGGGTCAGTTTCCTGAATCTTAACACAGCACCACATTTTTGTATTCTTCTCTCCAGAGGGGAGGATTGCATTGGTCACCCCTTGCTTTATCTCAGGAATCTTGAGAGATAGGAGAGTTTCCTGACAATTATCCACCCCCAATTTTTTTTAACTCTAGTTTTATCAGCTGCTCCTGAAGAGGACTCCATAGGGTCTCTCTGCTTCTTTCTGTCTCCTTGAGCCACATGTAAAAGCCTAGGAATTTGCCCAGAGTTTGGAGTAGACATAAATTCTGTGATAATCTCCACAGATTAGGATTTGACCAAGAGGTTAGTTGTGAAAAGGTTCCCAATAACTAGAGGGTAGTGCTGTATTGTACAGAATTTAGAGAGTGAAAATTTTTCCAAGCTTTAAGTCAGGGCTACAGGCAGAATGAAAATGCAAATTTCAGACTCCTAGCCCAGATCTGCTGGGTCTAATTAAAAATGCATTTATTATTGTCTTGCTTTAAGGGAAAAGAGTACAATATATAATAAGTCTCTCTTTGCCAATTCAGGCATCAAAGATATAAAAAAGTAACCCTGGGGAAAGCTTTAAAAATTAACAATGCTGAAATGAAGAATGTTTTTAGATATTTCCATGTGTGTTTTTGCACCAACCTGATATAGGCTAAGTAACTGAAAGTCTTAGGAAGGCTCTGAAAGTGTCAGGATTGGAGATGAACTTAATACAATGTAGTAATAAGTAATATTCTCAAATAACTTTTATTTTAAATGGTATTTGAAATGATCAATGCCAAATACATTGTCCTACTTTCTATAAGAATGGTTCAGTCAGAGCCACCACTAACCTACATAGTGGCTTTCTGGGAATATGAGAATAATGTCTCCTCTGGGTGAAGGCAGACCATGTGGCAC
Source organism: Hylobates moloch (assembly GCF_009828535.3). Classification (NCBI taxonomy): domain Eukaryota; kingdom Metazoa; phylum Chordata; class Mammalia; order Primates; family Hylobatidae; genus Hylobates; species Hylobates moloch. Next base: position 32,006,278 of record NW_026652292.1, read on the forward strand.
TCAGCTGGTGATGGGCAGCAAAAGCTGGTTTCAGCTCCTCATTTGGCCTCAGTGCACTGTTGCATAGCAATATGTAACAGCTCTGGTTAAGTTAAAGTAGGTTAGGAACTTACTCCTGAGTGGGTGAAACTTAGGTGTGAAGTCTCAAGAAATGTGTATGACTTGGTTTGTGAAGAGCTCTCTTGGTTCTGCAGAAGGCTTCATCAATGCCAGCCTTGGACATATTACTTAATGACTGTATCTCTAGTCCTCAAATAATTTCTCACACTAACTTTCAAGAACTTTAAAAAATATTTGTCCAAGTCCATGGAGGAGGAGAGTAAGGGCCAAGGCATAGTCTTGTAGTGTCCTGCTCAGTTATTCATTTACCTCTCAACAAAGATTTCACAAAATGGAATTTGCATTATCTTGGGTAATTTACTTGCTTTCAAATACAGAAGAGACTCTCTTAAAAGAGGCTATCACACAGATTTTACATTTCAGAGGTGTTGCCTTTGCTAGTGTGTTTTCAAAATAGGGGGGGAAATGCAATCCTCCCTCCATCTGGAACTTCAAGTAGAACATGAGAAACAGCTGAAAGCATAGAGTAAAAATCAATGTTAAAAGTAATGTGAATGGATGGATAGCTGATATTTTAATAATTCTTTGGGGGCATATTTTATGCCTATAAATTAATGCATAATCATGATAAAACGTGCAGACAATACAAAATTTGTATGGTAACAAAGGAAACTCCCCTGCACCATTTCCCAAAACCAGAGGAAAGCACTATTAAATGAATGAATACTTCTAGATTTTTTTCTAAGAAATTACACACACATATCTTTAGATACTATTTAAGTAAACATTTGTATTAAAGTAGAACATACATGTACAAAAGTATACATATCATAATTTATAGCTCAATGAATTGTTACAAAGTGACCACCAATATACTCATCACCCAGCTCAAGAAACAGAACATTATCAGTACCTCAAAGGCCCCCAAATATTTCCTTTCTATCTATATATAATTTTTATATATAAATGCAATAATAAGGTACACATTTTTGAGCCATTTACTTTTTCCACTTAAGATTTTTATGCCAAGAACATATATACTTGTTACACCACTGTATAGTTTTCCTTATGGACTTAATATAAGTAATATTGCCTTATTAACAGATATTTAGTTTATTAAATTGATCTTGAATGAAATTTTAAGCTGAGAGTTAAAAATCATTCTTTTGAATCTTTATTTTTATCAAAAAAACTCCAACATTGCTAACTAACAATTTTTCAAACATTAAAGTGCAATAACCCACAGATCAGTAAAGGACTTCCAGAAGCCATTCATGGCTTCCTCTGAGTAATCTTTGTAAATACTGCTTAGTGACAAGACAAGCAGATTTTCTTGGTTCCTTGTCTCTCCCTCTCTCACAGGGGCAGGAGTGTCTGGCCAGGGCATGAAGAAGGCTAACTCATGCTGCAGATTGAGTCCTAGAGCCAGTACTGTCTGGGAAAGAAGATTCTGATTTGTAGCATTTGCCAAATGCTGTGATATCTGTACTCCCACCATGACTGATTTCAATTGACCAACTTGAAGTCACTGAACATAGAGTTGGGAGAAGATGCAAATAATTAGCCCTTAAGAGCGGCTGCAAGATGCTTTCAACATGCCCCTGCCTGGGGTCCGGAGGGAAGAAAGCAAGTGTAATCACCTGACGGGTTCTTTCTGACCACTGCACAGACCAAATTAACTCACTGGGACCATGGTATTGCAGTAGAGGAATAGTTTAATTGACACAAGGCCAGCCCGTGCTGGAGCACTGGAGTTATCACTGAGGTTTTCAAGGATAGTTGGTGAGCCAGAGAGTAGGGAATGGGTGCCATTGATTAGTCGAGGATGTCATCACAGGGGTGTGAGAAATAGTCCTTCTGTGCTGGGTCCACCTCTGGCTGGGGCCCCAGGATTGGTTGAATCATGAACCAGGAGTCCAGGAGGGGGTCAGCTGATCTTCAGAAATGTAAAAGTCTGAAAACACAACTCAAAAGGCCAATCTTAGGTTCTGCCATAGTGATGTTGTCTACAGCAGTAATTGGGGAAGTTACAAATCTTGTTAATTCCAGAACAATGACTGGTTATTTTGTCGTTTAACTATGCCTACATCTTAGGAGGCTCCTCTCCTAATCCTAATTTGTGGCTTTTTATTAGTTTTACAAAGGTGGTTTAATTTTAAGAAGGACTATTAATATCCTTGCTTTAAGGTTAAACTATAAACTAAGCTTCTGCAAAAGTTAGTTTCGTCTATACCCAGGATTGACCAAGGACAGCTTGGAGGTTAGAAGCAAGATGGAGTCAATGATGTCAGACTATTCTCACTGTTGTAATTTTGCAAAGGTAGTTCACAAGGAAAAGCAGGAAAAAGAGCCAAATGGACCATGAATGAGTGCTTGTTTAAAATAGAAAATAAAATAATAATAACAAAAGGAGCAGAATGGAGATCTGAAATACTTTTCAATGGTAAATTGAAATGAAGAAACTCCTTGGGTATTGCTTTGAACAGGAGTGGAATGTCCAAGTAGTGCCTTTTTGTTCTAATCAGTCACATGATACAGGGTACATGAGTGCTTGAGCTGTCCACTCAACAGGTCAATTTTAACTTTCTATCAATATAATAATCCTGGGTTATAGAGGAAATTTGTATATTGTGGAATTTCCCTTTTTCATGCCTGTGGCAATCAGCAGAGAAAAGAAATAACGCCACCCTCAACCCCACACACAAAACAGAAATTGAGATAAGGCAATTGAATAGAGTGTTTCTCCAAAGTAACTGCCTTTAGTCGAGACAAACTTATTTTGTGCATACCATATACCAAGGGCTGTTCTTGGTGTTCAGGGAAACTGGTAATCAAGAAAGAGCAAGTTAATAGAAGAGAGCCTTGAAAAGTAAAGCAAGTTTGGGAAGGGCAAGCATACTTGTTTAGCACCTTACCATTAAAATACAATGCTATCGGAAAAAACCCTTCTAGACATTGGCTTAAGCAAAGACTTCATGACCAGGAACCTAAAAGCAAATGCAACAAAAACAAAGATAAATAGATGGGACTTAACTAAACTGAAAAGCTTCTGCACAGCAAAAGAAATAATCAGCAGAGTAAACAGACAACCCACAGAATGGGAGAAAATCTTCACAAATTATGCATCCAACAAATGACTAATCTCCAGAATTTACAAAGAACTCAAACAATTCAGCAAGAAAAAAACGAATATTCCCATCAAAAAGTGGACTAAGGACATGAATAGACAATTCTCAAAAGAAGATATACAAGTAGCTAACAAATGTATGAAAAAACGCTCAACATCACTAATTATCAGGGAAATTGAAATCAAAACCACAACGTGATACCATCTTACTTCTGCAAGAAGGGGCATAATAAAAAAATAATAGATGTTGGCATGGATGTGGTGAAAAAGGGACATTTTTATACTGCTAGTGGGAATGTAAACTAGTACAACCACTATCAAAAATAGTGTGGAGATTCCTTAAAGAACTAAAAGTAGAGCTACCATTTGATCCAGCAATCCCAATACTGGACATCCACCCAGAAGAAAAGAAGTCATTATACAAAAAAGATACTTGCACATGCATATCTATAGCAGCACAATCCGGAATTGCAAAAATATGGACCAGCCCAAAGGCCCATCAATTAATGAGTGGATAAAGAAAAAGTTGTATATATATAATCTCCAGATTATATGTGTATATATATACATGCCATGGAATACTACCGAGCCATAAAAATCAATGAAATAATAGCATTCACAGCAACCTGGATGGAACTAGAGACTATTATTTTAAGTGAAGTAACTCAGGAATGGAATGGAAAACCAAGCATTGTATGTTCTCACTCATAAGTGGGAGCTAAGCTATGACAACCCAAAGGCATAAAAATGATACAATGGACTTTGGGGACTCTGGGGAAAGGGTGGGAGGTGGGTGAGGGATAAAAGACTACACACTGGGTACAGTGTACACTGCTCAGTGTACTGCAGTGCACACTGCCCCAAAATCTCAGAAATCACCACTAAAGAACTTATCCATGTAACCAAACACTACCTGTTCCCCAAAAACCTATTGAAACAAATAAATAACATGATGCTAGACTGAGAAAGGAAGCAATTGATGGCTAGTGTAGGGATTTAAAGCCTTCTAAGCAAGACATAAAATCCAGAAGCCAGGAAAGAACTGATACATTTGATTCATAGATAAAATTTCTAAGCTGCAAAAGTATACTGTCAACTAAGTGTAAAAAACAAACACACATGTTTCACATTGCAAGGGTCATTCTCCTGTTGATTGCTCTTACTAACTCTATTAGTTTTCTATCACTGCCTGTATTCATTTGCCAGAGCTACCATAACAAATATCACAGACTAGGTGGTTTAAACAATGGAAGTTCATTTTCTCACAATTCTGGAGGCTAGAAGTCCAGGATCCAGGAGCCAGTAGAGTTGATTTCTGCTGAGGCCTCTCTTCTTGTTTTGGAGACAGCTCCCTTCTTGCTGTTTCCTTACATGGCCTTTTCTCCAAAAATAGTCATTTTGGACGTTAGAGATTTAATATGTGAATTTTGTAAGGACACAATTCAGTCTATAATGCTGCCATAAAATTTACACAAACTTAGCAGCTTAAAACAACACAAAATTTTTATCTCACAGTTCTGTGAGTGAGAAGTCTGACTGGCTCATCCAGGCTGGTTTCTCTGCTTGGGGTTTCACAGAGACGAAATCATGACACTGTCTTGCTGGGCTGTTATCAAGAGGCTTTGGGAGGTATTTCTCAGCCCAGCCAGGTTGTTGAAGAACCCAGTTCCTTGTAGTTATGGTCCACTGTTTCTTTGCTGGTTGTAATCTAGGGGCCACTCTTGGCTTCTACAGGTCTCTATCAGGTCCTTGCATGTGGACCCTCCACATTGGAACCAACAACAGTGCATCAAAGCCTTCTCATACCTGGAATCTCTTTTATTTCTTGTTATGTTTTTATGTTTTTAAGGGATCACATGATTAGATTGAGCCCACCTAAATGAACCAGGATTATCTCCCTATTTAAGGCCTGTAGCCTTAATCACATCTGCAAATTCCATTTTGCTATGTAATATAAAATGCTCATAGCTTCCAGGGAGTAATACATGAGTATGAACATACAATAGGGGGACCCATTATTTAATTTACCATAATAGCATCTATATTAGAGCTTCAACAATGTTGAGCGAAGAACTTAATTTGTTCCTGACTTATGAGAATAGCTCTAGCATTTCCTCATTCAGCATAATGCTGGCTTTTGACTTGAAATGTGTGTGTGTGTGTGTGTGTGTGCGTGTGCGTGTGTGTATCTGACTTCTCTGTATTAAAAATATTCATTTATTCCTATTTTCTATTTTTTTTAATCAGTAATGGATGTTTAACATCATCAAATGCCTTTTTGGCATTATTACACTTACTTTTTATGTAACTAACCTATTTGTCTTGTTTATTAAGTTTTCTTGTTTGTCATTGGAATTAACCCTTTCTCTCTATGTTCTGGAACTATTTACTAGTTACACTAGTTATCTGTTGTTTAAGAATTTAAAAGAACTAATCTTTAAAACCACTAGGGCTTGGCACATTTTGAGGGAGAATTTCTTTGGCAATTTTCTTAATTTTTTCCCTCTTTTTAGGTCTTTTTAGATCAGTGCTTCCTTTGAAATAAAATTTTAAAAAATCTAGTCTGTCACTGCAGTTTTTCATATTAAACATCTATATACATACATTGAATGCACATGATGTATGTATATATCAGTATTTAAAGGTTTTAATGTGTCCAGTGGACTTTCTTCTTGCCCACTGTCTTTTCTGGTGAGACTGACAATACTACTACTCATATGGGGACAAAGTATGTCTTAAAGTGTTTTACTGATTCATAGTAGAGAAACATGTCTCTCAAAAGTATGTTCATGGTAATGGAAATGAGATGTTAAAGCAATTCCATCAAGTTCTTGGTATTAATTTTTAACTTTCCCAAAAGGATGAAAATAAAGCTATATTTTCAAAATCTATCTTCAATTTTTCATTAGTATTCAATTCTAACAACTTATTCTTTAAGGTTATACATTTATAATACTCCTTTTTAAAAATGTTTAATTAATTTTTTTTTGAGCCAAAACCTCACCATGTGCTTGCCCAGGCTAGTCTTGAAATCAAGCGATCCTCCTGCTTTGGCCTCCCAAAGTGTTGGGATTACAGGAATGAACCACTGTGTGCAGCCTATAATATCACTTGATGAAAGACATAGATTCAAAACTAATCCACTACCTAGAATGGATCTTCTTTTGACCAAAAAGAAAATTCAAAACATCTTATCACATATGGAAGGTATTTAGTATGATAACTTCTTGCAGGTGTGCAGTATTCAGATCACTAACCTACTTTGTAGCAGGACAAGCCGCAGACAAAACTCCTCAGACACCGAGGTAAAGAAGGAAGCAGTTTATTCGGCCAGGAGCATCGGCAAGACTCCTGTCTCAAGAGCCCAGCTCCCCGAGTGAGGGCTGCATGCACTGCTAATCAGAACGAAACAGAACAGGACAGGGATTTTTACAATGCCTTTCCACACAATGTCTGGAATCTATAGATAACATAACCGGTTAGGTCAGGGGTCGATTTTTAACTACCAGACTTAGGTCAGGCAGGCCCAGGCCTGGTTTCGGGTCTGGTTCCTTGGTTTTGGGCTGGTTCCTAGGCACCGGTCTACCTGCATTTAGTTTTGCTTCTCTTTCTTTTTCTGAGTATAAAACAATATAAAACAATATGAGAGGGTCTGTCTCTCTTCTCTCAACTTCATGGTTACTTATTATTAAATTATGGAACATGTAACAATGGTCCGTAGAAACGATTCTCCCAAGCTTCTAGCTTTCATTTTTGCTCTTACATTTTATCTCCAATTGAAAAATTGCATTTTTTTGTCACATGGAAGTATTAAAATTGTAAACAATTCAGAAGACATTAGAAAAAAGAAAGTCTGGCTGTCTATTTTGCATCTTTAAAATGTTGAGCCCAAAATATAAGGAGAAAATTTTCATATCTCAAACATCCTCAACAGAGTTTCTTCCCCTCGATAACCATGTATGTCATTATGCAATAACATTTGTGATCAACAACCCTGGTAAATTTTTACATAATTCACAATTTTTACTGCATCAGTAAGCATACTGATTAGGTCACCTGACATTTTTCACAGCAAGACTTTCTCAATGAAGGAAGCAATATGTTGATGTATATCCTAGCATAGCCTCTTAACCTGGAATGTTTTCCTGTCATTGCAGCTGCATCACCAAATCATCCTCCTGTATAGAACTTACACTCCAAACCACATTTGTTGACAAAAAAAAGACAATTAAAAATGAAAATGATTACAAAAAGTAACAAGTTATAAAAGAAATAAATGCTTACATTTTTCTCATTTTTTGAATACATTAGGTTGCAGTTGATACATCTTAAAATATCACAAGTTGCAATACACTTAATTTTCTTTTAGGCCATTTTTAATAGAATTCATTATTCAATCCATGATCAATAGCTTTTTAAATAGTTTTTTGGGGGTTGACTAGTATATGTTCATTTCACCTACAAATAATAAGTGTGTCTTTTTAACATTTGTATTTCTCATTTCTTTCTCTTTCCTAATTGTATTGAGTACCACATCCAGAATAACATTAAACTAGAATTTTTCAGCACTAATGCCCTTAGGGGTCAGACAAGATTTGTTGTGGGTGCCAGGGAGGGCCGTCATATGCACTGTAGAATATTTAGCAGCATCCCTGGTCTCTACTCAGTAGATACCAGTAGCAATACGACATGATCAAAACATGATTTGGAAGTAAGTGAGAAAGCAAAGAGAGTAGAATTAGAAAGTGAATATTGAAGGGTAAGATATTGGTGAAGTATAATCCATTACTAAGCCACTTTCATATTATTTTTGAATTATGATATGTATTTACTTACTTAGGTATCAGCTATGTAGCACAATTTCATCTATTAAAAATCTGCAGAGATAAAAACTATAGCAAAAACTATCAAAGTTGTTATTTCTGAGTATTGAGTTCTTAGAAAGCTTTTTAACTTTTAAAATATCTTTATATTTAGTTGAATTCATTTTTTGTAATTGAGCACATATATATTTATAATAAAATAATACCATTTAGAATATTAATATACATCATTTTGTAGGTGTCCCATAGTCATAATTATGTTAAAAGCTGGATCATTAGAATATCAAATAAAATATTAAAGCTCTTCATTTATGGATTATAGAAATGTCTTCTTTGTATTTTCTAATTTTTTTGCAATATACATGTATTATAATGAAAAACAAAGTTACTTTTAGAAAGTAAATTTTTTGTAGATGGACCTTGATAAAAAGCCCTGAGGTATGATTTTGGAAGTAAATTGTAGAACAGAGTTATTATCTCTGGAAGTATTGTTGGGTGACAAAAATCTGAAAATGTCCTAAATTGCCTTATAGCCAGTTTTATCTCATAGGAAACAGAGACAATGGATAGATTGTTTCCTATTATTAATACAGACTGGTGCCAGAACCAGCTACACAATTTTCAGAGCCCAATGCAAAAAAAAATACTGGGCCATTTGTTCAAAACTTATTAAGAATTTCAAGATAGCAACAGCAGAGTATTAAAACTAAGTGGGTGGGGCTTCTGAGCATAAGACTCTGTGCAACTGTGTAAGTAAGCCACATGCCCATAAAGCTAGTCCTTCCTATATAGGATCATTTGTTTATAAAAAAAGAATTGGTGGGACCTGGGAGAATACATTCATTTTACAGTTCATGGTAGCCAACGAAAAGTATGCCATAGATTTTAGAGAGATGGTCATTAAAAAATCAGAAAAAGTAAGTATGAATTCATAGCATGAATCTTAGGCCATAGAAAGACAGAGAGTTAGGAAGTTCTTGAAAACTTTAATTTTCATTTCAAAATTGCAAACGAGAAAACATAGGGCAGGTATATGAAAAAAAAGGCTGATTATACTGGCTTTCTCAGATGAGTTCAAATTTTAAAGAACTTGTATGTGAGAGAAAAACAAGGGCATGAACCCAAAGGTGAGTGTCACAGGGTACTATAATTGTACAGAACAAGACTAGGCTTATCAAAGTTCAGAGTGATCTGAGTCTTGGGGAAAAGTTTCTCACACACACACACACACACACACACACACACACACACACGTGGGCTCTTTGTAAGCTCTATTAGAACAAGAGCAAGGAAAGGATGTCAACTGGAAGTTAAGGAGTTATAGGTGTAAAATGACAATGACTGGATGGTAAAGTAGCAGGGATGCTTTTGCTCCTGTCTGACTAGCTAAATTGTGAGAGTGCTGGGTAGTGGATAGGAGGTAGCCTGAGAAAAATTTTCGGATACATTTTCCAAAACTCTTTTCTATACTCTGTTCTTCACAATATATCAGTGACTTACATTGAGATAAACTGGTGAATTATGTGAAAGTTTCTTGATGCTGACAGACAGCTACTATTTTCAGTGACAGAACCATTATCTTACACAATCTTAATAACTAGAATCATAGGTCAAATTGGATAAGATGAGTAAGAATCAGTACAAAGTTCTACTGTTACCCAAAAAAATCAACTGCAAAAATATAATACAAAAGAGGCGTGACTTATCAACAAAGATTTAGGTTTGTCCAACATCGATGTGATTAGGTTAATCATAGATGTATGCCATTGAATAACAAACGAGAGGACAGTGCTGTGGTCAGATCACACCTGAAGTCCTGGGTATAATTCTGAGGGCCATGATGGAAGGCAGTGACACCTGTAAATTACAGCCACAAAGAAGAGGCTGAACATATGACTAGACTAAGTCATGGTGTGTATATGGGGCAAGAGGAACTCTCATATCTTGCCTGGGGTGCAATCACTTTAGAAAATAGATGGATCTTATCTTGTAAGGTTAAAGACATGCATAACCTATGAGACAACATTTCTGCTCCTAGATGTATACCGTGGAGTAACAATTACTTGTGGGCACCAGGATACATGATCTGAAAGGTTCCTAGCAAAGTTGTGCATAATAATACACCACTTGGAAAGTTCCCAAATGTACCTCAACTGCAGAATGGATTTAAGAAACCTGTCATAATTCAGTAATAAAAACAAAATATAGCTACACACATCAATATGCATGAATTTCATAAACACCACGTTGAGCAAAGGAATTAAGACACAAACAGATATATGTGTGTATGTGTCCATTACACAAAGCTAAAAAAAAATACAGGCAAAACTAAACTAAAACATTTAGGGATATATAGTTAGGTGAATAAACTACCAAAAGGAGGGGGAAAAAAAAAGAAGCAAACAAGAAATTACCTCAAAAGTTATGATAGCATTTTGGCTGGGTGCGGTGGTTCACGCCTGTAATCCCAGCACTTTGGGAGGCCGAGGCGGGTGGATCACTAGAGGTCAGGAGTTTGAGACCAGCCTGGCCAACATGGTGAAACCTTGTCTCTACTAAAAATACAAAAAATTCAATGGACGTGGTGAGGGCACCTGTAATCCCCACTCCCCGAGAGGCTAAGGCAGGAGAATTGCTTAAATCCGGGAGGCAGAAGTTGCAGTGGGCCAAGATCACGCCACTGCACTGCAGCCTGGGCGACAGAGACTACGTCACACACACACACACAAAAAGATAGTATTTTTTCTCTGGGGGTTTACAGGACGTGAATAATTAGAGAATTTGAAGGTGCAGGCAATATTCTGCTTGCCATCTTGGGTAGTGTTTAGACAGGTGTTTATAATTACACATTATGCTAATCATTTATAGGACTGTACATTATATCTAATATTCACAAATTTGGAAAGGTTAAAAAAGATAAGGGCTTCACAGCTGTGTGAAGATGTTAAAAAGTATCTCAAGGTGTAAAACCCAGAAAAGAGAAGACTCACTGAGAGCCTGACAATTATCTTCGGTTATTTTGAAGGATATTATGCTATAGTGGAAATTTTGTTTTTGTTTACTTCACAGTCTTCTTTTCTCTGGGTTCTGAGACCTGTTTTCCTGGAAATCACCCCTTCCACTATTCCCTTCTCATTTCATTCACATGGTCGACAGCACCCACTTCAATTTTGTGTGATCCCCTCCTCACCTACCTTTCCCTCTCCCTACCCCACATAGCCACCATGTATTAGTTGAGAGAATACCTGACTCTGAATAGGTCATGAGAGTTCATTCTCTATAAATTTACATTCAGAATCCAATAGGGCAATTAGAATTTATTGACTGAGCTTACAAGGTAAAATGTTTGACTATGTAGAAAAAATTACAGTGATACTTTCTCTTAAGGTACTTACTGCCAGCTGCTTGAAGGTGTTTAAGTGTGGCCTGAATGTCTAAGAAAGAAATGCAAATGAACAGAATATAGGAATAGCTTTGCAAAAACAAACAGAAAAATTCCTGTGAAAGTTCTTAAACACACAATATGGATATATCATCGTTTTTTCCCATACATCCTCTTTTTTTTTTTTTTTTGAGACAGAGTCTCACTTTGTTGCCCAGGCTGGAGTGCTGGAGTGCAGTGGTGTGATCTCTGCTCACTGCAAGCTCCGCTTCCCGGGTTCACGCCATTCTCCTGCCTCAGCCTCCCAAGTAGCTGGGACTACAGGTGCCCGCCACCATGCCCAGCTCATTTTTTATATTTTTAGTAGAGACAGGGTTTCATCGTGTTAGCCAGGATGGTCTCGATCTCCTGACCTTGTGATCCACCCACCTTGGCCTCCCAAAGTGCTGGGATTACAGGCGTGAGCCACTGTGCCCGGCCTCCATACATCCTCTTTTACCATTAAATGCCTTTATTTAACCACAATTTTTCCCTAAATTTAAAGCATATCTTCATCTCTGCAAACTTCAGGAAATATGTCTGATATAAGATTAATTTGTACTCACATTTAGATTTAAAATGTTACAATTATACTATTTGTCTCTTTTATTGTTTAATCTCTATATATATGTGTGTGTATATATGTATAAAGATTAAACACACATATATGGACCGAGATTAAACAGAATACATATTTATATATGTATTACACACACATATTTATATTTTAATAAGCTTACATCATGCTTTGATCTCTGTATTTTTATTTCTTTCTTGAATTCAACTGTGTGAGCATGTTTGTCATTTCATGTGTTGTATCTTCAGACTTCCAGCCCATTTTTCTATCTTGTTGTACCTTTTAATTATTTCCTTAAGAAAGAAAAACATGATTTATAACCGGCATAATGTGCTGACTTTAAATACCAAGATTATATTTTCTAAAACAAGAAACCAACATGGTAGAACCACCACTGACTAAACAACATTAATTGTTGATGACAGGTTTCCTTTGGTGGATGGGCACAGAAATTCTTCAGGTAAGAACTCTCATTAATCCAATGGAAAGACTGTGCTAAAATTTAGATTGTTACTCTAATGATAAAAAATTATTCCTATGTTGTGTTCCATTATTTGAAAAAGGAAAGAGAAATATTAAGAGATGGGAGAAGTGTACATTATGTGTTATCCATTATTTAAAATAATCAAACAGTTCTTTCAACTGAGGATGGAAATACAAGGGTACTTTTTATCATAAGACTTTTTTTGTAGTTGTTATTTAGGGTTCAAGAGGCATATTTCTCCAATTTGACTTTTATTTATCTATTATTAGAAAATATCCACCAGAGTATTTCAATTTAGAGTAATAACTTGAATTCTAGTATTTTGCCTTCCAGCCGTTATTATCAAATAGTATTTTTTAAAACACTCTTAAGATGGCTTGAAAATCCATAATTATTACATTATTCATCACAAATGAATTCCACAATTGCACAGACTGTTAACATTTTCCATTGAAATATACTTTAAAATTTCCTAGAATTATTATTTAATATCTGAAATAAAAAAATACTCAAGTAGAAAGAGAGGAAGAGACAATTTGTGTAATTTTGGCATTGGAAATCCATGCAGTTCAAAATATTAGAGTACCAGTGATACACAGGTTCTCAGCTGGCTCTCAATGATCCCTACTTGCAGACGTTTGTGCAGTATTCACTCTCTTGAATATGCACTGCACATATCAACTCATTTCTAATGACCAGAATATGGCAAAGTGACATGACATTACTTCTAAGATTAGGTTAGATAAAGACTTTGGCTTTCATCTTGTGCATACTCACTTTTTCTCTCTTGGATTGCTTATCTGAGAAAATCCAGTTGTCACGTTGGAAGGCATCCCTGTGGAGAGGCCCAAAAATGAAGGACTGGAGCCTTCCAACAGCCATATTCATGAGCTTGAAAGTAGATCCCATCTCCAACCCAAGCTTTAGATGAGATTATTGCCCTAACTGATAACCTTGACTGCTGCTACCTCATGAGGTACTTTGAGCCAGAGGCACACTGTTAATCTGTACTCGTATTTTCAACTCATAGAAAATGTGAGATGATCAATATTTGTTGTTGTAAACTACTAAATTTTGGATAATTTGTTATGTAGTGATAGATAGCTAATACATGTGTACCAGCAACATTGAAATATTGGGAGAAGGCATACAGTAGTCTCCCCTTATCCATGGGGGAATATGTTCCAAGAATCCAGTGGATGCCTAAAACCATGCAGAGCAAGAAACCCTAGCCAAAGAACGCCAAGGTCACCTTTTCAGTTAAAGGAAGCTCTTTATGGCTTCTCTTTAGCGTATTCAAATTTCCAGCATTACTACTCTTGTACTTTGGAGCCTTGGTTTTTCTTTGTTTGTTTGTTTTGTTGTTGTTGTTGTTCAAGATGGAGTTTCACTCTTTGTTGCCCAGGCTGGAATGCAGTGGCGCAATCTCGGCTCATTGTAATCTCTGCCTCCCAGGTTCAAGTGATTCTCTTGCCTCAGCCTCCCGTATAGCTGGCACTACAGGCACGCACCACCATGCCCAGCTAATTTTTGTATTTTTTTCTTTTTAGTAGAGATGAGGTTTTGCATGTTGGCCAGGCTGGTCTCGAACCCCTGACCTCAAGTGATCTGCCCACCTTGGCCTCCCAAAGTGCTGGGATTACAGGTGTGAGCCACCATGCCCAGCCTAGGCTTTGCTTTTTAAGAGACAGAGAAGTGTGCCTTGTTTCTGCCCCTCCTTTATTCTAGGCCCGTCTAAATGCAACAACTCCAAATGTATTATAGTCTCCATCTGCAAATGCTTATACATTAGGGTAAAGACAGGAGAATTCCCAGTAACTCTACATAATGTCTCATGTATTCCAATTTTTCAGACTATCAAACAGTCATTTATGGGATGAGAAGAACAGGGCAAAACTGAAAAAAAAAAAAAAAGGTCTACCAAAAATTGATAGTTGATGTATTAGTTTGTTCTTATATTGCTATAAAGAAATACATGATAGTTGGTAATTTATAAAGAAAAGAGGTTTAATTGGCTTATGTTACTGCAGGCTTTACAGGAAGCATGATGCTGGCATCTGCTTGGCTTCTGGGAAGGCCTCAGGAAACTTACAATTATGGCACAAGGTGAAGGGGAGAAAGCATATCACATGGTGGAAAGCAGGAGCCAGAGAGAGATGGGGGAGATGCCACAGACTTTTAAATGACCAGATTGCATGAGAACTCACTCACTATGACAAGGACAGTATCAAAGGTATGGTACTAAACCATTTGTGAGAAACCTGCCCCCATGATTCAATCACCTCCCACCTGGCCTTGCCTCCAACATTGGGTATTACAATTCAACATGAGATTTGGGTGGGGACTCACATCTAAACCATAGCAATTGGACTGGGGCTTGTCTTTATCTTACTCTCTAGGTACAAATCTGAGAGTGGAATTTGACTAGTACAAAGGTAAAAAGAAAATAAAGAAAACTCTACATCCCTGGTCAAATGGGGGAGAAAAAGGAAAAGAAATCGTATTCTGAAGACTCAGAAGAGAAGCACATTGGGTGGAAAATTGTGATCTAATTATCTTAGAAGAACATTTTAAGAAGATTTTGGCACTTTTATCAAATTAAATTAGATGTGGCTTATTTGAAACAGAAATAAAAAGACATAAGAAGAGAATGGACTGAGATAAGGAACAGTTCAATATTAAAAAAAGAGAAGAATAATATAGTAAAATATCTTCAAGAAACTAAAGTATTATAACAAATTAAAACTCATATTGCAGGAAATAGAGACCAAAATGATGCCATGAAAAACTAAAACAGGGTGTTGAGATCTAATTTGAGTGACTTTCTTGAAATGCAAAGGCTGGATAAATGATAGATATGAAATAGAGAGAGGGAAAATACAACAAAAAGACAATTATTATTTATGAGGGAGGACAAAAATATGAAACAATGTTAAGAAACTTTTCAGAACTAAAAAATATCCAGATATGCAGTTTTAAGAGTCAACTGTCTTCTAGGCAAACTTAATCAAAGGAAATCTACACCTAAGTACCTCTGACGATATTTTTATTTACAAGAATTTTTTAAACATTTGTAAAACCTCTAGATAAAAACATATCTTTATATTTATGTTTATATCTATATCTAGATATACCAGTCTGTGTCTATGTCTATATACCTACATCTATATCTATAACCAATAAATAACCAAAATTCAAATTGGGCCAAGATTTTTCTTCTCAGAAACTTTTGCAAGAAAATCTAGGGCAATATTTACATAGTTTGAGGGTGGGGAGGATATAACCAAACATTGTCTCAGGCCAAATTGATTATCATGTATAAAGGCAATAAAAATTCACGCTTATATTTGGAAGGACTCATAAAGTACATCACCCATTTATTTATCATTCTTCAGTAACTTGAAGAAACACATCCAATGATATAGCAATAAAATGAAATTAAGCTCATGAGCAAAGAAATAATGTTTTTGAAGTAAGGGCATAGTACACGAAAGCTAATTTTTAAAAATGAATTATTTTAATGTGGATGCACAGCTCAATCAAAATTGCAAAAGTATTGATGAAGAAGACAGCAATTGCTCCATAAACATCCAAACTATACAAGTATACATTTGTACAAACATCGCTAAAAGAATGTACATTCGGCCGGGCGCTGTGAATAACATATCCAAACTATATAAGTATACATTTGTACAAACATCACTAAAAGAATGTACATTCGGCCAGGCGCTGTGACTCACGCCTGTAATCCCAGCACTTTGGGAGGTTGAGGCAGGCGGACCACCTGAAGTCAGGAGTTCGAGACCAGCCTGACCAACATGGCGAAACCCCATCTCTACTAAAAATACAAAAATTAGCTGGGTGTGGTGGTGCATGCCTGTAATCCCAGCTACTTGGGAGGCTGAGGGAGGAGAATTGCTTGAACCCGGGAGGCAGAGGTTGCAGTGAGCCAAGATCACGCCATTGCATTCCAGCCTGGGTAACAGGGCAAGACTCTGTCTCAAAAAAAAAAAAAAAAAAAAGAATGCACATTCAAGACCTATATATTATATTTAAAAATGAAAATACCTATAAATCCACCAATAGGAAAAGAATTAAGCCCATTATTATGTGCATCATTGTGATGAAAAATGGTATAGCTCTTAAAAGAACATACCTGAAGAATAACAGTATGGCTGGAGAAGGGTATGTATGGGGAAATGTACACGATATATTTTAGGGAGGAAAGCAAGTTATAAAACAGTATGCATAAAATAACTATTTTTTGTGAAAATGATGCATCTGTGTGCATGAAAGTATTCTAGAAAGTTTTGCGCTATCAGTACTGTTTTTCTCTGGGTAATTTTTTTCTTTTGAGATTTATGCATGTTTTATTTTTTTACCATAAATATGTATCACTTTTGAACAAACAACCTGTACAGTCTCTGCTTCAGCAGCAAATAGGAAGATGAATACTGATGGTGTGGATTTGTGTCCCTGCCCAAATCTCATGTGGAGTTGTAATCCCCAGTGTTGGAGGAGGGGCCTGGTGGGAGGTGATTGAATCATGGGGGGCAGATTTCCCCCTTACTGTTCTTGTGATAGTGAGTAGGTTCTCACGAGACCTGGTTGTTTAAAAGTGTGTAGCACCTCCTCCTTCACTCTCTCTTCCTCTTTCTTCAACCATATAAGACATGTCTGCTTCCCCTTCCACCATGATTTTAAGTTTCCTCAGGCTTCCCAGCCATGCATCCTCTACAGCCTGCAGAACTGTGAGTCAATTAAACCTCTTTTCTTTATAAATATACAGTGTGACGTATATTTACATATGCTCTTTAAAAATAATGTGAGAATAGACTAATACAAGTACCCTTCTTTATTTTTCATAAGTTGCAGAAACAGTTGAAGTTTAACCACAAATTACTGTCAGAAAGAGCAGCACAACATCCAGTAGGTAAAACTGAAACCATGATTTTGAGGTAGGCAGGCATTCCCTGGCATTTAGATGGACAGTGCTAAATAATTCAGGTCACCGAGTCTTTCAGTTACCTGAGGTCCATTTTCTGGTCAATGCCAGCTAATGTCCCCATTATGATAGCTGTGTTATCAGAATCCAGCTATGCCAGGTGCCACATTCAAATTTTTTTAAAGTTCAATTAGATAACTGTTAAAATCCATGCTTAAAGTCCTTTGTTTTGTATTCCCTGGAAGCAATACCAGTTGACCAGAGTTGACATTCAAGGGATTACTCTTTTCCACCCTAAGGTCATCATTTCAAACCCACATTAATTCATTCAGTTAATAGCGGGATTAGTCACAGAGTCTGTCCACAGGAAATAATTATTAAGTGCCAGACATAATTCTATCATCACATTCAAGCATGGTAGTGAATAAGACACTCAGTTAATAAGATATCCACTCTCATGGAGTTTATATCCTATTGTGAGAAAAGGGTCAATAAATAGGGAATACAATTTTTTCGTGTTAAAAAAGTGTTTCCACATCTTTTTTAAAAACTTCTACTTACCCCATGTGAAAGTGATTTTAAGTGAAAAATGCAATATTAATGGATGCATTGTTTTTATAGCAATATTCAATGTCTTTCCAGTATTACTGTGTGCATTAAGTGTGTATCAGATCGAAGCACTAAATCTCTCCCATGTCAGTGCTAGTGTGGGCTTGGTTTTCCTTAGCTCTTGTGCTAAGGCTTTTTATTCCACACCACTCCTTCCCACTCTAAGGATTGAGGACCTTGCCCCGTGTCCTGGCTGATGACAAGGATATTGTTCTCATGGGGCAGTTTCCAGCAGCATGAGCAGGGGTCCTTCTTGCTGAGTGGGCCACAGAAGACATGCCGGCAGCTGTAGATGAAAGGCCTTCACTTAAAGTTTTGAAGAATGAGGTCATGACTCCTTTGTCTACGAGGATAGAGAAGACACCCTTGCCTTGCTTCCACCAGGATCCACTGGGGCAGGACCTTCTCCCATAGACTAGTTACCTCTTCCATGTTGATGATATTCACCTGCCCCTAGACAAGGAGCCTTATGGGGTCTCATAGAGATGGGGCCCAATGCTCTTACATCTCTGATAACTTCCATGTTAAAATTTCTCCAGCAAGATTTTCCTTTTGATTCTTAGAAGCCTAGTGTTGTACTTAAAATGACTAAATGACTACTGAAAATAATTGTTTTTCTCCTTACATTTCTGCTACAACAACCCTAGTTCTCCTGGAGGCCACAGGGGTGCCCCAGACTGATGAAGGAAGAAAAGATTGGAAAGAGCAACAAGAAAGCAAAATCTATAAGATTAGTATCTCAAGAACTCTTTCCACCACACTCAGAACACAAATGTTAATCTCCACACTCATGATATTTTCTTTCCTGCCCGAGTTGTCATAACTTTAGCTAGGTCTTCTACTGGCAGTTATTGATACTCCCTGCTGCTGATGAAACTTCCGGTTCTTAGATTGTTTATCTCTAGCATACAAGTCTGCTCTTGTAAGCCAACTTGAATTCCTTTGGGAAGTGTAGACACAGTATAAAAAAATCAATGAATGAAGAAATAACAATCTGGTCTCGAGGCATCGTGTTCTGAGGCAAAAATTTGCAAAGTTTCAAATAAGCCTGTGCTCTAAAATGCCACTTATTTAAATATTAATTGTTTTATTTATTTAATGGAGGTGTTAAGCTTTAAAATTTGATTTCATAGGATCATCCTAACCTAACCAGTTTTCAGTTGTATGATTTAACTTCTTTGTTACTTAACACCTCGATCTCCTCCTCATTAAAACAGAAATAGTAATAATTTTGCTCTGATAAGGTAGTTGTAAATTTACATAAACTTTATGTAAAATGCTTGCTATAGTCCCTGAAACTTACTGGGTGTCAGCTATTGTGATTATTGTTATTGTTGTTGGTGGTTATTGGCAATTTTGCTCAAAAAAATTTTAAAACATCCTGAAAGATACATGGAATTCGTGAAACCCCATAATTAGAAGGAAGTAAAAAAGGTTAAGAACATTGATAGCTATAATATTCTAGACAATCACTCTGTTGTCATAATAATCTTCGTTATTGAAATTATAATCAATTCTCAAATAATTTTAAAGTTTTTGATTATCAGGGGGCTTTTCACTTTCTTATTTCCACTTATAGTCTAAATCAAGATTTTTCCAAATGTTTGGAAGTAAATAGGCATTATTTCATGCACTCTAAAACACACACTTGCATACACACACACACACACACACATAGGTATAAATATTGACACACCATGGCACTAGAGGTCACAAGAGGCAGAATTAGAGTGTCTCCTTAAGGAGTCGTACATATCACTTTTCTAGAGAGAAGGTTCTCCTACTAAGCTGTACATTAATGTACTTAAACTACCAGAAAACACTGTATAAATGAAGCTACTGGAGAGATTTTAAGAAACCCAAATTCCTAAGCCTTATGCCAAACCTACTGAATCAGACTCTGCCAATATGGGAAGTTATTACAAGGCTTTTTCACAACCTGACCTCCCCTGTTAGGATGAACAATAATGTTGATTATAATAAAAAGGTGTACTGATGGTTACTACAGGAGGCTTTTTAACAATCCTACTACAGGAAAGCAATAAAGAAGAATCCCATTAGAATTTGATGTCAGAGAAATGATTTCGGTAGACTCAAAATGACAAGGACATTGATAGAAACTGCTAAAGATAATTCTGGAAAGGGATAATAATACTCCTTCCTGTATCAGCAAAGAGTAAATAAAGCTTCACATGTCAATGCTGTTCTACAATAAAAAATTGTTATTCATATATAATTTCAGGGAGGCAAAAACTGAACTTCATTTTGAATGCAAGCCTTTTGCATGTAAAATTGATAAGGAGAGATATTTAGCTGATTCAATCATTCTGAGTATCTATTTTGTGGTTCCAGAGAATTCTTCCTCTAGAATTGACTTCCTAGATACTCACCTACTCATCATCTAGAGACTAGCTCTCCAAAATCAGATTTATGGTTGATGTGAAGTAGATTTGAACCCCTAGATGTCCTTCTCTCAATTTTTCTTCAACTCCAAATTTAAAATAAAGGAATGTACAGGCAACCATTTTCACCTAAATGAAAGGACCACACACTTTGCCTGCTGGTGAGAACGCCCTCCATTCCAAGTGGATTCACAAATTGTTTCTTTTAGGAAGTGACTGAATTCTAGAGTACCGTTTGCTTCCAGGATAGTATTTTTTTCTAATTTTTAAAAACGTACCTCTGGACACAAAAAAAGGGCTGCTTAGACTAATAATCCACCCACTTATAGTCTATTTTAATCTGAAATTATGGCTTCTCCTTTAGTCATCCATTAAGCAATTAATGTCTACCAGTTTAAAAGCATTTCTGCTGTTTGCTTTTGCGTTTTTCTTGGAAATCAATTCTGTATTTGTATTGCCACAAGGGAAACTATTTAGACTGAAATCCCCATTTGTTTCTATTTAATATTTCTGCCTGTGGCCCCTCCTGCTCCTAGTGTATTAATTCTTTAAGGCTATTTTGATGTCTTTTCCATCAAATAAAAGTACTTAACTGGTCTCAGACATTTTCTGTGATCCAAGAGGAAATTTTTAAGTGTAAGAGAGAATAATTGAGAATCATATTGGAAATTTTGCAGAGTTCTTCTCTTCCACCACTGTTCTTACTAGTTTTATCAATAGGCAATACTGAAACCTTGCCATGTGAAAATCACATGCTAAATGCTTTAAGTGAATCATCTCATTTATTCCTCCTCACATGCCTTTAACAGAGGTGAGAATATTGGCCCCATTTTACAGATTAGGACAGTGAGGTACAGAAATGTTGACTCACCTGCTCGAAGTCGCACAAGTAATACATGGCACAGCAGGGACTTGAACCCAGGTTGGTTGACCCTAGAGACGACCTTATTAACCACCACTCAGTACTGCATGTTTATTATCATTATGTCAAAGTTTTAGTTTTGCAAACTCTATGTTTATACCAGGCTGCATCATGTTTCCTAAAGACATCAGGTCCTTATCTTTGGAGCCTGTACATCATATTACCTTATTTGGAAACAGAGTCTTTGCAGGTGTGATTAAGCTGAGGATTTTGAGATGAGGAAATCATCCCAGATTATTCATATGGGACCTAAATGCAGTCACATATATCATTTTAAGAGGAAGGCAGAGGGAGACTGAGTAAAGGCAAAGAAGAGATGTGAAGATGGAAGCAGAGATTGCAGTGATGTTGCCACGAGCCAAGGAATGTCAGGAGCCATAGCAAACTAACTAGTATTCCAGAGACCATCTGCTACTTCACTGACAATTAGGGTCTACTAAAAATAGAAGAAAAAAAGTGTTTCAGTGGTGATACCAGCTTTTAAATAGTCTGACATATTTTTTCAAGTTGACTCCATATTTCTATAATTCCATTCATTATTTTAAAACAAAACAAAGGCATACACATTGAATAGTGAAAATGCATGGCCCTAGAAAGCAGATTAGGGGAAGAAAATTAAAATGTGTCTTTCTCATTAATTCTTTTTTTTTTTTTTTTTTTGAGACGGAGTCTCGCTCTGTCGCCCAGGCTGGAGTGCAGTGGCGCAATCTCGGCTCACTGCAAGCTCCGCCTCCCGGGTTCACGCCATTCTCCTGCCTCAGCCTCTCCGAGTAGCTGGGACTACAGGCACCCGCCACCACGCCCAGCTAATTTTTTGTATTTTTAGTAGAGACGGGGTTTCACCGTGGTCTCGATCTCCTGACCTCATGATCCGCCCACCTCGGCCTCCCAAAGTGCTGGGATTACAAGCGTGAGCCACCGCGCCCGTCCCTCATTAATTCTTAATTCTTGAAACACACTCAATCAGCATATGCCTGTAACTCACCCTATTTTATGTAAATAGAGTTACCATCTTCCTTTCTCAGCTGTGATCTGGTACTTCAGGGTGGTCAGGGTGGTATAATGCTTTAGCAGCTCAGCTTGGCAGTTCCCTTGGAGGTCCTAGAGGCTGTGATTATGAATAATTTATTACAGGGTGTCATACTGGCAGCCTTTTTCATAACTTCCTGCCGAAAGAATAAAATTTCCAAAAGTTTTAACTTCCTGCTTTTCTGGATTATGTAGTGGGACTTAAGAGAAGAAAGGCAACTGAATATCTTGATGTCACTGACTGTCTTCTCTTCCTCTTTTTTGCTAAAACTTCTGCACCTCATGATCAATTTTTTAACTTCCTTATGTGAAAACAATTCTATATGCATTTATATTATTCCAGATTCAAATTGCTTTCTGAAATAACTTACATTTATAAAAATCTCAGGTGATATCATAAACTATTTTCTTAAAGAGCCTAAAAAAAATCTTTAAAACATTTAAATAGAAAATTTATTATGGGTTTTAAAACAGAGTAGTTATTTTGTTACTACTTGCATATTTTTCCATATCTTCTTGTTCTTTATTTTATCCTATTTATTGTCTTCTTGTTCTTAATCTTAACCTGTTTACTATCCAATTTCCACTTTATATTTTCTCTTTTGCCTAGAAAAGAACAAAGTAACTTTTTAATATTCTTGCTCTTTCTAATCCATTCATAAGTGTAAATAAACTGAGGTAATCAATTCTTATGTGTTGAATTGTGTCTTCCAAAAAAGATATATTATGGTCCTAATCCACCTTACCTCAGTACTTAACCTTATATGGAAATAGAATATTTACAGATGTAATTGAGTTACAATGAGGTAATTAGGGTGAGCCCTAATACACAATGACTGGTGTCATTATGAAAAGTGGACATTTGCACAAGGACACAGGCACACACAGAGGGAGATGAGGTGAAGACACACAGGCAGAAGACAGCCATGTGACTGCCGTCACACATCTACAAGCCAAAGAACACCAAGCATTGCCAGCAAGCCGAAGAAGCTAGAAGAGGCAAGGAGGTATTCTCCTCTAGAGTTGTCAGAGACAGCATGCCCCTGACAACACCTTAATTATGGACTTCTGGCCTCCAAAACTCTAGGACAATACATTCTGTTGTTTTGAGCCATCCAGTTTTTGGCAGAAAACTAGTGCATTAATAAATAATGAGAAACAAAGAACTAAAATGGAATTATAATTGTTTGGGTTGTTCAGAATGACAGGGTATATCAAATGCCATTACCCAGAGGGATCATCTGGAGGACAGAAATGGGAGTCATGCTAATAAGAGCTCAGAAGAGTAATTGAGGAAATTCATTACTTCAACCTGGAATGGCTGCCTGTTTCCCAAGATGTCTTGCAAGTTAATTACTCCACTTAAAAAGAGTCCACTGATCTCAGAGTGCCGCTTTTTTAAGGAGTCTCAGAAATCATCTAGTAATTGTTACATTCATCCTTTGAGACTCAGCTGAATTCACCAACACGATGAAGCCCTTCCTGCCCCTTATCCTTGGGAGAATTAACTGGTTTGCCTTTTCTGACCCCTTAGTTCACTGTACAAACTTGTTTATTTCAGCCCCTCTCACAGTATATTTATAATAATTTCTTCCTGTTTCTTTCTCTTCCATGAGTATGATGGCTTCTAAAAGATACACACTGGCACATAGGAGGTATTCAATACATACTTTTGGAAGTTTCAGTTTGTATTGCTGCTGTAACGAATTACCACAAATTTTGTGGCTTAAGTCAACACAGATTTATTATTATACAGTTCTAGAGGTCACAAGTCCAAAATCAGTCTCGCTGGGCTAAAGGTAAGGTGTTGGCAGGGCTGACTCCTTCTGGAGGCTCTGAGGGGAGAACTTGTTTCCTCACCTTATTCAGCTTCTTGGGACCCCATGCATTCCTTGGCTGTTTCCCTTTCCTCCATCATCAAAGCTGCAGTGTACCATCTTTCAATCGCTTACTTTCTCTTTCACTCTTATCTCTGTCATCACATTTATTTCCCTGACTCTAATCCTCTTGTCTTCTGTTTATCACCTCCATGTCTTATTGGTCAGTGGCCACAATAGGCACCATGCTAGAAGCCTTGGGATGTTACTTTTTCACTCTTTTCCTCTTACTTTCGTATTCTTCACTTACCCCTATATTAATCCATCTCATATTTTGCTGATTTCACTTCCTAGCGGTTCCTCAAAGCTCTCTCCTTCTCTTTATTCCTCCTGCTACATCCTAGATCAGTTTCTCCTCACTTCAAACCTGGACAATGAAATGTTTCCACTCTGCCTGACACTGGTCACCTCCCCTTAAAGCCATTCTCCTATCTGTAATACAGGACTCTATTTAATAGCTATGTCTGACCTGTTTAAAACCTTTAATGACTCCCATACGACTACAGGGTAACACTCAGGCTCTTTGGTTTGGCACTCTAGGCCTTCCATGATCTGGACCCTCCCTGTCTCTCCAAGCTCATATCCCTTTAGCCATTGCCTCGTGCTTTATGCTTCAATAAGCCAAACTACTGGTATCTTCCAAAGTAATACACATTGGTTTCTCCAATGTACTTATACTTGTCATGTGAAACTTAGACTGTATATTTGGGATGCATAACCTATTCTTCGGTACCCAGCAAATTCCCTGGCACAGAGGAGAAATGCAAAATGTATTTAATGAATAAATTAATGAATAGGCACTTTAGTGGCAGAACTGGGAACTATTGACCCTCAGATTTGTTAGTGCTCTTTCTACTACACTGTACATTTCTAATTATTGTATGTATATCTACCACGTTATTAGGGGAGGCTGTTCTAAGGATATAATGTTTTAGCCCTTGAGTTGCCAACAGTGTAATGGAGGACACAAACAATAAATAAAATGTTTGTAAATGAGTAATTTTACAACAAACACATTTTTAATTTTGTGATTAAAATTGCTGACAGAATTAAAATAAAAAGTGCTAGGAATTCCTGAAATTACCAAAACAAGGCGATGTTGATCTCTCTGGGTAAAACATATGCTTTCTGCCTTTCACGTGTTCCTTCCACCCCAAGGAATAGCGATATTGACATGCATACGCAAAGTTTATTTACTGGACTTTGTACCCAGGAAAGGAAGTGCTTGATGTGATGAGGAAAGGGAGAGAGAGCTTGGTATGCCCATGGAAGATTCTTGCTCTGTAACTGTTTTGGGTATGTTTCTATTCTTTCCCTTTTTCCTCTTTCTTTTAACTTTTAAATTATGTTTCATTTATTATTTTTATTTATTCATTTTTTTTGAGACAGGGTCTCTCTCTGTCACCCAGGCTGGAGGGCAGTGGCATGATCACAGCTCACTGCAGCCATGCCTCTCCAGGCTCCAGTGATCCTCCCACCTCTGCCGCCAGAGTTACTGGGACCACAGATGCACCCCACCATGCCCACCTAATTTTTGTATTTTGGGTTGAGACAAGGTTTTACCACATTGCCCAGGCTGGGCTCGAACTCCTGAGCTCAAGCAATTCACCTGCCCCAACCTCGCAAAGTGCTGGGATTATAGGCAGGAGCCACCACTGCTATGATATACTGGGTTTGGGAGCCTACACCTTAGGATGACCTGGAGTAGTGAACTTAAATAAGTTCTGTTCTAAGGCTAATGGTGAAATAAAGCATTGGGAAACATTACTGTGATAAACCTTAACAACATGAAGATGGTAGAGCTGAGAAAAATTCTGAGCTATCGGCAAGGAGAGAGGTCAGGAAGGAGGTGCAGAGGTGCATGTTCTCTCACCTTATATCTAGGGAGTCAGAAATCATGCAAAGGTGGTGAATCCATAAAAAAGATGCGAATGCATTTCTGAAACCCTAACATGACAAAATAAAAACATTAACCAATATATAGCTAGTAAACATTAGCAGAAAAGCAGGGAAGCAGAGGTAATATAAATGAGCTAAATTTCTCAAGTTTTAGAGCAAAAAGTCAATATCTATTACTTAGAGTTGATAAAAATATAAATATAAGCATATCATTTAGTATTATGAAGGAAATCATCAAAAGAAAATAGTTAAGCTATATGAGGAGATAGGTGTAGAAGACAGGGAGAAGACATATTTTGATTTTATCATCTATCTGTGCTGTTTGAATGTTCTATTTTTCAGCGTGTCTGTTACAATAGTGATGTGTGAAATACCACCTCTTTGTAAGTATCACGTCAGAGTATTTCGATGGCAATCACAGAATTCTTGGGTCGGAGTAACTTCTGCAATTTATCTCATATGAGAAATCTAGAGTATGCTGAGTGTGTCAGGGTTCTGGCTCTATTTCTCTCTGATTAGTTTGACCTGCCCTCTTCTATGTGTGGGCACTGTGTTCAGACACCTGGTAGCTTCAGACATATCATCATTAAGGGATGCTATTGGTGCCTCGCCCAGATTCCCTTTACTAGGCCAGCACACTTCTCCCCAAGCTGTTGTGAGAATTGCATTTGGCAAAACAGGACCCACCTTGCCTGAGAGGCAATGTCCTTTCTTGTCAGGGTTGGGGAAAGAGGGAGCCAACCAATGACTAGTAACTGACCAACACGGGGTTACAAAAGATCAGTCCTTTGCCTCAACATGGGACCAACTCCATGGTGAAGTGTTTGTCCCAGAGCTTCCTGTAGGACCAGGCTGAAGCCATTCTCCACCTGAGAACATACTCTTGCTTAGCCTTCTTCCTGCATTCTATTCTGCTTCCCTCACTCTTCGTCTCCAGGGAATACACCCTCAGCAAATATCTTGCACAAGAATCCACATCTCAGGATTTTCTTTAGGGAATCCAGCCTGAGATACTCTCTCTAGGTCTCATTCATCCCGGAATCCTCTCTTGTCCATCACCAACTGACTTTCCCTCTTGCCTCATTTGCTAGAAATTCTTGTGTGTGTGTGTGTGTGTGTGTGTGTGTGTGTGTATGAATGGTCTAGGCATAGATATAGATAGATAGATATAGTTGGTCTAGGCATGAATATTGATACAGAGATATACATGGATATGAATATAGATATCTCTATATCTAGAATATAGATAGGTCTCTATATCTATATTCATATCCAAACCAATTCTAATCTAAGATATATGGATGTGACTATGGATATAAATGTAGAGATATATCTATATTCATACACATATATAGAATCCATATATATCTCTATATCTATATTTGTATCCATACATATGATTCATATCCATATATATGATTCATATCCATATAGATTTCTATACATATATAGAGATTATGTTCATGTATATTAATATAGATCTAGGGATTACCTATATCCATGCCTAGACCAATTACTAGTTAAAAAAGTGGCATTACTGTTATTCCTTTAGACATCTGGAATGGAGTGGATGTGGAAGAATCAATCACCAAAACCACTGCAAATATTAATGGGTGTGATCTGCTCTGTTGGAGATTTTTATTCTTCCCATGGTTTTCTTGCCATGGGGCAATGGTAAATCAACTTATGTGTTGGTTCCACCAACCTGAATCTGAAAGTGCAGGGAACTGGAATGAGCGCACATTAAATTACTTGAGTAACTAGATAAGCTCTTGATAACCTAAGAGAAATAATATATTTCCAGCTCGTCTAATTCTCAGGCAATGCCAATGCCGTAAATCTCTAAAGTTATTTTTTCAACTTTAGTGGGAAAATATTACTTCTTTGGAAGATAACTCTACAAAAGAATAGTGCTGTATTTCATTATCTTCACTGCACAATGACACATAAACCTTCAAAGTTGACAAAGAAAGCTTCAATTTTTTGCTGAGTGCAAATCTGCTAGGAAATACTGTGAGACTTAAAAACCAGCCTTATCCTGAAACCAGAAGGTCACAACAAAACACACAAATCAAAGCTGTTCAATTCATTAGAAACAAAACTCTTGTAAAATAAATTTTTCCAGAAAACTCTGACATCACCAGGAGCAATAAATATTATCTGCTGCTTCAATTTGTGGAGAAGTTAGGAAATGGAAGCAAAAGGGGTGATAATATGGGGTAGTTTCTTCTTTAATATTCTTTGATTTACCCCTCCCCATATTCCAAGCTATATCCACCCTTGGGATATAGCTCCATATTTTCTGGTTCTCTTCTCTTTGTAAGAAAATATAATGAAGTGAAAAAGAAAAGTGAGCCGACAACCAAAGAGATAAGATGAAGTATTTATTATATATATAAAAAAAATGGGATTCTTTTTTGCTTCCAATTTTACAGAACTTAAAATGAAGTTTTTGGGGTTTTGTTTCGTTTTTGACTTCCTTGGGAGAAAATATGAATATAAATGCAAGAATCTGAAAGTAAAACAAATTTCTTATAAAGAAGGAGCAATTACATATGCCCTTTGTACTCCTATATAGTGTTTGTTCTTTTATATTTTTCCTTTTAGAAAATAAAAAAAAAGAAATCTAGAAAATACAGAGCTCATGAAGGCTTAAAAAATAGAAAATAAACTCTCTAAAAAATTTAGAGTTTGGGAAAGTGGCAGCAACCACATAAAAGTACATCTCTGACATAGAATGAAAAGCATCATTAGATGAAAAGCATCTTGTCTTGTGGAAGTTTAGAAATTTACGTTCTCTTCCTTGCTTTATTATTTGCTCACTGTGTAACCTTGGGCAAGTCACTTAACCTTCATAGTTTGAACTTTCTTACTTTGGAATATTAGGCAGTAATAATTATAATGCTGTTAATTCTAACATTGATGATATTTATTAGGCACGTACAATATGAAAAGCACTACATGAAATCTTTATTTATACATATGTCTCATGTTCTTTTTTCAAAAAACCTTGATATAGATATTTGAATTCTCATTTTATAGAATTGATCTATCTATTAAGAGGCCTTTGGTGTCAAGTCCCACAGGAAACCTAATTCAACAGACTTACCCAATAAGAAGAATTGAATATTTCCCATGAGAAAGTCTCAAGCTCTGTTAGTGAAGCAACTCGTTACATTGCCAGGGGTCAACGTAATGGCATCAGTTCCTTCTACTGTCCTTCCCTTGGCATTCAGGCTTTGATTATTCTAGCTTGACCCTTCCTGATCACAAGATGGCTGCCACAGTTCTAAAAATCACGTCCTCCTACAGTGATGAGCACTGGCAGAAAAGGCTATTTCTACCAATGGATCTCTTCCAGGGCAAGGAAGATTTCCTCATAATCCTTCCAGGTTGATC
The DNA here is from genome assembly GCF_009828535.3 of Hylobates moloch. Lineage (NCBI taxonomy): Eukaryota > Metazoa > Chordata > Mammalia > Primates > Hylobatidae > Hylobates > Hylobates moloch. The sequence continues at coordinate 32,035,852 of NW_026652292.1, forward strand.
TCCTCTATGTCTTATTGGCCAGAAATGGGTAACATGTCCATCTTCAAAACAGTCTCCAGCAGGAGGCATGCAATTACCATTATCTATTTGAACCAAGTCTGTCTGATCTTTGGGTCAAAGAAGAACCTCTGCCACACCTAAACTTTGAACACAGTTTCAAAATAGCTACACAACATTAAGAGTGTGGCATGGTTGTTGGATGAACATTATGATATATGAGAAAACAGAGGGCCGAAAATATAAATTTTTTGCCCAAATTCAAAGCTAGTGAATGGCAGAGGCAGGACCTAACCCGAAGTCTGAGAACACAGTCTAATCTTTTCTGAAATCTTGCCCTGCATCCTATTTTATCTTGTTCCCAAGTAAGACATTTTATATAAAGTCTAAGTCATTTGCAGGTACATTTTGGGAAGCTCTACCAACCAGAGATACAGGTGAACTGAATTATAACAGACTTCTTAGACTTCTCCTACCTGAACACGTAACTTTGGGAAAACCAGGAAACATTATTGCCCATAATCCCTTTCTCCTCAGTCTTCGTGGTTGAGTATGTAGCCAACTTCAATCCTGGGCACGATGCCACCACCGCTAATGGCAGGAGGCAGAAGATGTTCAAATAACCTTCCACAGCACACTTCCCTTGAATCAAGATACCAGTTAACAACTTCACTAGCATGAGAGGTGGCCATGTGAACAAATGTGAATGATGTGAATGATGTTTCAGGTAAGGATATTCATTCTTTGAATATGCTAAAGGAAGGATTTAGTCATGGAAGGATTGAGGAAGGGAGAAGTTTGATGAGTAAGCACTGCAAAACAAAAGCATAAAAGAGAGTAATTAAGTACTATTAATTAATAAGAGTAATTAATTATTAATTAAGTGCCATATATTTATTCTTATTTTGTTGTATTTGCTTTTGTTGTATTTGCTTAGCCATAAATTCTTTGCCTAGGCCACTGTCCAGAAAAGTTTCTCCTAGGTTTTCCTCTAGAATTTTCATGGTTTCAGGTCTTACGTTAAAGTCTTCCTTCCATTTTGTGTTATTTTTTTTTTTTTAGATATGTTGAGAGATAGGGATCCAGTTTCACTCTTCTGCATGTGGCTATCCAATTTTCCAAGCACCATTTATTGAATAGGGTATCCTTTCCTCAGTGCACATCTTTGTCTGCTTTCTCAAAGATCTGTTTGTTGTAGGTATTTGGCTTTATTCCTGGGTCCTCTATTCTGTTTCACTGGTTTATGCATTTACTTTTATACCAGTATCATATGATTTTGATTACCAGAGCCTTGTAGTATAATTTGTAGCCAGGTATGCACTGAATAAATTACAATCATTACTCTTAAGGTTAAAAAAGAGAGTATTTACAAGGAATAGAAAAGTTGATAAGATGAAATATAATTTAATTCTAAAAGCACAAGTGGGCCTGTGAATAATCTAAGATGGGGCAAATATTCCCATTCTGCAGAGTATAAGTTATCAATTACTTTGCCCATTTATAGTATTTAATATGACATCACTACTTCAAAGAAGCCTCAGTTGGAGACACAGAGACACCATAAAATTCAAGGTTTAATGATTATTATCTATATTATAAATATCAGGGAATCAAAACATATTTAGATAATTGGATTGTTTTATCATTCTATTATGTTACTTCTTACATTTCTTTTCATTGTTGCTTTAGTGGTAGTCATATTTAATGAGTTAGCATCTGAACCTGACTAAGGTAAGTTTAAATGAAAAGTGTTTTTACATGTTGAATATACCTGTCACCTATATTTTAGGTTCACTCTTTGCCTCTCTAGTTCTGTCTCATAGATATGAAGATGGTGTCTCAATTGAGCTAATCCTTCTTCTCTTTTCTTCAAAAGTGCTACAATTTCTCAGTAGTAACTATGGCACACCGCTATGAGTTATGCTTCTGGGAGTCTATTTGCCTTCTACCAAGCTCAATTCTCAACAGGGCAATGCCTCTGCCTTTAACACTCCTCCTGCAGGATACAGCCCGATTATTCTCAGAGTCACTCCTGGGGAAAGCAGAAGCAAAAATTTCGTAGGCAATAGGGCCATCTCTCATGAGAAAATCACCACTTTACAAGCCAGCAGAAGTCATGTGATTAGTTGCCCCCACGCAGTGTAAACCCAAAATTCCTAAGCCCTACTTAAGAATGTGCCTAAACATAAGAATCATGCAATGGACTTTGAGGGCCCAGAGGAAAAGGTGGGTGCGGGGTGAGGGATAAAAGATTGCAAATTGGGTTCAGTATATACTGCTTAGGTGATGGGTACAACAAAGTCTCACAAATCACTACTAAAGAACTTACTCATGTAACTACCACCTGTTCCCCAAAAACCTATGGGAATAAAATTTTTTTTTTAAATCCTGTTTCCCTAAAAAAACAAACAAACATAGATTACATTCATTAAAAAGACTGCACTGTTCCTTCATTTTTGTTTTTTTCCCCCGTTATATCTATGATTACATACACCTGTTCTTCTGCCATCAATTCAGATATGAACACCTTTTGGTAGTTTTAATTGGTTACCTCCCATAAATAGAGACCTATGTTAGAATAAAATGAAACCGATAGATTAAGGTTAAAAAAATAAAATTAAAATGTGCCTAAACCTGGTTTAGGTGAGAACCAAAAGGAAAAATAATTTTAGATTATAAGCCTCTAGTATATCCTACAGTTAGATAGTGCAGTAGATAGATGAAGCCAGCTTGCCGGGGTAGGAAGGATAGATTTGGACTCCAGCAAAAAATGGCACAAAATGTTTGCAGTGTTTGCTTCTGATTCTTGATTCAGTCATGATTTAAGTCAAGAATTCCCAGCTGTAACCTGAAACTAGCCTGCCACTTTAGCAACAAACTTTAATTTCAAATTAGAAATCCCTTTATCCATGTGTTAGAGATCAGCACAAGTTAATAGTTGAAAATAGTTGGCCTGCTTTCACGAAAAATAAGTTTTTGTTATAATTTTTGGGAAAACATTTTGCTTTGAAGGAAGCTGTGGCATGATGTCATTTTCAGAAGGGACTTCTATAAAAGTAGCCAACAATGATTTTGTTCTCCCATTCATCAGTTACTGCTTGCTTCTTAGATAACCCTCTTTAGTCAGTTGTACCTGGCCTTTTCATGGGTTCAGGTACCCAAAGCTGTTGCCTTCACTCTACAAATCCTATCCTGCCAGTACCAACAATGCTCTCTCAAATCATTTTTGCTGTCTTTCAACTCAGTATGGTTAGTAAGATTTGAAAAACAAAATGAAATTAGGTAAATGACATTTTGGCAATCGGAGATTATTAATATACTTATGATCAAAGTTATTGCTAATATTTGTGCTGAATAGCCAATACTATGAAACATACAGTGCAACAGGAAGGAAACAATGGTCTCTGTGTACAGAGATTGTGGCATTCACTGGTGTTTTATCTATTGCTAAAAAAGAAATTACCTCAAAATTTAGCATTTTAAAACAACCATCTTATTTTGCGTATAATTTTGTGGTCAGGAATTTTTAAAAAGCTCAGCTAGAGATTCTCACTTGTTGTCTCTCAAAACGTTGCAGTTGGATATTGGCCAGGACCCCAGTTATCTGAATGACGACTTCCAAAATGGCTAGCTCAGCTGGGGCTGTCAACTAGAGTAATTGAACATAATGTTTTCCATACGACCTGGGTTTATCATAGCATGGCTGCTGGGTCCTGAGAGGGGTATCCCAATGCGAAGCATTTAGACATCATGGATTTTAGTGGGCAAGGCAGGAACTACAGAGTTTCTTCAGACCTAGCCGTAGGAGTTACACAATCTCATTTTTCCTGCATTCTATCACCTGAAAGTCCACTCCAGTTGCAAAAAAAGAGGGGCATTTGGTTCTCTAATGTTAAAGAAATAAAAAGACAGATGTCAAATGATTTGTGGCTGTCTTATTCTGCCAAAACTATAGAAAATCCAGCTTTTTAGAGTGCCAACAAGAATTTCTCTCAGAAAAAAATATAAAAGTCAGTGGAAGATTTTATTTTAAAGACTTCTACTTATCTACTCATAGATTAAAATAATTAGTGAAGTGATTATTTCTGCTGGGCTCATAGGAAAAGAAAATAATATCTTTTTTTTCCACATTATTTTGTTTACAGCTGTGCACATAGTGAAATTCTTGCAAGGATCAGAAAGATTTCTTTATTAACATTAATTTCCAGAAGAAAATTTTCCATCTGCTTTTTTAAACTAGGATTATTTTCCACCGGATGTGTTTAGTATAAGTAGTCAGGAGGTATCATGTTATTTTTCTGAATTGTTCTAGTTCAAATATTCATATTTTTTAAAGTATGGTTTTGAAAGAACCCATTTGTATCCAAAAGAAGTTCTGGCAGTATAAAATGTCATCCGTATACTATGATGTAGTCAGTGCTTATATAAAGGAACTGTGTTTTTGTTTAATATGATCTGGTAGATAAAAAGAAGAAATCTTATTACTTGAACAACATCTAGTTCTGACAGGTAATATGTGAACAATTATGTTTGTGAATTTTTTTCCCACCTTTGAGTTTTTCAGGAAAACTTCAACTTTACCTTGATTTGTTTAGTTTGAAATCATGCAGCTGCATTTGCCTCCTTGTCAAAGAAAACAAAATTTCTTTCAGGTTTGGCAGAAAAGCATTATACCAGTTGTTTTGACCCACAAGGACAGGTTTAAATAAGGTTCATCAAATCAAAAACAACAAAGTAGAAGAAAATTGAAAGTGCCTATTGTCATCACTCCTGGCTCAGTGCTTCTCAAGCCTTAATGTACGTATGGAATCCTATGGAAAATGTAAACTGTTGATTCCTAGTCAGCAGGTCTTGGGTAGGGTTGAATATTTACATTTTCAAAAGTTCCCAGGAAATGATGCTGCTGGTTAAAAGACTACATTTTGAGTAGTGAAGGGGTCCATTAACTTAGAAATAGTTGAGTTTGACTCTGAGGGGCACACTGGCAAAAAGAAACAGCAAAGAGTTGCTATATGTTTAAATGGACTTCCAAGAGTAACAAATTTAATGTGTTTAAAACTCTCTTAAACTTTTTTTAAATGTCATTAATGTTTACTAGTGGTAAAATATATAAAATTATGCAAAAATGAAAAAACTGTGAGGTTTTATTTTATGATGACTTTCAATAAAGCAAATTATTATAGTCATATAACAAATGACTATAGCTGAGGTCAGAAATCCAGTTTCCTGAGAATAAAAACAAAGCTGATTACAATAAATTACTTTGGCTGATATTTTTAAAAATATTTAAAATGCTAATGCAAGATGGTAAAATAGGAGGTCCTAGACTTCACTCCTACCCCAGAAGAAAGTTCAACCAGCCACTGTTCACACACAAAAACACTTTGATGAACACCTTAACATGTGGGAATAAGTCTGAGTCACCTGTGTGTTCCACAAAAGTGGACAAAATTAAAAAGGTGGGAGAAACGGTCTGGCTTTTGTTGTATTGCCCCTCTTCCTCTAAGTCAGCACTGTGCCACACAGAGAAGATTCCTCAGGGCACACAGTTTCTATACTGAGAAAAGAGAACCAGGTTGATGGACATCCAGTTTCCCTAGCTTTCTGAGACAGTTTCTAGGAAACCCAGTCCTCATTCTCACCTCATAAGGAATGGGGAACATAGGAGAAAACTACACAGCTAAGCCACCTGGGGTCAGAAGGAAATAAAGCAAGAAGGTGGAGTCCACAGAGAATAACATGCAGATTTTGGTAAAAGCTCAATATACCTGGAAGCAGCAGAGTTCCATCAGAGATATCAGCTAACAGAATAGCTCACCCACAAAGCCAAGCTGGTCACTCCCAGAAGAGGTAGAGAATGTTACCTGGCTTGAATCCTTAGACAGCTACTCTCCAGACCTAGTCTTGGACCTTACCCCAGGATCCTACTCAGAGTGAGAGAAAATCTGTAGCAAGTTCCCATAACAAGCAGATGCTAGATTTTCCACACCTGGAAGTTTAATCAGGGCTCCCCTCAGTTTCAAAGCCTATTTCGAGAAACTTCCTAGGGAGGAAGGCAAATCTCAACCATGCATTTTTTCTGACAATGGCAGTTATTCCATCTATCCTGATCTACTTAACTTGGGGCCCTTTCTGCAACTCTATGCAACTGCTGAAGTCAAATAGCATTAGCTTTTCTCCATAACTACAGCCTGTGGCCCAGCCAGATCAGAGGCAATAGCAGTGCTTATACAGCAGCTCAGCTTGATAGCAGATCTCAGCCAGGGTTCTTGCTGGATAGCAAAACCTAGCCAGCTACCCCACCCAAATTTCGAAAAAAGAGAGTAGTAGCCCAACCATGCAAGGAACCTGAAAGCAAGCTCTGCTTGCCCAGGGTCATCACCAGCTGGCTCATTCAGAATCATAGGCAAGACTAACAAGCAAATGCTTATCCCTACCAGAGAACTCCTATAAAAGCAGGAAAATGTGGCTGTCTCTTCAAATGCATAAATGCCAATGCAAGGACTTAAGAATTACAAAGATTGAGGAAATCATGACACCTTCAAAAGAAACTAACAAAACTCAAACCATAAACTCCACAAAAGTAGATGTATGAAATGACAGGAAAATAATTCAGAATAATCCTCTTTAAAAAATTCAGTGAACTTCAGAAATATACATATACAAATAAAAAATTAAATGTTATTTGAAGAACAATACCCAAACCACATGAGAAGTTTGACAAAGAAATAGAAATAATAAGAAAACATCAAATAGAAATCCTAGAGGTGAAGAATGCAATGACTGAACTAAATATTGCAAAAGAAAGTTTTAACAGCTAGCATGATCAAGCTGAAGAAAAAAAAATCAGTGAACTTGAAGACAAAACATTTGAAATTACCTAATCAGAGGAACAACAACAACAACAAGGGGTGAAAAAGAATGCAGAAAGCCTACAAATTTATGGGACATCATAAAGAGACCTAACTCATGCATAGTAGGCATTAAAAAAGGAAAAACAAAAATAAACAGAAAACTTATTTAAAGGTATAGTGGATAAAAATTCCTCTAATTTGAGGAAAGAAGCCAACATTTAGGTACAGAAAGTACAGAGAAAACCAATTAAATTCAACTCAAAGAGAAATTCTCCAGAACATATAATTATCAAACTATCGAATTCAAAGACAAAAAAATTCTTAGAGAAGCAAAAGATAAGAAATACATCATATACAAAAGAGTCTCAATATGACTATCAGCAGACTTCTCAGAAGAAACTCTACAGGCCAGGAGAGAGTGAGATGATATATTCAAAATGCTGAAGGAAAAACCTGCCAATCAAGAATGCCTTACTAAACAAAGCTATCTTTCAGAAACAAAAAAGTAGTAAAAAGTTTCTGAGACAAATTAATGCTTACTAGGCAAAAAATATTTTATCATCACTAGGACTGCCACATAGAAATTTCTAAAGAAGTTTTTTACAACTTAAAGAAAAAGCTGCTAATAAATAACATAAAACTTATGAAAACACAAAACCTAATAGTATAAGTAATGTATTAATCCATTTTCACACTACTGATAAAGAAATACCTGAGACTGGGCAATTTACAAAGGAAAGAGGCTTAATGAGCTTATAGTTCCACATGGCTTGGGAGTCCTCACAATCATGGTGGAAGGCAAGGAGGAGCAAGTCACATTATGGATGGCAGCAGGCAAAGAGAGAGCTTGTGCAGGGAAACTCCCATTTTTAAAACCATCGGATCTCATGAGATTCATTCACTAAAGAGACAATAGTGCAGGTAATACCCTCCCCCATAATTTAATCACCTCCCACTGGGTTCCTCCCATGACATGTGGGAATTGTGGGAGTTACAATTCAAAATAAGATTTGGGTGGGGACACAGCCAAATCATATCATTCCACCCTGGCCCCTCCCAATCTCACGTACTCACATTTCAAAACCAATCATGCCTCTCAACAGTCCCCCAAAGTCTTAAACCATTAACTCAAAAGTACACAGTCCAATGTCTCATCTAAGACAAGGCAAATCCTTTCTGCCTATAAGCCTGTAAAATCAATAGCAAGTTAATTACTTCCTAGACATAATGGGCATATGGGAATTGGGTAAATACAGCCATTGCAAATAGGAGAAATTAACCAAAATGAAGGGGCTACAGGCCCCATGCAAGTCCGAAATCCAGCAGGGTAGTCAAATCTTAAATCACCAAAATTATCTCCTTTAACTCTATGTCTGACATTTGAATCACACTGATGCAAGAGGTGCGTTCCCATGGTCTTGAGCAGCTTCACCCCTGTGGGTTGGCAGGGTACAGCCTCCCTCCTGGCTACTTTCACAGAATGGCATTGAGTGTCTGTGGCTTTCCCAGCTACATGGTGCAAGCTGTCGGTGGATCTATTATTCTGGGGTCTGGAGGATGGCAGCCCTCTTCTTACAGCTCCACTAGGCAGTGCCCCAGTAGGGACTCTGTGTGTGGGCTCTGACCCCACATTTTCCTTCTGCACTTCCCTAGCAGAGGTTCTCTTGAGTGCCCTGCACCTGCAGCAAACTTCTGCCTGGACATCCAGGTATTTCCATACATCCTCTGAAATTTAGATGGAAGTTCCCAAGCCTCAATTCTTGGCTTTTGTGCACCTGCAGGCTTAATACCACATGGAAGCTGCCAAGGCTTGGGGCTTGGACCATCTGAAGTCATGTCCCGAGCTGTACCTTGGCCCATTTTAGTCACAGCTGGAGTGACTGGGACGCAGGGCACCAAGTCTCTAGGCTGCACATAGCACAGAAAGCATTGGCCCAGTCCAGGAAAACATTTTTTCTTCCCCTCAATGGGAGGGGCTGCTGCAAAGGTCTCTGACATGCTGTGTAGACATTTTTCCCATTGTCTTGGTGATTAACATTCAGCTCCTCATTACTTATGCAAATTTCTGCAGCCAGCTTGAATTTCTCCTCAGAAAATGGGATTTTCTAGCATTGCCAAGTTGCAAATTTTTCAAACTTTTATGCTCTGTTTCCGTTTTAAAACTGAATGCCTTTAACAGCACCCAAGTTATCTCTTGAATGCTGCTTAGAAATTTCTTCTGCCAGATACCATAAATTATTTCTCTCAAGTTCAAAGTTCCACAAATCTTTAGAGCAGGCGCAAAATGCTACCAGTCTCTTTACCAAAACATAACAAGAGTCACCTTTGCTCCAGTTCCCAACAAGTTTCTCATCTCCATCTGAAACCACCTCAGCCTGGATTTTATTGTCCATATCACTATCAGCATTTTGAGCAAAGCCATTTAATTATCTCTAGGAAATTCCCAACTTTCCCACATTTTCCTGTCTTCCTCTGAGTCCTCCAAACTGTTCCAACCTCTGCCTGTTACCCAGTTCCAAAGTCACTTCCACATTTTTGGGTATCTTTTCAGTAGCGCCCCACTCTTCTGGTACCAATTTACTGTATTAGTTCATTTTCACACTGCTGAGAAAGACATATCCAAGACTGAGCAATTTACAAAAGAAACAGGTTTAATGAACTTACAATTTCACATGGCTTGAGAGGCCTCACAATCATGGCAGAAGGCAAGGAAGAGCAAGTCATGTCTTATATGGATGGTGGCAGGCAAAGAGAGAGCTTGTGCAGGGAAACTCCCATTTTTAAAACCATTAGATCTCATGAGACTCATTCACTATCACAAGAACAGTGCAGGAAAGACCTGCCCCCCTAATTCAATCACCTCCCATCAAGGTTCTTCCCACAACATGTGGGAATTGTGAGAATTACAATTCAAGATGAGATGTGGGTGGGAACATAGCCAAACCATATCAAGTAATACAGAACAATATTCAGAATACTTTAGAACTGTAATGGTTGTGTGTAAAGTAATTTTATCCCTTGTATGACAGTTACAGGACAAAATTATTAGTAACAACTATAGCTAAAATACATTATTAAAGGATACACATTGCCAAATGATTTAAATTCAGACACCAAAAACATAAAATGGAAGGGAGGATATTATAAACTTGCAACAGACTGTTATAAGCATGAGATGTTCTATTTAGACATCATGGTAACCACAAAGCAAAAATCTATAAGAGATGTTCAAAACAAAAATAAAAATTATTTAAAACTACCAGGAAGAAAACCATCAAACCATAAAGGAAGACAGATAAAGAGGAAGACATAAACAAAGTGTTTTTAAAACAACCATAAAAAAATTAAAAAATGACAGTAGTCAGTTCTTACATATCAATAATTACCTTGAATGTAAATGAATTAAATTCTTCAATCAAAAGACACAAAGTGAATGAATGGATAAAAATAAAACCCAATAACATGCTCCCTCCTCAACCTCCCAAAGTGTTGGGTATTATAGGCAGAGCCTTGGCACCTGGACAGCCCTTCCTTTAAAACACGAGTTTTACAAAGACAAGACCATATTATTAAACATATTTTGATTTATCATTTGGCATATTTCTCCAGATCTCATAATGTTGCTTCTAGGAACTACACAGTATTATGGATGCCATTGACCACTGCAGCAACCTCAGCCAGTGTCCACAAAGATGGCACTGTAGCCAATACCATCATACAAGAAAAATGTGCAAACATTCAAAAGGGGAAAAAAATTAGCTTGTAGATGATATAATTACTTGCTTAGAAAATTAAAAACAATTTTTCCAATACCATTATAAACATTCTTAAATGCTCCTTTTGCATATGCTCTCCATTTAACTTGTAGTCAAATACGTTTTACAAAAAAAATTACATAATTGAAATTGCTAGTTCAATGGTGTGCATCTTTCTAATGTCCTTGCATGCATTAATGACAAATTGTCCCTTCTGAAATGTACAAAATTTTACTTCCTCCAACTCAACTATAAGCTTAATCTCTGAATTTTTGCCATTTGGTAAATAAGATTTCTCAATACTGGCTATGTTGCAGTGAAAAGGCCACTCTCATACAGAGTTAATGGGAGAGTAAATCAGAACAACATTCCTGGAAAACAATTTCTAGCTAAACATTAAAAGCCTCGAGAATGTCCATACCCTTTGACCTATTTCTGGGAATTTATCCTAATGCAACAATTCAACATGTGAAGAAATAATTGTACAAAATAATGTGCGTCCCATTATGTTTTTTACATAGCAAACTCTTGTAAGCATACAAATTATCTAAAAGACAAATTGTTATGAAAATTATAACACATAGGCAAAAATTAAAATAATAATTTTATAAATAGTATAAAATATGCATTAAAAATGATGAATGGAAAAGAAAATATCAAGATTATCAAAGAGTAGCTGCCTGATGGAAAGCAAATTGACTTTGCACAAGTCATCATTTAAATAAAATACAATCCTGGAATTGTGCAGTGAGACAGTGTCAATATTATTGATGCTTCATTCTTCTTGACTACAGGGGATATGTCTCCTTCTGGCCAATGTGAGGGAGTGCCCCAAGGAGATTCTCATGAGGAAGACACAAGATGACTAATAGCCAAACAAGAGGATGTTTAACTTGAGGATGAATACTCCAAATTAAAGAGCTGAGCATCAGTACTAGAGGTGTTCTGCTGAAAGACAGCTACACTGTGAGGTGAATTTACTACTTACTAATAATAAAAGTAATTAGTACTGTAAAATAATGTAACTAGTTTAATCTTTCAGACCACATGCTTAGGGAGTAAAACCTTAATCTCTATGTAAAATCATATTTCACATGATTATAGAAAACCTAGTCCAATCAATTAACAGTAAATTGAATTTATCTCAGTTGCTTTGGGTATAAACTCAGCAAAATCAGGGCTTCCTTTAATCTCTCTGCCCCTCTTCTCCTTGTAAGATTCCTAAACTTTAGCTCATATATTGTCATTGGGAGAGAGGTTGCTAGTCTACGGTCCTTGGCATAGCCCCTGCTGTCTTCCTCCATTGAGTCTCGGTGCATATTCAGGAATATCTCTGCAAGCACAGGCCTGTAAAGATCTGTATCTTCCTCAACCTGAGACAGAGAGCACTCCAGGGCCATGGTCCACTCTCAGCAACTTCGTCTCAATTCACAGGAGCTGGAGAGGACTTTTGCTTATTTTTCTGTACTTTTCTAGACTATGTATATTGTGGGGAATCTTTGAACTTGGGGGAGATGATTTAGGACATCTGGCAGAAGAAATTTCTAAGCAGCAAAGCATTCAAGATGTGACTTGAATGCTATTAAAGGCATTCAGTTTCACAAGGGAAGCAGAGCAAACAAGTTTGAAAAATTTGCAGCCTGACAATGAGATAGAAAAGAAAATTCCATTTTCTGTGAAGAAATTCAAGCTGGCTGCAGAAATTTGCATAAGTAATGAGGAGCTGAGTGTTAATCACCAAGACAATTGGGAAAATATCTCTAGGGCATATCAGAGTTCTTCATGGCAGCCCCTTCCATTACAAGCCCTGAGGCATAGGCAGTAAAAATGGTTTTGTGGGCCAGGTCCAGGGTCCTTTTCCTGTGTGCAGTGTAGGGACTTGGTGTCCTGCATCCCAGCTGCTCCAGTTGTGGCTAAAAGGGAAAAGGTACAACTCAGACCATGGCTTCAGAGGGTGCAAGTCCAAAGCCTTGGCAGTTTCCATAGGGTGTTGAGCCTTCAAGTGCACAGAAGTCAAGAATTGAGGTTTGGGAACCTCCACCTAGATTTTATAGCATGTACGGAAACACCTGGATGTCCAGGCAGAAGTTTGCTGCAGGTGCAGGGCCCTCATGAAGAAACTCTGCTAGGGCAGTGCAGAAGGGAAATGTGGGGTCAGAACCCCCAAACAGAGTCCCCACTGGAGCACTGCCTAGTAGGGCTGTAAGAAGAGGGCCAAAATCCTCTAGACTACAGAATGGTAGATCCACTGACAGCTTGCATTGTGTGCCTGGAAAAGCTGCAGACACTCAACATCAGCCCATGAAAGCAGCTGCGAGGGAGGCTGTACCCTGAAAACCCACGCAGGAATAGCTGCCCAAGACCATGAGAACCCACCTCTTGCATCAGCATGACCTGGATGTTAGACATGGAGTCAAAGGAGATTATTTTGGAGTTTTAAGATTTGACTGCCCTGCTGGATTTCGGACTTGCATGGGGCCTGTATCCCCTTCATTTTGGCCAATTTCTCCTATTTGTAATGGATGTATTTACCCAATGCCTGTACCCTCATTGCATCTAGGAAGTAACTAACTTGCTTTTGATTTTACAGGCTCATAGGTGGAAGGGACTTGCCTTGTCTCAGATGAGACTTTGGACTTTGACTTTTAGGTTAATGCTGGAATGAGTTAAGACTTTGGGGGACTGTTGGGAAGGCATGATTGGTTTTGAAATGTGAGTACATGAGATTTGGGAGAGGCTGGGATGGAATGATTTGGTTTGGCTCTGTCCCCACCCAAATCTCATCTTGAATTTTAGCTCCCATAATACCTACACATTGTGGGAGGGACCTGGTGGGAGATAACTGAATCATGGGGGCAGTTTCCCTCATACTATTCTTGTGGTAGCGAATAAGTATCATGAGATCTAATGGTTTTATAAACAGAAGTTACCCTGCACAAGCTACCATTTTTTGCTGGCCGCCATGTAAGACTTCTCTTTGCCCTTCCTTCATCTTCTACCATGATTGTGAGGCCTCCCCAGCCATGTGGAACTGTGATTCAATTAAACCTCTTTCCTTTATAAATTACCCAGTTTCAGGTATGTCTTTATTAGCAGCATGAGAACAGACTAATACAAGCAGAACAGGGTTACTCTGAGAAGCTTAAAAACTCTCTGGAGTTCCTCAAAAAGGAAGTGAGATAGGAAGGAAATCTAACCTCAGATTTCCAAACCTATCCAAACGTCTTATCCTCTACTCCACTCATATGCAGTGATTCAGCCCCAAGAAAGAAAAAAAGATGTGTGTTTAGAAACTTTCCTGTTTGTGACCCCTTATTCCTCCCCTTATTTGGCCCCAAGATAGTAGGACCATTCCCAGTCTGTGGTGGCAAAACCATCTGGCACCTCATCAATTCTCTTTCCAATATACTATTTGTGGCCAAGTTATATGTAGCAGGGCCTTGAAAATCAAACGCCTGGGTTTGAAGACTACTGTGCCTGAAAGCAAGAATTTGACCCCTTAGGTCTCACTCCACTTGGAGGCATCTTATTGTCAATGAAGCCACCACAACAGAAGTCAATATGGTGCTGAGTGTAAGACCACCTCTCCAATGACCACCATTAACAGGGCTCAAAAAGTGCCCTTGCACCTCAAGTAAGACTCACATTGCAGAAGATTACATGACTCCATCAAAATGAGTCAAATGAGAGTCCCCTAAATTTTTCTGCTCCTGTCAGTTTGTCACCTCCTTGGCTGCTCCGTGCATATTCTAAGCATGCTCTTATCTTAAGGCTTAATCTTCTTCCCTCAGATATCTGTTCCCTTACTTCCCTCAGGATTTTCTCAAATTCATCTGCATGAGGCCTTCCCAGGTCACCCTGTGTAAAATTTCAATGACCTGTCTGCATGATTTGAATGTATCCCTTCCAAATTCATGTTGAAACTTAATCCCCAATGTGGTAGTATTAAGAAGTGGAGCCTTTGTGGAAGTGGTTAAGCTCTTGAATGAATCAGTGCCTATTTTAAAAACGCTGGAGGGAACTAGCTTAAGCCCCCTTTTACCCTTCTGCATTTTGCCTTCTGAAGACACACCATTTGTCACCTCTGCAGGACATAGTTACAAGGTGCCATCTTGGAAGCAGGGGATGGGGCTCTCACCAAACACCAGGCCTGCCAGCACATTGATCTTAAACTACCTGGCCTCTGGAACTGTGAGAAATAAATTTTTGTTCCTTAAAAACTACCCAGTCTCAGTTATTTTGTTATAGCAGCAGAAGTGTACTAAGACACTGTCCATATTTAATACCTATTTCCTTTGCTTTAATTTTTCTTCTAAACAATTATCACAAGAGTACAAATATGCTTTTTCTTATTGTCTGTCTTTCCCATGATTATAAGTGCCAAGACAGCAGAATATTTGGATGCTCTGTTTACTGCTGGAATATCTGTCATCCAAAAAAAAAAAAAAAAAAAAAAAAACCAAACCAATGTGGAATTCAGTACAGAGAGATTTTACAACAGGGAAAAGGGACTATAACAAGAAGGGCATGGATATTGCAATAGGGAGAGTACGCCAACCATGAGATCTCAAAGCATCACAAAGGTCAGATAGAAAAAAAAGAAAAAAAAACACCTTTCTTTTAAAGGAACGAGTAAATGACACTGGAAAGAACCAGGTGTGAGAAGTAAGATGAGCAGGAGTTAGGATCAATTAGGGATGTTCTCCCAGAGGTCAGCTGATTCTTGCCATTGAAGAGGAAGAGGAGTTTTTCCACATTCCAATGGTCAAGAGTGCACCAAAGTTCAGTTCTTTTCTGAGTGAAGGAGAGAAGTCTAACTAAAGTTTAGTTAACACAGATAAGTGGGCTTTTTTCCCATATTTGTCAATGGAAACAAGTAGTCATAGGTGCTTACCATTTATGAAGCAGAGAATTTGACTAGGTAAGAAGGGAGTCATGATTGAACCTTATCTAAGTCACATGAAGAAGGATGGCTCTTTGCAGTAAGCTGTTCCAGCAACACAAAACAGGTGGGGGTGATTTCTTGACCCTTCCTGATTTCTGGGATTATAGAGCTCAGAGAAAGTTGAATATTGTCAGCCAGTGCTTAAAACAGTGCCTGCCATAGAATAGGTACTCAGTCAGTATTTGTTGAATAAATGAATTAACACCTCTTTGGCAAGGAGAATAAAGGTGAAAAGATAACCGAGCGAGGCAGTCAGGAAAGGAAAAGAAGCCCAGTTACTGTGTCAGACTTTACTTTCTCAAATAATAATCATCTATTATTGTGGTTACTGATGAGGGCTACTATGCATCAAGCACAGTGCTAAGTGTGTTATGTGCACGAGTGGTGTCAGTTCTGACTGAGTTGTGACCTTTGGGCTGCTCCTGTCTGGCTCTTGCCCACTGGTGTTTGAAATGGGCTAATTGTCATGGAGAGCAAAAGACTAATTATGTTCTCATCAAAAATCTCCTTTGAAAAAAGAAAAACAGAACAACTTTAACTTTCTGCTCAGGTTTTATGAACTCATGATTAAGCTCTCTGTGAAAGTTTTCTTTTAAAAGAGTCAAGGGACATGTCTATAGCCTTGTATTTCTTTTGTTTTAGTCTAGAGGCTATCTAAAAATTTATATATACAAAATACTTCACAAGCTCTCAACAGAGATGCCACATTAGAAGCACAAGTATTCAATTCAAGTTACTCTCTCAATAAAAGCAAACATCTCTACTTAACTTCTTCCCATTGTTCTTAAAGAGGAGCTGAAAGAAAAAGAAGCCAGTCCCTGGTACTTAGCATCAGGGTTTCTTACGTAATATCCCAGGAGAGGGAATTTATTTGGGGCCTTTAAAAGGCTGTGCTCCTCTTCTTTGCTTCTGATAGAAGAGTGTTTGTTATAGTCATTATCTGTACATTTACTGAATTTCTACTATGTGAAGTGCACTGTCCTAAAAAGCTAACCTTCTTCTAAAAGTTTGCTCCTGCAATTCTGGAGTTACATAATAAGATTAAAATGGTGACTCAATTTGGCATTTGGTTGGAAAAGACAATAGAACACTTCAGATTCAGGAAATAATTCCTCCTACCTCAACTAACTAAAGCTTTATAGAAACAAAGGAATTTCCATTGCAACTCTAGTGTAGCTATTGTGACATTTAATTACAGGAAATTAAATTGTGTCTGATTTTAAAACATTAAATCCATTATTTACTTCTGAATATACAGCGGTCAGAAGTCTTTGTTCTTTAAAAAATTATGCAATTGTATATGCTAAACTGAATTATAAATTTAACATGTGTTAGCAAGACCCTATTTTTGAATAAGATTAGTAAAGAGTATATTTAATTAACACAACTATTATAAAGTGCTTAGCACGGGTGCTTTCAAAAGCATTTTGGATTACTTAATGAGATTGGAACAGATTAATACAAATGCCAGAGTACATAAGAGTTCCTTCTATTCAAATATTAATTAAATTTCCCCTGGAAAAAATGTAGTATAACTTTTCTTAATCTCTCTCCTTCTTTGTGTCCCCAAATATTTCAAAGACATTTTAAAGTGCATTAGAATACCACTGGAAATGATCTAGCCATGTGAAATGGTTGTGCGTAAAGTGCATGATTTGAATGCCATCAAGTGGTGGTGCTCATTTGTGATAGCTGGAGGGCAGGCACTGGGCTTAGAGGGTCCGCTTGTACAGGCAAAGACTCTTTCAGATGTTTGAAAGAAGCTCAGTCTCTGTGAAATATATTTCATGAGACTTTGTTTGGACCAATACCATTTCCCTCTCAGATCTAAAGCCTCTTCATCTTATTGAGCTTTGATGACTTAGTGTGAGGTTTGTCTCAGGACTTATTCTAACTCCAAAGTCTGGTAGAAACAGACTTTCTTCTACTAATAACTCACTCTGATCTGCTCCCAGTAGTGTGTTTGCTTCACAGTTCAAGTCCTTGCTTTTTCATGGCATCTCACCTGGCGGCTCTGGTTTTACTTATTTTGGGTTAGTGCAAAAGTAGTTGTGTTTTTTGACATGACTTTTAATTAATGGCATACATTAGTTATAGGTTGGTGCAAAAGCAATTGCGTTTTTTGCTATTACTTTTAATGTATGTCATTAATTAAAAGTCATGGCAATAACTAAACATTTATTTATATGGCACATACTGTGGCCAGGTGCTGTGCTATAAGCCTTTGTCAAATATCAACAAATATTAGCTAATTTTATCTGCATAGCAACCCCATGGGGAAGTTGCTCTTGTTATCAATCCCATTTCATAGAGGAGGAGACTGAGAGCTGGGGAAATCAAGTAACTTGAAATACTGAGATTCAAATCCAGGCAGCTTGATTCTCAATCATGGACCACATATATGACAATGGTTTCATAAGATTATAATGCTATAACTTTTACTATATCTTTTCAATGTTTAGATACATGAACGCTTATCAATGCATTACAGTTGCCTGCAGTATTTAGTACAATAACGTTCTGTACAGGTTTGTAGCCTGCGAGCAATAGGTTGTACCATCTACGTTTATGTAGTACATTCTATGATGTTCACACAAGGACAAAATCACCTAACAATGCATTTCTCAGAATGTATCCCCATCATTAAGTGACACATGACTGTATAGTGAATTCTCTTTAAGAAACAGTGCTTGTTTAATAGTTTCTTAATGCTTCTGGATAAGTTAAGTTCCCCTTAATAAAGGGAATTAAAATACATATTTATAGAGTGCCTATTTTGCTACATTTTGAGGAAACAAAAACAATCATGCATGTTCCATGCTTTTGTGGAATTGCCTCTGGAACCTGTCCGTAGTATGGACATTTAAAGATGCTAGTGAAATAAATTGTTATTGGTGTCACAATAGAAGTATTTGCACAGTTCTAGAGTGAGGTTAATTTTATAGACTTCATAGAGAAAGAGAATATTGATCGTGTTTTGCAAAATATGCTGGAATAAAGGGAAAAGGAGTATTCTAGACAAAAATCACAGCATGGATAGTGGAATGGAGGAATGAAGTATGTTGAATTGAGAAACATCCAGAGGGACGATTATGGTAGGAATGGAGAGAGGACGAAATGGAAAATGTGTTGATAACTGAGGTGAGAGAAGTAGACACAGAGAAGATTTTGCAATGTCTTGTACTAAAAGACTTCTTTTTTATCTTCTAGGCAACCAGTAGTCATTCCAAAACTTTCATCCAGGATGCAGCATAGTGAGTTTTACATTTTAGGATGATTCCTCTCATTATAATGTAAATAGTAGATTCAAGATGAGCATATTGGAGTAACAGAAGGCCAATTTCAAGACTCTCATGACAGTTCATGTGAGGACTGAATACCTTAACTAAGAATCAGTGGAGATCAATGAATACAAAAGATGAGAAGGAGCTAGTCTTAGGATCTGTTAACAGATCTCGGCCATAGCTTGAACAAGAAGGATAAAGGAATGAAGGTGTCTTGGATAGCTAAGAGGTTTCTGAGTTAGACTACCAATGCCAAAATCTTCTATGACATCCTACCAATCCATAAAAGGTGAGTCCAGAGACTCTCAACAGATATTGTATGCCTGCCCAGATATTTTACTGATGTCCAATGCAGCTTATATTTGAAAGACGTAAGTTTCAATTAAAAAAAACTATGAGATCTTTCAAAAACACTCAGAAAGTGTGTTTTATATTCTTCTTGAGTGACAGTTACCTTTCAACCATCCATGACATTTTTCATCATTCTTGCAAGCATACATAGAAAATATACTGGCTTTGAATTGTCATTCTGAATTGCACCAAATGAGATAATGGCTACTCACTCTGATTGCTCTATAGATTTTATAGGCAGCTGATACTACTGAATTTTTAGTTCTAAAACAAGAAAATTGCTAAACTTTTGAGCTAAGAAATTTTGCTCATTTTTGTTTATTTTTCTCTGCTTGCTAGAGTTTTATAAACTCAGGACTTCCTTTACCTCAGCTCTAATGCAATGAGGTTCTTGATTTCCTAAGCAACTAAGCAAGAAACCTTAGAATGTCCCTTACTAGTTTCTTACTGTCAAATCACTTAAGAGTGTTGCTGATCTTTAAAGTCTACAAATTACTCATGCTTTTCTTCTTTTTTCTGAAAGGTATATTAATAGAAAGATCAAGTCAGCATTAACTAATAATTCCATTATTCATTGAGAAATTATGTGCTTATCTGTACTGAGTGAAGTGATTTTAGTGTAGGAGACAATGTACAAGGATTTTCCTACTTCTGTTGAAGGTGATGTGCATATGAGTGTTACATATTTCTGCTTGTGGGCTTCAGGTACAACAAACCACTTTGTGTCTGTAATTATCCTCAGCTTCGACGCAATAACCTTTACAACATCTTTAATTTCTTATTTTTCACAGCACTCTACCAGGGGAATGAGTTAAAGGTGGGTATGTTTGTAAAAAGGCATCTAAGCAGAATTTGCAGTAGTAATTTGGCAAAATTTTCCAAGACAGTAGTAGTATGAGAAGGGTCATGACATTTATGGACTTGAAGATGTACTAAGCATTTCCAGTCTGAGTGGCTTCTGCCATAAAGTTGACCGCATCAAGGCAATTGGTTAACTTGAACCACTTAGGAGGTATAGGTGTTATACAAATGCAGTGTACTGTGCTTTGTTGGTACCGTTTCTGCTTAATACTACTTACTTCAAATTCTGTATTTTCTTGCATTTGTAATACTTACAGGCTTTCTTTCCTTTAAATGTATATTACTTCTTTCTTGACATGAGTTTAATTATTTCTAGGGTTTTTTTATTAGCTGCTATTAAAACCATCTGATAAATCTAGAAGTTGATTTCAGTATCTCTTGAAATTTTTTTTTCATTTTTGCCCTTCAATTAAACAACAATTAAATGTACTGAATTTTCCTAGGTTATTCTTACATGCAAAACACCATATCAGTCAACATGGAAAACACAAAGTTGAATAAGACATAATCGCTATCCTCGAGGGTCTTGTAATCTAGTAAGAACAGCAGTAACATGCAAAAATAACAATAATTAAAGGCATACTATAGTAAAAAATTGAAGGAGGATGAGGCAGGAAGATTGCTTGAGCCTAGAAATTCAAGGTTACAATGAGCTATGATTGCACCACTGCACTTCAGCCTGGGCAATAGAGTGAGACCCCGTTTCTATTTTTCTTAATTGAAAATGATATATAAATAAAATGCCATAAAACATAAAAGAATAAGATTAACTATCAGTAAAGATAGGTGCAGGAGAAATGTTTATAGGAGAGTTGACATTTGATGTGGACATTGAAAGATATGTAAAATTTTGATATGAGAGCTCATTGAAGTAGAACAAGTGAGGAACAATAGTTCTAGTGATGGGCATAGATAAATGGTAGATTCAGGGAAGATCTTGTGAGTTCTTGAATGCTGTGCCAAAAACTTTGATTTCTATTCTGTTTATGGTTAAAAACAAAAACAGAAACAAAACAACAACAACAAAAACACAAATATCCCACACTTAAGCAAGAAGGTGACATGATCACATCTCTTTTATTAAAAGTTCACTTTGGGGCTTCTGGTTTTACCTCTAACATGTAAAAATCTTGGTAATGTCACTTCCAGTCTTACAACAAGAAAACACTGCACAAATTGAAAACCAGTTATTTTTCTTGTACCCCTCAGAGAATTGAGGTCACAGGGCAAACTGCACCCTGATATCTGGAAAGACAGGCAAATATAGACTAAGACAGTTTTTCTTCCAAAAATATTTCACTGCCCACTATAATTCTTAGAAGAATCCTCATTTATTCATGAATAAATGCTTCTAACCTTAAAATAATCTGTCAATGTTTTCTCTTCAGTGGTTTGCAGAGACTAACATAATGCCTAGAATAGAATAGATGCTCAATAAATGTTTGTTGAATGAGTCAATAAAAGACAATCTTTTAAATTAGCAATTTAATTTTTTTCTGAGCATGCACCTCATCAATTAAAAACCAGTGATTCTCTATTCTGTATTTATTTATTTATACAAGTTAGACATAATCTACCATTAAATAAAATGCATAATTTAAAATAACTAAAATATAGAAAAATTTGAAGTATCGGATGAAACGGCATCAATGGAACTTACACCTTTTCTATACCTCCCTGCATTATGTATTTTATACACCTCACTTTATAGGAAATACTGATCTAAGGAAGGATTATTGCACATTATTGAACAATCTAAAGGGTGATTATTCCACCCCTTACACTTTTTTTCAAAGTTCTAGCAAATAAGTAATCATGGACCAGCTCAATAGGAGTAGTTTAAGTCTACTTAAAGTGATTTTTAATACAGTGGTTTTCCTCAAAAACATTTAACTTTAACTCTGGTGATGTAATGTTCAGCAACAATGCAAATCACGAAGATTGTGTTAGAAACCTAAGATCTTCTTCCAAGAGCCCTCAAGTCTGTATGAGGTGCTAGAACACAAGTTCTCAACTGCTTTCTTATTTCTATATTATCAAGTGTGAGATCGTCCTCCATGAGTTTCCCTATTTGTACTAAGTAAGGAGTATGACTGTTTTAATCCTTTCTGCCCCTTTTTGAGGTCATGGGCATTTTCTAAACTTTGTTTTTCGATTGACAAATAAAAATTGCATATTTTATGGTGTACAGCATGATGTTTTGATATATGTATACATTGTGGAATGGCTAAATCAAGCTAATTAACACATTCAACAGGGCATTTTTTTGTTGCTGTTGTTACTATGGCTACCAACATTGTTATTTCCAATACCTTCCTCATAACAAATGAGACCAAGGCATTTCCAAGTGTGATCTTGAATTCAGTAAAAACTGATAAACTTGTTAAGGTTTAGAGTTGAAAAGGAGCTTAGAAGTCATCTAGTCCAACTCATTCAACATACAGATGGGGAAACTGAAATCTAAAGAGGTGTGATGAACTCTAATAAGGATGATAACATTCTTAGGGACAATGCTCAAATGGGCAAATATAATAAATTTTATTACTAGGTATCAGGTCTATTTTAGTGCAGTTACTGAATTCTCTGGGTTTTAAAATATTTACTGATCCAACCATCTGCATGATCACATTTAATCTATTTCTCCTTCGTATCTGAATTCCTAGGAAGTCTGTGTTCACCTAGTTTTCAAATGCCTCAGCTCTCGGTCTGCACTGTGGTGAAAAGTCCGAGGTATTTGTGAAGTACGTTGTTCTTGTTCTCCAATTCCCCCTAAACTCATCTTTTTATACACCCTTTACCAAATGACCCTTAGACATAAGTCTAGGCATTTACCAGTCACATCAAATCATAATTTTTGGAAACAGTAAAATAAGGGGCAACTTTTATTCTTTGCCACATGAAATAGGGAATTTATTGCCCCATATAGCTTAGACACTTGATAGAAATCATCAGTATAAACTTAACACCAACTCTGGTATTACTGGCTTAACTTCATGAAAAGCCTTCCTCATCCCTGGCATTTTGTTATTATAGATATATATAAAGTGACATATATAACGTATATATATTGTATATACGTTATATATGTATATATTATATATACACATACACATAATATACGTATATATTATATATACACGTATACATAATATATGTATATATTATATATGCATACATATACATATGTGTATATATTATATATGTATACCTATACATAATATATGTGTATATATTATACATGTATACATGTACATAATATATGTGTATATATTATATATGCATATATTATACATACATATACATAATATATGCATATATCATACATACGTATACATAATATATGCATATATCATATATACATAATATATGCATATATTACACATACATATACATAATATATGCATAATTATACATATACATAATATATGCATATACCACACATACATATACATAATATATGCACATATTATATACACATATACATAATACATGCACATATTATATACACATACACATAATGCATGCACATATTATATACACATAAACATAATATATGCACATATTATATACACACACATAATATATGCACGTATTATATACACACACATAATATAGGCACGTATTATATACACACACATATATGCACGTATTATATACACACATAATATATGCACATATTATATGCACACATACATAATATATGCACGTATTATATGCACATATACATAATATATGCACATATATGCACATATACATAATATATGCACATATACATAATATATGCACATATTATATGCACATATACATAATATATGTACATATTATATACACATATACATAATATATGTATATATTATATACACATATACATAAGTATATATTATATACACGTATACATAAGTATATATTATAATATATGTGTATATATTATATACACATACACATAATATATGTGTATTATATTTTATACACATAATATATGTGTATATGTTTTATATATACATGTGCATAATATATGTATATATAATATATACATAATATATGTGTATATATAACATATACATATATAATATATATGTTTGCTGCTGATGGAAATGTAATTACCCAAACTTTTTTCATTATAATTAGTCTTAAAGTTCTTGTTTTTCTAAGGTATACTGCTTATATTCGCAGGAGATCTTATCTAACTCCATCTCTTGGTTCTTTTTAACTCACAGTAACAATTTCTAATGGATTTGTAATAGTCAACCAAGCAATTAGGCTATATATTTTTGGAGGTTTTGTTATGTCTGCGGTTTTATCCTAACCATTAAATTCCTAACCAAAAGTGTATATTAAAACTTAAATTTAAAAACTTTTAAAGCTAAAGCATTTTTCGTTAGTGCTTCAAACTATTGATAAATTAGGCATCAAATTAAAATACTTCTTTAGTATTCTCATGAAATTCAAGTTAATTAAAACAAAATATATAGTATAATACCTATAAAAATATTAAATCATAGTTAAATGAACAAAAGGAAACATTATCTTATAAGAATGCCCTTTCTTCTCTAACTGCATTTTAAGTGTGAGATCTAAATAGAAAAAAGCACACAAAGTTTTCTTTACTATTTCTTTGTGTTAGCAAAGTGACTTTCTTTCTGTAACATCCTACATTTAGGATCACCAAAATCTAGCATATTAGCTTCCATGCTTCAATGTCACATAAGTCTAGAGGTTATGGATCACATAATCTTTATTCATTCTACTTTCTTCTTTATTTTTCTCTCTGTCTTCCCTCCCTCACACTTCATTCGTCTCACCCTTTCTCTTCCTCCTATTCTCCTCCTGCTCCCCCTCATCTTCCTTCTCCTCCTCTTCTTTTTAAGGCTTCCAAGCCTAAATGTGGTTAGCCTACAGAAATGAAACCAACTCAGCCATCTCTGGATGACAAACTGCCAATGCATTTTCTTTGGGAGATTTGGAGGAGGAAACACGAGCAGGTGGTGTATTCAATAAGAAAGTGAGGAGTAGCAAAAATTCATGTTATGTAATGGAATTTAGTTACTTGGCATTTTTTCTTGTTGATGATAATTACATGACCGACGTTTTTGCAAAAAGAAAATCGCCCATATCAATTTTTTTGTCTTTGGCTTTTTCCCTCACTAAAAATGTCCATAATATAAGTAAGACATCTAAAAGTCAAACCACATTTTAATTGGGTGAATTTTTTAAAAACCGACAGCTTTTTCTGCACTTGCTTCTTGACGTTAACCTCTCTTGCCACATCTTTTGCTCTTGTATTTGTAGCTATATTAGAGAGGGAGGTTGCATCCCTCGTTATTGAGTTTTTCTGCCCATTCCTTGTCAGAAGTTCTTTTTGATCTCTTCCCACCCTACACTGCATGGAATAATTGATGAGGGTTCAAAACAAATAGCAATTATGGGAGTCCTAATATTATATCTTCTTTAGAACTTCTTTGACTTTTCTGTAATACAGCAGGTCTTTGAATAACATGAATTTATTCAGCATCATTTCTTTATGACATTGACAAGAAAAAAATGGACTCCTGGCTGGGGCCACTGTGTGTATGCAGTGCGCGTGGTCTCCCCATGTCTGCATGAGTTTTCTGTAGGTACTCCAGTTTCCCCTGACATCCCAAAGCTGTGCACGTGGGGTGACCTGGCATGGCTACCTCATTCTAGTCTGAGTGAGTGGGGGTGTGTATGAGGGCATCTTGCAATGGAATGGCAATCCTGTCCAGGGCTGGTTCCTGTCTGACACCCTGAGTTTCTAAGAGACACTCTGGCCACCTGTCTCCTTGAACCAGCATAAGTGGGTAAATAATAATCTTACTTTTTATTAATCTTTCTTAAACATATGAAGCTCACAAGTATTTTAGTGTTTAATATTGGAAGTATTTTGGTCTTTATTTAGAATTTTGATGATGATTTGTTACCAGAAATATGCCATAAGAACCTAACTCTTAGTTATATCAATTAGCCTACTAAAATTGATTTCATTATATGTCATTTTGATTAAAGTCGCAATTTCCAATACAATGTTAAATGAGGACTTACTCCACCCTTGCCCCAGATTGCACCCTAAAAGTCAGACTTAACCTCATGTAAGTTTTGAAAGGAATGAAAGTTTGTCCCCTCCCCACATCCCTTATGAGCCCCCCTTTTATTTCCCATTTCTGGAATCACTGTCTCTTTCACTATGCTTAGCTCTTCGATCTACGAGTTCCTGCAACCCCTACCTGCTGACTTCTCCTAAGATGTTAACAGGTAACTAGGTGTAATTGTAATAAAGTGTGAGGTGTGATCCCTTCAGTCTCTGATGATCATCATGGTAATAGGGGGCTCCTCATTTCCAAAAGCTTTGAAGACTCAAAGAAAAGCAGCTTTTACAATGAATTGATAAGCATTGGGTTTCCATTTTCAAAGATTTTTTACATAATGGTGACCTATTCTGTTTATGAGCAACTGTCCTTTTAAATACTCATGCATTTTCCACCTGCACTACAAGTAAACAGAGTGATTTACTCTTTTCCACTTTGTGTGCAGTTTTATACTCACACATGCACACAAACATTTATATTCATATATCAAAGAATATGGTATGGAAACTTCTAATAGCTAGTATGTAAAAGCAAATACAGGTTTTTTCTTTGGACTTGACTTCCTAATACAGAATATTTCCACCTTTTGACTAACAAATTATGTGTATTCATACCCAGCAGACTTGTCCTCATAAACCTTTTGTCACAATAAATATTCTACCTTTTCTGATGACGTAAAGGTACTTTCAAAGTAACAGAAGTTAATATAATTATTGGTCGTCACATCATCACTATTTTAGCATACATTACAATCATTAATTTCCTGGGAGCTATTAAAATCTCACCCTGTCTTTGAAGATTCCCCAAGTGCCTTTAATAGAAATTATTTGGTGAGCTTAGCGGGAATTTAATCTGAAATGAGATCCATCTGGCAGAGATATCAAATTAATAGTACTTGAACACTGAGTTCTACTTTTCAAAACTGATTAGGTACAACTATATCAAATGTCTTAACAAATATAGATGTGTTTTTATTATAACTACATCATAGGTTGCCTTTCTCACATCTGGGTGGTTTAGAATAAAACTTGTGCAGACCTGTTATCAACTTGGTGAAATAGAGTAGATAATAACTAAGTAAGAAAATGGAAGTTAACTTCATGCTTCATTTAAATGTCTGCATCTCTTTTTGATACAGCTTGATCTAGTCTTCTCAAACTTTTAGAGGATTTGATAATTCAGTAACATGCTCAAATAAGATACTTAAAAATGTAGAATAGAAACTACCAGTAGCCAGAAGAAAATATAGCACTTACTTTGGATTTGGCTTCCTGATACCATTCAAAATAGCATGATTGAAATGTCTACATTAGTATTACACGAATTCAGCAGTCTCTCAGGAGGTGCCTAATTCAAAGGCAAACGTTTTCCTCCTTGAGGATTTGACATAGTAAGGACAATGCTCTCCTAAACTGTGGAATTTCCTAGATAAAGTTTGTGGGCATCAATTCTATGCTTTCTATAAAAGAACTTCAAATTCACTTAATATGTTTTTGTTTTTTTTGTTTTTTTTTTTTGAGACGGAGTCTCGCTGTGTTGCCAAGGCTGGAGTGCAGTAGCGGGATCTCGGCTCACTGCAAGCTCCGCCTCCCGGATTCACACCATTCTCCTGCCTCAGCCTCCCGAGTAGCTGGGACTACAGGCGTCCGCCACCACACTCGGCTAATTTTTTTTGTATTTTTAGTAGGGACGGGGTTTCATCGTGTTAGCCAGAGTGGTCTCGATCTCCTGACCTCGTGATCCTCCCGTCTCGGCCTCTCAAAGTGCTGGAATTTCAGGCATTAGCCACCGCGCCCGGCCAACATTTGTAATCTCCATGGAGGCCTTAAAATCCTCTAACAACTAACTCTCTATTTCTTCTTAGAGGACATAGATGATAACCTCCAAAAATGGGCAACCACAGATTCTTTGTATTCAGAATGTGCACACACGTGCACGTGCACACACACACACACACACAATCTAGCTCTCCAACATTGCAATGAAGGGTTGTAAACACCATGGAGACTGGGAATCCATATCCAAGTAGTCCTGCCTAGGTTTCATGTTTTAAAACAGAGTCTGGCAACAATTAATCTATAAAGACATGTACAAGACTGTCATGATAAAATGTAGGTTTTTCACGTAGCCTATTCTTTGGTTTCAAGAAATGTCCACCATTCTCAAAATTAGGGCTTCTTATGTCTTTTGGTGTAATTTTATTTTCTTATGTGAAATAATAACCAGAGAAGATAGTAGTGTTTGTTTGTATGTTCTTACTTGCAAGAACAAAAAAGAAAATTTGCAACCTTAATTGACATCAAATTTGCTTTTGGAATATTACCAGCTGGTAAAATCCAGGAGTCTAGAAAAATTGCTGCCCAACATGGGACACACACTCCCTTCACTCTGGTTTTAGAAGCCATTTCATAGAAATTCAACTTTATAATCTTGCTTTAGCCATTCAGAGAAGCTCCTCCCCCCACCCCCATAGAAGCTAAAAAGTTAGTCAAGAGAGATTGTAACTATAGTGTAGTTTTAGCTTATTTCATGGAGGATATACATGACTGAAATTCTGCTAAGATATCAGATTTTTTACCTCTAATTTCATATTTCTTATGAAATTGGTAATGTGATTTTCACTGAAATGAAAATACTACATGAATTATGTTTATGGTATAGACTTTTTAGTAATCCAGTAAAATGATTATAAAATGGTAAATATTTTGATTACATGTTTAAAAGGGTGCCAATAAAAAATTAAAAATGTGAACAGATGAAGTTCAAAAGACCAATGACAGTTTAAATTGAATCTAACATATCAAAAGGTCGTTACATTTCCGGTAAGCACTCCAGTGAAGCAAAAACCTGCCATTCTCTAGTGGTTACGTTAACCTTAAAAATGAACATCTAAGTTTGTATTAAGAAGAGAAACCTCTGAAACAGTGCAGAGATAACAATTCAAAATGTCACTGCAAATGTTAAAATAGAAATGCACATTTTGGAGAATACACACAGAAAATGAACACAGTTGTAGATTGCATGCATAGTTGAGAAATCTTTCAAAAATGTTTATAAAACCAGTTCCTCGATTTAGTACAGACACTTCAGAGATATTGTGAGTTTGACTCCAGACCATCACAATAAAGTGAATGTTGCAAAGTGAGTCACGTGGTTTTTTGGTTTCCTAGTGCACATAGAAGTAGTGTGTATCCTATACTGTAGTCTACTATTAAGTGTTCAATAGCAGTATGTCTAAAATAATATATCCATTCCTTAATTTAAAATTTATCTTGCTAAAAAATGCTAATAATCATCTGAGCCTTCAGTGACTTATAATTTTTTTGCTGGTGGAAAGTCTTGCCTCAATGTTTTTGGCTGCTGACTGATCAGGGTGTTGCTTGCTGAAGGTTAAGGTGGCTGTGGCAATTTCTTGAAATAAGATGACAATGAAGTTTGCTGCATCAATTGAGTCTTCCTTTCCTGAATGATTTTCTCGATAACATGTGGTCTTTGATGACATTCTACCCACGGTAGAAATTCTTTCAAAATTGGAGTCAATCCTCTCAAACCTTGCCACTGCTTCATCAAGTAAGTTGATGCAATATTCTAAACAAAATCCTCTGTTGTCATTTCAATAACATTCACTGCATCTTCACCAGAAGTAGATTCTGTTTTAAGAAACCATTTTCTTTGCTCATCCACGAGAAGAAGCTCCTCATTCATTCAAGATTTATCAGGAGATTGCAGCAATTCATTCACATCTTTAGGATCCACTTCTAATTCTAGCTCTTTTGCTATTTCCACCACATCTTTAGTTAATTCCTCCACTGAAGTCTTGAACAGCTCAAAATCATCCATGAAGGTTGGAATCAACTTTTTCCAAACTCCTGTTAATGTTGATATTTTGACCCCCTCCCATGAATCGTGAAAGTTCTGAATGGCATCTAGAATGGTAAATCCTTTCAATTTAGGCTTTCAATTTACTTTGTCCAGATCCATCACAGGAATCACTATCTATAATAGCTTTAGCCTTACAAAATGTACTTATTTTAAGACTTTTTTTATTTCAATAGATTTTGGGATACAAGTGGGTTTTGGTGACATGAATG
Organism: Hylobates moloch; assembly: GCF_009828535.3. Lineage (NCBI taxonomy): Eukaryota > Metazoa > Chordata > Mammalia > Primates > Hylobatidae > Hylobates > Hylobates moloch. The sequence goes on from NW_026652292.1 coordinate 32,066,094, forward strand.
ACTTGTACAGTGGTGAAATCTGGGATTTTAGTGCACTCATCACCCAAATAGTGTACATTGTACTCAATATGTAGTCTTTATCTCTACCCTGCTTCCACCCTCCCCATTCTGAGTCTCTAAAGTCCATTATAGCACTCTGTATGTCTTTGCATACCATAGCTTAGCCTCCACTTAAGTATAAGTGAGAACAGATGGTATTTGGTTTTCTATTTTTTAGTTACTTCACTTAGAATAGTGGTCTCAGCTGCATCAAAGTTGCTGCAAAATACATTATTTTGTTCTTTTTTATGGCTGAGTAGGTATTCCATGGTGCATATATACATTCCCACTCATTAGTCAATGGGCATTTAGGTTGGTTCCATATCTTTGCAATTATGAACTGTGTTGCAATAAAAATATGTGTGCAGGTGTCTTTTTGATATAATGACTTCTTTTCCTTTGGGTAGATACCCAGTAGTGGGATTGCTGGATCAAATGGTATATCTACTTTTAATTCTTCAACAAATCTCCATGTTGCTTTCCATAGAAGTTGTACTAGTTTACATTCTACCATCAGTGTATAAGTATTCACCTTACAAAATGTATTTCTTAAATAATAAGGCTTGAAAGTTGAAATGACTCCTTGATCCATGGGCTACAGAAGGATGTTGTGTTGGCAGGCATGAAAACAACAGCTTTCTCCTCGTACATGTTCATCAGAGTTCTCGGGTGACTAGGTGAATTGTCAATGAATGGTAATATTTGAAAATAATTTTTTAGCATAGGTTTCAACAGTGAGCTTAAATACATTAAGTAAACCATACTATAAATAGATGTTCTGTCATCCAGGCTTTGTTGTTCCATTTCTAAAGCACACAATTTAGCTTAATTATTAAGAGCCCTAGGATTTTCAGAATGGTCAGTGAGCATTGGCTTCAACTTAGTCACCAGCTGCATTACCCACTAACAAGAGTCAGCCTGTCTTTTGAAGCTTTGAAGCCAGGCATTGACATCTCCTCTCTAGCTATGAAAGTACTAGATGGCATTATCTTCCATTAGAAGACTGTTTTATTTACATTAAAAATCTGGTGATAAATGTAGCTACTTTCATCAGTGATCTTAACTAGATCTTCTGGATAACTTGCTGCAGCTTCTACATCAACACTTGCTGCTTCACCTTGCACTTTTCTGTTATGGAGATGGCTTCTTTCCATATGAAACAATCTCTGCTAGCTTCAGATGTTTCTTCTGCAGCTTCTTTACCTCTCTCAGCCTTCCTAGAATTGAAGAAAGTTAGGACCTTGCTACGAATTAGGCTTTGGCTTAAGGGAATGTTGCAACTCGTTTGATCTTTTATCCAGACCACTCAGGTGTTCTCCCTATCAGCAAGAAGGCTGTTTCACTTTCTTATTTGTGTATTCACTGGTGTAGCAAGGTTTTTTGTTTGTTTGTTTGTTTGTTTTTTTTGAGACGGAGTCTCGCTCTGTCACCCAGGCTGGAGTACAGTGGCGCAATCTTGGCTCACTGCAAGCTCCGCCTCCCGGGTTCACGTGGTGTAGCACTTTTAATTTCCTTCAAGAACTTTTCCTTTACATTTACAACTTGGCTAACTGACAACAAGAGGCCTAGATTTCTGCCTACCTCAGCTTTAGATATGTCTTTCTCACTAAGGTTAATCATTTCTAGCTTTTGACTTAAAATGAGTGTCTCGTCCTTTTATTTGACTCCTTTTTATTTGAACACTTATGGGTAATTGTAGGGTTATTAATTGGCCTAATTTTAACATTATTATGTCTCAGGGAATAGGGAGGCCTAAGATGAGGGAGAGAAATAGAGAAAAAACTGACCTGTGGAGAACACACACAATATTTATCAATTAAGTCTGCCGTCTTATATGGGTGTGGTTTGTGGTGCCCCAATATAATTACAATGGTAACATCAAAAATCCCTGATTACAGTTCACCAAAAGAGATATCACAATAATAATAATAATAAAGTTTGAAATGTTGTGAGAATTACCACAATGTGACAAAGACACACAATGTAAACATGTGCTGTGGAAAAAACAGTACCTGTAGACTTCGCTCAGTGCAGGTTTGCCACAAACCTTCAACTTGTGAAAAATGCAATATCTGCAAAGCACAGTAAAGCAAAGCACCGTAAGCAGGTAAACCTGTATTCCTCTACTGTAAGTTTTAGCATTCAGTAAAATTTAAGTAAAACACATCTGGGACTCTTGATTAATCAGATATTTTTTCTCTCTTAGAAGGAACACTTGAATGATGACCAAATAGACTTACAGTAGGGAGAAAAATAAAAAGTAACTTTTATCTTACATGTTTTATGGCCATCAAAGAATCAGCCTAAACTTCTATATATTCCCTAGCTCTACTTGTACTATTGTGTAGTTCAACAGCCAGCTTCCAACAGCTGCTGCTTCTCCAAGTGGGTGGTGTGTGGGAAGGGGCAGGGCAAATGATTCTATGGAACATTTAGAGTTGTGATGTGCACGGTGATCAAGGCTGTGAAGGCTACAAAAGAAGTAAAGATAAGACTTCTCGGCTTGAGAGATTGTTGATTTTCCTAAGGGGCTGCTTCAGATGCCTGAAAAGTTTATTAAATAGTTTGATGATCTACAATTAAGTGCTTACTAAACTATACATTGAGGACACTTCAATGAGTGAAACATGAGTGTAGCTTGAGGAATCTGGTATAGTTTTGTGAGCCTTGTTTTGAAAAGATCTAAGATGGCCAGCAGATACATATTTATGGAGGGCTTTATAGGTGCATCTGCCTGGAATACTGTTACAGATCTGTTTATCTTAACTGAAGAAAGATATAGTGGAAAAAGATCATTAGAAGAATCTGGGAGGTTAGAAAATAGTATGAGAAAGGACTCATCTATTTCATCTTGAAGGAGTTTGGTCGTTTGTAACTTTCAAGAAATTTATTTACATCATTAAATTTATTGACATAAAAGTTTTCAAAAGGTTTTATTTTTGCTTTCAATGTCTGAAGGAGCTGTAATGATGTCTTCTCTACATTCCTGTCACTAGTAAAACTTGTATCTTATTTTCTTTATAAGTATAGTTAGGATTTTATCTTTTCAAATAATGACATTTGATTTTTAAATTGTTTCTATTGAGTTTCTTTTATCAATTTCCTTGATTTACACTCTTCTTTGTTTTCCTCATGCTACTTACTTTGTGTTTAATTTGCTTTTTAATTTTAGCTGCTTAAATTGAAGGCCGATATCAATGATTTTATACCTTTATTCTTTTTTCATATACAGTTTGAAATAATAAATTTCCTTCTCAACATAGCTGTATTAGTCTATTTTCATACTGCTATAAAGAACTGTCTTGAGACTGGGTAATTTATAAAGGAAAGAGGTTTAATTGACTGACAGTTCAGCATGGCTGGGGAGGCCTCAGGAAACTTACAATAATGGCAGAAGGCAAACGGGAAGCAAGGACCTTCTTCACAAGGCAGCAGGAAGGAGAAGTGCTGAGCGAAAGGGAAAAAGCCCCTTATAAAACCATTAGATCTCATAAGAACTCACTCACTATCTTGAGAACAGCATTGGGGAAACCACCTCCATGATTCAATTACCTCTACCTGGTCTCTTCCTTGACACCTGGGGATTATGGGGATTATGAAATTACAATTCAAGATGATATTTGGGTAGGGACACAAAGCCTAACCATATCAATGGTTTAAATGGTTTCTGACAAATTTTGCTTTGCTATATTTTATTATCATTTAATTTAAAATTTTTCTAACTTTACTAGTGATTTCATCTTTGCCTTATAGGTTATTTAAGGGTGTATGGCTTAATGTACAAGTATTTTGGAATTTTCCAGATATATTTCTATTTTCATTTTAATTTAACTCCATTTTGATCAGAGAACTCACTCTACATGATTTCAATTGCTTTACATTTTCTGAGATTTATTGTGTTACCTAAAATATACTCTTTCTTTAAGAATGTTCCATGTATACTTGAATATATATTGTTGGGTATAGTGTTTTATAAATATTAATTGTGTTAATATCACTGATATAGTGTTTTTTTAAGTTTTCCATGTCCTTAATAAAGGCTTTGTTTACTTAGCATATCAAGCACTGAGAGTTAAGTGTTAGGATCTCTAATGATCTTATATAATTTTAATACTAGAAATTGAGGACAAGATGGCAGATAGGACACCAGGCTAATGTGCAGCTGCCACTTGGATGGGCAGAACAGTGTGTGGAGACTTGCACTATGAGCTTTTGCTCCAAGAACCTCTGCAGGAACATACCAGGAAAACCAAAATAATTCATAGATCCTTTGAAAGAAGTGGCATCCTGTTGCAAATTCTGTGAGACAGACAAAAAACTGTGAGTTCCCAAAGTGAGAAGGGGAAATCTGCCACTGAACACACATGCCCACTGGGGAATCTGAAAATCCAGATTATGGGGGAAGGATTTAACCTTACTTAGAGCTGAAACAGATTTAAAGAGCCGTGCAAAATATAAAAGTAGAAGCAGCAGTGGAAAGAGCCTTGTAGGTGCTCCCAGTCTCCAGCCTGAGCCCAGGTAAGCCATCCCTGACTGTATCTCACAGGGGCCCTCGAGGGAGACAGCCAGCGGAATTAGGGAGGAGTCGCAGGATGAAAGAAGCTTTCAACTGAAATTAGTAATAGTTTTGAAAGGGTACACATTTTCTTGAGCAGAATCTGGAGGTCAAACATGAACTGCTGCAGATACAAGTGCAGGAGCCACCACTGACAGTGTGGGCAGATGGGGAGGGGCGATGTTTGGAAGCTGTGCTTTCTTTCTCAGTGGGGAAGCTCAGGGTCTCGGGCAAGGTCTGAGCAGGGCACTGCAAGAGTGACATGAGCCTTGCCAACTGCCTGGGACCTAAGTGAGGCGTCTCACTACCAGCTATCCCCCACTTCTCTGGAAAATAACCCCATTAACCTGAGAACCACCTCCCCCATCCCCCTCAGTGGCCACAGCAAGCCCTGCCCAAGAAGAATCTGAGGCCAGACCCACCTAACACTGCCCCCACCTGATGAAGTTGTTTTTTCCCATTGTTTCATAGGCCCTATGAGATTTATGTTTTAAGGAGGTTCTATTTTGGTGTATTTCAAGGTTTTATTTAAATATTTAGAACTCCTTTTAGCATTTCTTGTAGTGCTGGCTTGGTAGTGGCACATGACAACTTCACTGCTCACATAACCAGCATTTGAGAAAGCCAGAACACGAAACATATCTACAACTGACATGGTTTGGCTATGTCCCCACCCAAATCTCATCTTGAATTCTATCTTGTCGTGGGAGGGACCTGGTGGGAGGCAATTGAATAATGGGGCAGGTCTTTCCTGTGCTGTTCTCATGATAGTGAATAAGTCTCACAAGATCTGTTGGTTTTATATAGTGTAGTTTCCCTGCACAAGCTCTTTTATCCTGTCTGCCACCATGTGAGATGTGACTTCCACCTTCCACCATGATTGTGAGGCCTCCTCAGCCACGTGGAACTGTAAGTCCATTAAATCTCTTTCTTTTGTAAATTGCCCAGTCTTGGGTATGTCTTTATCAACAGCATGAAAATGGCTAATACTAAAACCAAAGACTCTCAAAGTCTACTTCACTCCCCTGCAACCTCCACCAGAGCAGGTGCTGGTATCCAGGCTGTGAGACCTGAAGACAGATTACATCACAGGACAATTTGCACAGTCCCCACCATCAACAAGGGGAGCCTGGGGGTCCAGCTTGGTGGCTAGACCCAGAAGAGCAATAACAATTACATCAGTTCAGCTCTCAGGAAGCCCCATCCCTAGGGGAAGGGAAGAGCATTACATCAAGAGATCATCCTGTAAAACAAAAGAATCTGAACAGCAGGGCTAGAGTTTCAGAACTTTCTACTGAAATAGTCTGTCCAAATGAGAAAGAACCAGAAAAATAATTCTGGTAACATGACAAAACAGGGTTCTATAACACTCCTAAATGATCTCACTAACTCCCCAGCAATGGATCGAAACCAAGAAGATCTCTGAATTGACAGATAATGGATTCAGAAGGTTGATTATTAAGCTACTCAAGGGGATACCAGAGAAAGGCGAAAACCAACTTAAAAACTTTAAAAAAAATACAGGATATAGATGAAAAATTCTCCAGAGAAATTGATATCAAAAATTAAAATAATCACAACTTCTGGAAATGAAAGATACACTTAGAGAAATGCAAAATAGACTGGAAAGTTTCAACAGTAGAATTGAACAAGTAGAAGGAACTTCAGAACTCAAAGATAAGGCATTTAAATTAACCCAATCAGACAAAGACAAAGGAAAAAGAATTTTAAAAATGAACAAAGCCTCCAAGAAGTTTGGGATAATGTTAAACAACCAAAACTAAAAATCATTGATGTTCCTGAGGAAGAAGAGAAATCTAAAAGTTTGGAAAACTTATTTGAGGGAATAACCAAGGAAAATTTCCCTGGCCATGCTAGAGATCTAGACATCCAAATACAAGAAACTCAAAGAACACCTGGAAAGTTTATCATGAAAAGATCATCATCTAGGCCCTCAGCCATTAGCTTATCTAAAGTCAAGACAAAGGAAAGAATCTTAAGAGTTGTGATGAAAAAGTATCAGGTAACCTATATAGGAAAACCTATCAGATTAATAGAAGATGTCTCAGCAAAAACCCCCAAGTGAGAAGGGATTGGGGTCCTATCCATAGCCTCCTTAGACAAAACAGTTATCAGCCAAGAATTTTGTATCTAGTGAAACTAGGCTTCATAAATGAAGAACAGATAATGTATTTTTCAGACAAACAAAGGCTGAGAAAATTTACCACTACCAAGCCAGCACTACAAGAAATGCTAAAAGGATTTCTAAATATTTAAATAAAACCTCGAAATACACCAAAATAGAACCTCCTTAAAACATAAATCTCATAGGGCCTATGAAACAATGGGAAAAAACAAGGTATTGAGGCAACAACTAACACGATGAATAGAACAGTACCTCACATCTCAATACTAACATTGAATGTAAATGGCCTAAATGCTCTGCTTAAAAGTACAGAATGGCAGAATGGATAAAAATCCACCAACTCAAGTATCTGCTATCTTCAAGAGACTCACCTAACACATAAGGGCTCACATAAACTTAAGGTAAAGAGGTGGAAAAGGTATTCCACACAAATGGAAACCAAAAGTGAGCAAGTGTAGCTATTCTTATATCAGACAAAACAGACTTTAAAGAAACAGAAGTTAAAAAAAGAAAGGACAAAGGGGTACATTATATAACAATAAAAGGATTAGTCCAACAGGAAGATATTATAATCCTAAATATATATGCACCTAACACTGAGCTCCCAATTTTATAAAACAATTGGTACTAGACCTAAGAAATAAGATAAATGACACCACAATAATACTGGGGAATTTCAATACTCCACTGACCGCACTAGACAGGTAATTAAGGCAGAAAGTTAACAAAGAAACAATAGACTTAAACTATACCCTAGGACAAAATGGACTTAACAGATTTTAACAGGACATTTTACCCAACAGCTGCAGAATGTACATTCTTTTCATTGGCACACTTCTTTCATTGGCACACACATAGGTCACTTCTTTTGTGACCTATTATATGGTCATATGGTCTATCTTTGAGAACATTTCCATTGAGAATGGGAACACTCTCAAATATTCCCATTGAAAATGGAACATACTCAAAGATAGACCATGTGATAGGTGACAAAAGAAGTCTCAATAAATTTAAGAAAATTGAAATTATATCCTCTCAGACTATAGTGGAATAATACAGAAAATTAATTCCAAAAAGAACACTCAAAACTATACAAATACATGACAATTGGCTGGGTGTGGTGGCTCATGCCTGTAATGCCAGCACTTTGGGAGGCTGAGGCAGGTGGATCACTTGAGACCAGGAGTTTGAGATCAGCCTGGCCAACATGGCAAAACTCTGTCTCTACTAAGAATACAAAACAATAGCCAGGCGTGGTGGCACATGCCTGTATCCCAGCTACTTGGGAGGCTGAGGCAGGAGAATCGCTTGAACCCAGGAGGTGGAGGTTGCAGTGAGCTGCGATTGCAACATTGCACCCTAGCCTGGGCAACGGGAGCAAAACTCCGTCTCAGGAAAAAAGAAAAAGAAAAGAAAATAACCTGATCTTGAATGATCCGTGGGTCAACAGTGAAATCAAGAAGAAAATTAAATAATTATTTGAACTGAATTATAACAGTGACAAAACTTAGCAAAGCCTCTAGGAAACAGTAAAAGCAGTGGTAAGAGAAAAGTTCATAGCATTAAATCCCTATATCAAAAAGCCTGAAAGAGCACAAATAGACAATATAAAGTCATACCTCAAGGAACTATAGAAACAAGAACAAACCAAACTCAAACCCAGCAGAAGAGAAATAACAAACATCAGAGCAGAACTAAATGAAATTGAAACAAACAAACAGAAACAACACAAAAGACAAATGAAACAAAAAGCTGGTTATTTGAAAAGATGAGCAAAATTGAAAGACTATTAGCAAGACTAACCAAGAAAAGAAGAGGGAAGATCCAAACAAGCTCAATTAGAAATGAAACAGGAGATATTACAACCACTGCCACAGAAACACAAAAGATCATTCAAGGCTACTATGAACAACTTTATGTGCACAAACTAGAAAATCTAGAGGAGATGAATAAATTCCCGGAAATATACAACCCTCCTAGATTAAATCAGGAAGAAATAGAAACTGTGAACAGTCCAATATCAAGTAGTAAGATTAAAATAGTAATAAAAAAAAGTTAACAAAAAAATGTCCAGGACCAGGTGGATTCACAGCTAAATTCTATCAGACATTCAAAGAAAAATTGGTCAATCTTACCGAAACTATTCCAAAAGATAAAGAGGAAATTCCCCCTCAAGCATTTTACAAAGGCAATATCACCCTAATACCAAACCAGGAAAGGATATAACAACAAAAAAGAGTAAACTACAGACCAATATTCATGATGAACATAGATGCAAAAATCCGCAACAAAATACTAGCTAACCAAATCCAACAGCATATCAAAAAGATAATACCCCATGAACAAGTGGATTTTATACCAGGGATACAGGGATAGTTTAACATACACAAGTCAATAAATGTGATACATCACATAAACAGAATTAAAAACAAAAATCATATGATTATCTCAATAGATGCAGAAAAAGCATTTGACAATATCCAGCATCCCTTTATGATTAAAACCCTTAGTAAACTTGGCATAGAAGAAACATACCTCTAGGTAATAAAAGCTACCTATGACAAACCCACAGCTGACATCATACTGAATGAGGAAAAGTTGAAAGCATTCCTCCTGAGAACTAGAACAAGACAAAGATGCCCACTTTCACTGCTTCCATTCAACATAGTACTGGAAGTCCTAGCTAGGGCAATCAGACAAGAGAAATAAATAAACGGCACCCAGATTGGCAAAGAGGAAGTCAAACTCTCACTGTTCGCCAAGGATATAATTTTTATACCTAGAAAGCCTAAGGACTCATCCAAACAGTTCCTAGATCTGATAAATTAATTCAGTCAAGTTTCAGGATACAAAATCAATGTACACAAATCAGTAGTACTGCTATACACCAACAACAACCAAGCTGAGAATCAAATCTCTTTTACAACAGCTGCAAAACAAAAAACAAACAACAACAGAAACGACTTAGGAATATACCTAACCAAGGAAGTGGAAGATCTCTACAAGGAAAACTACAAAACACTGCTGAAAGAAATCATAGATGATACAAACAAATGGAAACACATCCCGTGCTCAGATGGGTAGAATCATTATAGTGAAAATGACCATTCTGCCAAAAGCAATATACAGATTTAATGCAATTCCCATCAAAGTACTATCATCATTCTTCACAGAACTCAAAAAAAAAATCCTAAAATTCATATGATAAATACCCTGCATAGCTAGCCAAGGCAAGATTGAGCAAAAAGAACAAATAGAGGCATCACATTATCCAACTTCAAACTATACTACAAGGCTCTAGTTACCAGATCAACATGGTACTGGTATAAAAATAGGCACATAGACCAGTGGAACAGACCACGCAGACCAAGGGAACCCAGAAATAAAGCCAAATACTTACAGACAACTGATCTTTGATAAAGCAAACAAGGACATAAAGTCGAGAAAGAACACTCTATTCAACAAAAGGTTCTGGGATAACTGGCAAGCCACATGTAGCAGAATAAAACTAGGTTTTCATCTCTCACCTTATATGAAAATTAACTCAATATGGATCAAAGACTTACATCTAAGGCATAAAACCAGAAAAATTCTAGAAGATAACATTGGATGTTGGCTTAGGCAAAGAGTTGCCTTCTAGATGTTGGCCTAGGCAAAGAGTTCATGACCAAGAACCCAAAAGCAAATGCAACAGAAACAAAAATAAAGAGATGCGATCTAACTAAACTAAAAGGCTTCTGCGTAGCAAAAGAATCAGCAGAGTAAACATACAACCCACAAAGTGGAAGAAAATATTTGCAAACTATGCATCCAATAAAGGACTAATATCCAGAATCTGCAAGAAACTCAAACAAATCATCAAGAAAAAAATAATATTTCCATCAAAAAGTGGGCAAAGGACATGACCAGACAATTCTCAAAAGAAGATATACAAATGGCCAATAAACACATGAAAAAATGCTCAACGTCACTAATTATCAGGGAAATGCAAATTAAAACTATAATGAGATACCATTCTACTCCTATGAGAATGGCCATAATTTTAAAAGTCACAAAATAATAGATGTTGGTGTGGATGTGGTAAAAAAAGAACACTCTTACACTACTGGTGGGAATGTAAACTAATACAACCACGATGGTAAACAGGGTGGAGATTCCTTAAATAACTAAAAATAGAACTATCATTTGATCTAGCAATCCCACTACTGGGTATCTACCCAGAGGAAAATAAGTAATTATATGAAAAAGATACTTACACATGAATGTTTTCAGCAGCACAATTCACAATTGCAAAAATGTGGAACTAGCCCAAATGCCCATCAACCAACAAGTGGATAAAGAAAATGCGGTATAGATACACCATGGGATACTATTTAGCCATAAAAAAGAACAAAATAATGTCATTTGCAGCAATCTGGATGGAGTCGGAGACCATTATTCTAAGTGAAGTAACTCAGGAATGAAAAACCAAATATCGTACGTTCTCACTTAATAAGTGGGAGCTAAGCTATGAGGATGCAAAGGCATAAGAATGATATAATGGACCTTGGGGACACAGGGAGAAGGGTGGAAGGGATTGACAGACAAAAGACTACACATTGGGTATAGTGTACACTGCTCGTGTGACAGGTCCACCAAAATCTCAGAAATCACCACTAAATAACTTGCCCATGTAACCAAAACCACCTGTTGCCTAAAAATTATTGAAATAAAATAATTTTTTTAAAGTATCATTAATTATAATTTATATAATTTTAATTTCCCTTTAGTTCTGCCAGTTTTTGCTTCTGTTACAAGGTGTATGGCAATAGGATTATAATGTATTATTGATGAATTTTTTTTAATTTTATGAAGTGTTTATCTTTAGTAATTCCTGTTTGAAAGTCTACTTTGTCAGACATATCGTTACTTCAGCTTTGAATGATATTGTTATAAATGATACTTTACTATGAATGATGCTATAAATATTTGGCTATAATGTTTACATTATATATATTTTCTATAATTTTACTTTTAATTTATATGTGTCTTTACATTTAAACTGCACTTCTTTTAAAAATATATAGTTGGGCCTTGATTTTCTTAAAGTTTAATTTGGTAATCTATGCATTTTAATTAGTTTTTAATTTATATACAAGAGTCATTGCTCTAGTTAGGTTTAATCTATAATATGCTACTTACTTTGTAATTGTCTCATTTTTTTCATTGTGTATTGTTTTTCTTATTTCATTTTTTTCCTTTCCTGCATTCTGTTGGCTTGAGTATTTGTTTAGTTTCCCATAATTTTCTTCATCAGCTTTAGCTATATCATTGATATGATTTGGCTATGTCTCCACCCAAATCTCATCTTTAATTGTAGCTCCCATAGTTCGCATGTGTTATGGGAGGGACTCATTGGGAAATTATTGAATCATGGGGGTCAGTTTCCTCCATACCGTTCTCATGGTAGTGAATAAGTCTCAGGAGATCCGGTGGTTTTATAAAAGGAAACCTCTTTTGCTTGGCTCTCATACTCTCTTGTCTGCTGCCATGTAAGACATGCCTCTTTCATATTAGCCTATATACTACCTATTTGTAGTGTTCTTTCTTTTATGTTGATATGAGTTTCTATTTGGTATTACTTTCCTTCAGCTTGAAGAGTTTACCATCTTTACAATGCATATATCAAATTTCCTCAGCCTTTGTTACCTGAAAATGTCTTTATTTTGCCTTAATTGTTGAGGGATCGTTTTTGCTGGGTATGAAATTATAGGATTAATTTATTCTTCTTCAACATTTTAAAGCTACTATCTCCTGGCCTGCATTACTCTTTATCGTATCAGTTGTCATTCTTCTCATTGCTCTCACAATGTCTTTTTTCCTCTGTGTACTTTTAAGGCTTTCTCTTCATTTTTCTGCAATCTTAATCTTTCAACTGGTCTTTATTTTTATGCAAAATAACAACTTGACATTTGACAATGTGCCTATTTGTAGTTTTATTGTGTGCTTTTCCTGTTTGGATTTTGTCAAGTTTTTGGTTTTTTAATATATATTTTCTATCATATTTAGAAATAGCCAAGTATATTTAGAAAATACTTGGCTATTATGTGTTTAAATTTTTTTCTGCTTCAATCTCTTCTGTTTCTTCTTCTGGGCTTTTAATTACACATTCGATCATTTGTTATTGTTCCACAGGTCACTGAAGTTCTTTTTATTATTTTTAGACTGCCTACTCTTTGTGCTTTAGTTTGGATAGTTACTGTTGTCTTGCTACAAGTTCATTTATCTTTTCTTCTGAATCTCTAATCTGCTGTTAGGTCCATTCAATGAATTTTACATTTCAGATGAAAGATTTGTCAGATGTAGACCTTCCATCTGCTTAAAAATAGCTTCCATTGCACTATTATATTTTACAACTGTTCATACATTACATCTATATCTTAACTTTCATCTTAAAAATATTTGTAATATTTTTATAGTGCTTATTGTCTTTGTCTGCTAATTTTAACACCCGTGTCACCTCTGAGTCTATTTCTTTTGACCATTTTTCCCCCTGGTTATGATTCATATGTTCTTTCTTCTTGATTTTATGTCTGACATTATGGGTGCCACATTGTTAAGAGTCTAAATTTTTTTTTGTTTTCTTTTAAATTTTGATTTTTCTTCTGGCAGGAAATTAATTTATTGGATAATCAGCTTTATCTCACTAGAGTTTTTAAATTTTTATTTTAAGATTTGTTAGCCCTTACACTATGATTAAAGTGCCTTTATAATAAAAAGAAAAAAAAAAGCCTTTTTCTCTCTGGGTCGTTACCTGAATTCTCTGAGTGTTCAATGAAGTTTCTTCACTTAGTCTGATTCCTGGCATTATACAGCATCACAGTATCTCAGTAAGCTTCCTATTCTCCTGTGCATGGGCAGCTTTGTATTTGGTTAAAGACTCAAGGAGACTTCAAGCTAATTTCTAGAGCTCCCTCTCATCGTAACTTCCTCTTCTGCATTATCTTACCTCCAAAATTCTACATTCCTCTTCTCCATTATGTTACCCTCAGAATTCCAGAAGCCTTACATTCCAATCTTTGTTTCCTCCACCCAGAAAGATCTTTGCTCTCTGCTTGGTGTCTAATTCTTTAAGCCACAGTCAAGAAACTTCCCCAGGAAGAAAGCTGACATATTTGTGCACTATCTGTAGTTGCTCTACATACTTTTTCTGTTTTATAGTTAATCATGGTAGGATGGGAAGTCTAATATACCTTATTTCATCATGGCATAACACTTTCAGTTCTACTTTCAAGAACACGAAAAAAAGCAGGTTCTGGTTGGGCACGGTGACCCACATCTGTAATCCCAGCACTTTGGGAGGTCAAGGCTGGTGGATCATCTGAGGTCAGGAATTCGAGACCAGCCTGGACAACATGGTGACAGCCCGTCTTTACTAAAAATACAAAAATTAGCCAGGCATGCTGACAGGCACCTATAATCCCAACTACTCGGGAGGCTGAGGCAGGAGAATGGCTTGAACCCAGGAGGCAGAGGTTGCAGTGACCAGAGATCATGCCACTGCACTCCAGCCTGGGTGACAAAGCAAGACTCTGTCTCAAAAACAACAAAAAAGAAAAAAATCAGTTCCCAGGTTCACATATCCTTTTGTGATCCTCATTGTTCTAAGTACAAAGGACTGGAATCATCCAATAACACACATACACAAACAAGAAATTGTGCAACATAATATATAGATGTTAAAGTGAGTGGTGTGTGTTAAAAGTCCTGTTGGTATGCACAGATTCATGCTGTATCATTTACTGAGTGAGCATTTGGACAGGCACTGCTCTAGGTTCTGGGTATGTGAAAATGAAAAGTCATCCATGTATTCCGATGTCTTTTTTGCAGAGGGAGGAGGAAAGACAGGTGTTGAGATGGGAAAGTTGGGACCTGAGAAAGGAATGTGAACAGGATGTGTAAATGAGTTTGTGGCTTATAGTTAAGGTTGAATTGAGGCTAGATCATGGATTACTTTCAGTGGGGTCTTTATCCTCCAACAGTGGCTTGCAAATTTTATTGACAATGACCCACAGGAAAAAAATACTTTTCCCCACATGCAAACCACATACACACATCCACCCTTTAATCACACACACACACACACACACACACACAAATATGTACAAACATAAGGCAAACATGTTTCCAAAAAACTCCACATATGCATTTACCCTTACTATCTGAAATGCCCTTTGATATTTTTTACTTAATTTCATTCTACATTGCTTCATTTGTGAAGGATTCTGGCATGACTCACTGAAGAAATTACATTAACTTTTATGAGGCTAAGCCCCACAGTAGGTAAACACTGCTCCAGTGGAGTTCATGGAAGTATCTGGGTAAGGACAAGCGCAGGGCTTTAGGAATATAAACTGGAACCATTGCACAGGACATACTAGAGGGGAAAGTGTGATATTATAATTTACATATATTGGTTTTCATCCACAGTTCCTGGCTCGTAACTCCACAGCCCTTGTTAAAGTAAATAGAATCTCTCCCTCTCTTACCTTCTCCTCCTCTCCTTTCACCTGCCCAAGGCAGGACTCTAATCTGACTATGGGTCATAAGACACTCATACCATGGGGGAAGGAACGCTGCACAGAGAGGCCAAGAAGAATCTAAACACACAGGCCCTTCTGGGTTTAAATCATACTCTTTTTGTTCAATCACATTTCTACAGGGTTGCCAATCATGCCTATCCAATGGCATAAAAGGCCCAAGAGGACAGGGTTAGGAGAGTTCCCATATAGCTAAACATGTAGAGTTTCCTGGATGGTGGTATACCTATGGAGGGCATGGAAGCTCTGCACCCCTTCTCATATGCCTTGCCCTACTCAACTCTTCACCTGTATCCTTTGTAATATAATACCTTTTATAATAAACCAGTAAACCTAAGTAAACATTCTCTGAGCCACTCTAGCAAATTAATCAAGCCCAAAGAGGGAGGCCATGAGAAGCCCTGCTTGAAACTGCTCAGTCTGAAGTTCCAGAGGCTTAGACTCAGTACTGGTATCTGAAGGGGAGGCATTCTTGTGGGAATGAGCCCTCAACCTGTGAGATCTAAGGCTATCTCCAGGAAGACACCACCAGAATTGAATTGAATTAGAGGATACCCAGCTGCTGTCCACTGCTTGGTATGTGGAGAAAACCCCCCAAACATTTGGTCATGGAAATCTTGTGGTGATTGTTGCACTGGTGTAAAAAATGTTATAATAATTAATAATAATAATTAATTTTTAAAAGAAATAGGTATATTTTTAATGAATTGCATTTTATTATAAAGCATACATTTCCAATCCAACTTGTGGTCTCAAAATAACTATAATTTCTACTTGAGTTTTTACAAAAAAGAAATAAAGATTGATAATTAAAATGACAGGTGATGCTTTAAAAAAGAAAGCTTTTCGTTTTATGATTGGTGTGGTAGTTACAATCAGGTGAAGGGGCCAAATATTCTAAAATATTTTATTAAAAACCACAAGAAAGCCGTCTCAGGAAGAGAAAGAAAACTGTCAGTTTCTTTAATCTCTTCCAGCTGATTCCTTATGGGAGAACGAACATGTCACTTAATTCTAAATACTAACATGGGCAGTGCTAGAAACCTTATCCAGAGCTGGGACTTTAATGGGCACACAATAGGTTTAATCTTAAACTTGGCTGGGCGTGGTAGCTCACGCCTGTAACCCCAACACTTTGGGAGGCCGAGGTGGGCGGATCATGAGGTCAAGAGATCAAGACTATCCTGGCCAACATGGCGAAACCCTATCTCAACTAAAAATACAAAAATTAGCTGGGTGTGGTGGCACGTGCCTGTAGTCCCAGCTACTCAGGAGGCTGAGGCAGGAGAATCACTTGAACCTGGGAGGTGGAGATTGCAGGGAGCTGAAATCGCACCATTGCACTCCAGCCCGGCGACAGAGCAAGACTCCATCTCAAAAATAAATAAATAAATAAAATAGCAATTTCAAGTTAATACGAATTTACATAGTAAAATGCATGTATTTCAGTGATAGCACATTTTTATTGATATTGTAATGTCAGATCATTTCCAAGTTGGATGTTTTGTGAACTGAAATGAGTATCATGCATTTTTTGTAAAATGAATGACTTTTATCTTTTTGTAAAGTGTCTGCATCTTCATTTATCCAAATCCTGTATAGACACTCTCTTTCCAAAACACCATATGGGCAGACTATGTTGTTCCAAGCTGGATACCAAAGATGAATAGCACAAATAGCTCTTGATACAAAGAACAAACAACAACCAAACAATTCCTATAGATAGGCACAGAAGTATTTCACTTTGATGTGAGAATTATAGCCCACACATATCTACCAGTGTTTATGAGCTCAGTCATTCTCTACCAATGCTGCTGTGAAGTTTGGTGCTCTATCGTCTATGCCCTTCCCAAAGAGCAATCTTCTCAGCAACCTAGATATCATGAACTTCAATCCCCCAGGTCCTACTGACTAATAGTAAAGCTGGGAACCTCTTATTAAATTAGCTCTGGTCATCAATTTAAACATACTACTAGGATGACAACAAGCAGAACTGCCTCAGAGGCCACCGCACCGTATGTATCCACCCCTTAGAAACATGCTCAGGAATTCAGTGCTTCCAGTAGACACAGTTGCAGGACATATATTCTCCAGGCTATAGGGGCTTTGTAGAATCTTATAATCTTCCTAATTTGAATAACTCTAGAGTGAAACACATTGAATATATCAGGCTCCAATTCTGTTGGCAATAAAGCTATCTCAGAATTCCAACCGTAGCCTTGCCTGCTGTATTGGGTTGATTAGGCCGTTTTGCCTCAACCAAAATAATCCATGTTTTTCCATAAGTTGTTAAGATAATCGCTCTGAATAAAATCATATCCTGCTTGGACTTCCCACTTCCTGAGATATTGTTACCAAATACAATTAGTTAGTTCTGTAAAATGGATATAGGAAGGCAGACGGCTCTCTGGAGAAGAAACTTGAGTTTACGATAAGAACATATCTGAAACAGAACCATCAAACCAAAATGACAATGTGTACACATTAGAGATACCAAGGAAACTCATGTGATGGGATTTTTAGAAGTAAAGCCAAGAATGAAATGGTACTAAGTACTTAGTAACGGTACTAAGTTTTTATTCAACGGGACACCGAGATTAACTTCAGATCAATCTCAAGAGAGATTGGTCTAGTTGGACAGTACTGTTATTGTGCCGATGGTTGAAAAGAATCATAATTTGGTGTATCCAGGTCCCATTGCAGGAAGTTTCTTGTATTTACAACATACAATTACTTCTATATTATTGTACATATAAAATAATGCATAGATTATATATATATACTTTTTTTCTATTATTCCATCTAAACCTTTAGAAATTGTTAAACAAAAATTTTTCTGATACTTGTTAAAGAGGGTAAGAAAGATTTTATTCAAGGGACCACTGCAGTGGGGTTTTACAATAGGGGAGAAAAATCAAGCTCAACTCCAAATATAAAGAAAAATGGGGATTTATAGCCAAAGAGCAGGGTGGTGATCAGTGGATAAAAAATTACTAAAAGGAAACATCAGGGTCAGGGGAGATTCTAGCTAGACTGACTTGACAGGATTCTTCTTGCTGAAGGCAGGCCAGAGTGATAAGTCCTGGGAATGGTGGGAGATTACAATCTGATCAGATATCCAGGGTTGGGGATTTTCGCTGAATGAACCCAGCCACATTTTTGCTAAAACTGAATTCAGCATGCCAAAGATGAGTTTTTGTCAAAATACAATTTTGAAATAATTATTTGAAAGGTAAAACTGACTAGAAAAGTAGTTTAATAAAATTTCACCTCTCAAAACAATATAGAGATGTTAATAATCCTAATTGTTAGTTCTGCCACCATTGCCAATAAAAATTATTGCCAATAAAAATTATTGAATGCTAGCTGCATGTCAGGTCCTATACTAAGACTGAGAATAAAAGGAATTAGATACATTCTATTAATGCAAAGGTAGCCCATATAATATAGCAACCAAAACTATTTGTAAATCAATGACAAAACTGCTGCCATTAGAACAAGAGCCTCAATACAGCTTCTTTAAAAAACAAACAAAAAAATCTTCAGTCAAGACTCTCTTTGTATTCAATTACCAAAGAATATATATTTTTTTCCCAACAGCACATGGAACATTTTCTAGGATATGTTAGGCCACAAAACATGTCTCAACAAATTTTTAAAAATTGCAATCATATTAAGTATTTTCTCAGACCACAGTGGAATAAAAATGGACATCAATATGAAGAGAATCTTTGGAAACCATATAAATCATATAAATACACAGAAATTAAATAACATGCTCCTGAACTTCCATAGGTTAATGAAAAAAATTCAGATGGAGGTTAAAACATTTCTTGAAACAAATGAAAATGGAAACACAACATACCAAGACCTGTGGGATACAGCAAAAGCAGAACTAATAAAGTTTATAGCAATAAATGCCCACATCAAATAAGTAGAAAATTTTCAAATAAACAGTTTAACAATGCACCTCAAGGAACAAGAAAAGCAAGAACAAACCAAATCCAAAATTAGCAGAAGGCAAGAAATAATAAACAGAGCAGAACTAAACAAAATAGGGGCTTTAATAAAAAAGAAATACAAAGGATCGATGAAATAAGTTGGTTCTTTGAAAAGATAAACAAAATTGATAAACCACTAGATAGAGTAATCAATAAAAGGAAAGAGAAAACCCAAATAAAATCAGCAAATGAAAAGAGATATTAGAATTGATATCACAGAAATATAAACGATTATCAGAGACTATTATATACAATTATATGCTAACATACGGGAAAACTCAGGGGAAACGGATAAATTTCTGGAAGCACTCAACCTAGCAAGATTGAATCAGGAAGAAATACAACACCTGAACAGACCAATAACAACTAGAGAGAATGAATCAGTAATAAAAATTATCCCAACAAACAAAAGCACAGGACCAGATGGACTCACTGCTGAATAATACCAAATGTATAAAGAATTAATACCAGTCTTCCTCAAACTATTCTTTAAATAATTGAGGAGGAGTGAATTCTCCCTGATGCATTCTTTGAGGCCAGTATTACCCTGATGTCAAAAATAGATAAGAATGCAACCCAAATAGGAAACTATAGGCTAATATCCTTGATGAGTATAGATGCAAGAATCCTTAACAAAATACTAGCAAACTGAATTCAATAGCACATCAAAAAGATAATACACAATGATTAAAGGAGATTTATACCAGGGATGCAAGGATGGTTTGACATACACACATCAATAAATGTTATATATCACACCAACAGAATGAAGGACAAAAACCATGTGATGATCTCAATAGATGCAGAAAAAGCACTTAATAAAATCAACATTCCATCATGATAAAAACTCTCCACAAACTAGGCATAGAAAGAACATACCTCAAAATAATAAAGACCATATATGACAAGCCCACAGCTAACATATTGAATGGGGGAAAGTTGAAAGTCTTTTCTCTAAAAACTGGAACAAGACAAGGATACCCACTTTCACTACTGTTATTCAAGAGAGTACAGAAAGTCCTAGCCAAATAAATTAGGCAAGAGAAAGAAAGAAAACATACTTAAATTGGAAAATAGTCCCTTTTTGCAAATGACATAATCTTATATTTAGAAAAATTTAAAAACTCCACCAAATAGCTCTTACAGCTGATAAGCAAATTCAATAAAGTAGCAGGATACAAAATGAACATAAAAAAATCAGTCACATTTCTGTACACTAATACTGAAATAGCTGAAAAATAAATCAAGGCCAGGTGCAGTGGCTCAAAACTGCAGTCCCAAGTCTTTAGGAGGCCAAGGCAGAGGATTGCTGAGCCCAGGAGTTCAAGACTAGCCTGTGCAACATAGAGAGAACTCATCTCTACCAATGAATGAATGAATGAATAAATAAATAAATAAATAAATAAATAAATAAAGCAATTTCACTTGCAATTAGTACAGTAAAAATATATACCTAGGAACACATTTAACCAAGGCAGTGAAAGACCCTACAAATTACAAAACACTGATGACAGAAATTGAAGAGGACACAAACAAATAGAAAGACACCTCATGTTCATGAATTGGAAGAATTAATATCATTAAAATGATCACATTGCCTAAGACAATCTATAGATTCAATTCAATTCCTATAAAAATACCAGTATCATTTTCACAGAAATAGAAAAAAACAATCCTAAAATTCATATGGAACCAATAAAAAGCCCATATAGCCAAAGCAATTCTAAGCATAAAGAACAAAGCTGGAAACAGCACAGTATCTGACTTTAAATTATATTACAAGGCTATAGTAATTAATACAGCATAAGCTGGAAACAGCACAATATCTGACTTCAAATTACATTACAAGGCTGTAGTAATCAAAACAGCTTGGTAGTGGTATAAAAATAGACACATAGACCAATGTAACAGAATAGAGAACCCAGAAATAAATCCACATATTTACAGCCAACTGATTTTCAACAGAGGCACCAAGAACTATGTAGAAAGAACACCCTCTTCAATAAATGGTGCTGGATGAGTTGGCTATCCATATGCAGAAGAGTAAAGCTGAACAGTATTTCTCACCACATACAAATATCAACTCAAGATGGATTAAAGACTTAAATGTTAGACCTAAAACTATAAAATTACTAGAAGAAAACATAGGGAAAACACTTCAGGACATTGGCCTAGGCAAAAATGTTATGGATAAGACCTCAAAAGCACAGACAACTAAAACAAAAATAGACAACTGGGGGCTATATTAAACTGAAAACCTTCTGTACAATACATGAAACAATCAATGGAATGAAGAGACAACCCATTGAATGGAAGAAAATATTTGCAAACTATTAATCTGACAAGGGACTAATATCCACAATATACAAGAAATTCAAACCACTCAACACTAAAAAAAACAAACAATCCCACTAAAAAGTGTGCAAAGGACATGAATAGACATTTCTCAAAAGAAGAGGTACAAATGGCCAACAGGTATATGAAAAAAATTCATCATCACTAATCATCAAAACCACAATAAAATATCATCTTACCCCATTTAGAATGGTTATTATTAAAAAGACAAAAAACAACAGATGCTGGAGAGGATGTGGAGAAAAGGGAACGGATACTGTTGGTGGGGATGTAAATTAGTATGACCGCTATGGAAAGCAGTATGGAAGTTTCTCCAAAAACTAAAAACAGAACTGCCATAAAATCCAGCAGTCCCACTACAGGGTATCTATCCAAAGGAAAAGAAGTCAGTATATCAAACGGATACCTGCACTCACATGTTTATCACAGAACTATTCAAAATAGCCAAGATATGGAATCAATCTAAGTGTCCATCAGCGAACAAATGGAAAAAGAAAGAATGGTATATATACATAATGGAATACCATTTGTCCGTGGAAAAGAATGAAAACAGGTCATTTGCAGCAACATGGATGAACTGGAGGCCATTATGTTCAATGAAATAGGCCAGGCAACAGAAAGACATATACTGCATGTTCTTACTTATATGTGGTAGCTAAAAAAGTTGATCTCCTGGAGATAGAGAACAAAATTATGAGTACCAGAGGCTGGAAAGGATGTGAGGGTAGGAAGGGGAAATGAAAAGAGGTTGGTGAATGGGTACAAACCTATAGTTAGATGGAAGAAATAGGGTCTAATGTTAGCTAGCAACTGGGGTGACTATGGTTAGCAATGATACATTGTATATTTCAAAATAGCTAGTAGAGAAGATTTGAAATGTTACCAAAGTATACACATGATAAATACTCAAGGTGATGGATACCCCAAATACCCTTCTTCTTTTTCTTCCTCTTCTTCTTTTTTCTTCCTCTTCTTTTTTCTTCCTCTTCTTTGATCTCTCCTTGTTCTCCTCCTTCTCCTTGTTCTTCTTCTCCTCTTTCTCCTTGTTCTTCTTCTCCTCCTTCTCCTTGTTCTTCTTCTCCTCTTTCTTCTTTTCCTCCTGTTCTTCCTCTTCTCCTCCTCCCCTTTGTCTCCCTCTCCTTCTCCTTCTCCTTCTTGTTCTTCTTTCTTCTTTCTTCTTTCTTCTTTTTTGAGACAGAGTCTCATTTTGTTGCCCAGGCTGGAGTGCAGTGGGCAACAATCGGAGAGTGACTCCGATGTCGGTTCACTATAAAGTCGGCCTCCTGGGTTGATCCTTCCACGTCAGCATCCTGAGCTGCTGGGACCACAGGCGCACGCCACCACAGCCGCCTAATTTCTTACAGAAAAAAACGGTTTCTGCTACCTTGCCCAGGCTGGTCTTGAATTCCCAGGCTCAGTCGAGCGCCACGCCCTCCAGAAAGTGGTAGGATTATTTGCGTGAGCCACGGAGCCCTGCGGAGACTCTCGTTTTATTTTCTGCTCACCTAAGAAGCCCCTGCTGTGTCCTTAAGTGTTCCCGCCTCGCCTCTCCCTACACCCGCTGCTCCCTAACTTCTCTCACAGGCCCCCACTGCTTCCTCCCGCGCCGGCGCACGCTCAGGTCTTACCCGCCAGCAGGTGGCGGAACACGATTTTCTGTCCTCTGCGGCTGAGCCCTAGCGTCCGCTCTTCTCTAAGGCCTTTCGCCTAGTTCTAGCATGGATACGCTTCCTTAGCAAAGGGTTGCCCTTGGCAACAGGAGGACGCGGGCTGGCAGACTTGGTTCCTGGCGAGTTTCTTAGCACCCGCCTGCGGTCTGAGGCACCGGCTGAACCATGTCGGAGATCCTGTGCCAGTGGCTCAACAAGGAGTTGAAGGTGTCCCGGACCGTGAGTGAGTGACCACGGCCAGGGGCGAGCGTCTGAGGGGCTAGCGGGGCGCAGAGCCCGCAGCGCAGCGCACTCAGGGAAGGTGGCGGGCGGGGCGCCAGCTGCGCAGGTGGGGCACTTGCGGAGCCGGCAGCACCCCACAGTGAGCAACTCGGCTCGGCAGTGCTCCAGGTCCGTCCCGCAACCTCCCTACAGCTCACCCCAGCCAGGGCAAGGCCTTGTCACGTCCCCACTCTGCCGCTCTCGAGTTACCCTTGTCACTGTGGGCCCAACCCGCAGGCATTCTGACTTTGTGATGTGGTTCTAGGCAATCAGCGGGTTTAGGAAGGTCTCCTTTGCTTCTATGGAGAGGAAACTTTGCTGGACTCTGTAGTCTGACCCTAACGATGCCGCCTTCACATCACCAGAAGTAGAAGCATGGTGTGGTGGCTAGTCGAGGAAATACGAAGCCGCTGGACAAGTTACAATACCTTCTCTGAATGTGTTTCCTTCTCTATAAAATGGACCTAATAATGCTTTCCATACTTAACTGACCAGCAGGGAAGGGTGGGTGTAAAATAAGTTAATGTAGAATATGTTAACATCTACAAATTTTAGTAAATTTTAAGCCCCAAATCACAAACTTTAGCTATTTCTGGTCACTATTGGCTCTTGCCCAAAGCTGACGTTATTCACCAACCTAATTTTATTCTAACCATGCGCTTGCCACCCAAAGTTTCCAAGTCTGACAACCACAGAGGCAATTTTACATGCTGACAGCTTCCTTGACTGCCCTGTAATTCTTCAGTAGGAGTTCATTTTTCAGTTGGTATGTTTTTTTTTGTTTTTTTTGTTTGTTTGTTTGTTTGTTTTTGAGACGGAGTCTCGCTCTGTCGCCCAGGCTGGAGTGCAGTGGCGCAATCTCGGCTCACTGCAAGCTCCGCCTCCAGGGTTCACGCCATTCTCCTGCCTCAGCCTCTCCGAGTAGCTGGGACTACAGGCGCCCGCCACCACGCCCGGCTAATTTTTTGTATTTTTAGTAGAGACGGGGTTTCACTGTGGTCTCGATCTCCTGACCTCGTGATCCGCCCGCCTCGGCCTCCCAAAGTGCTGGGATTACAAGCATGAGCCACCGCGCCCGGCCTCAGTTGGTATGTTTTTGTTTTTGTTTTTGTTTTTTGTTTTTTTTTTTTTGCTTAAGGGAAGAGGTTTTCAGGGCAAGTCATTTCAGTCCATTTTCCCAGAAGAACTTGCTTAACACCAGCTTGCTACCAGAGAGGCAGTGGTGCCAGTTCAACCTTAGGTTATCCACAGAAGTTGCTAGATCGGTAGTGTTTCTGTGGGTGCAAAGTAGTTATTAATACTCTCAGCATGAGGATCTCTAGCACGGATCATCTCCTGTTGCATTTCTTGAGGCATAAACCTCAGACTCTTTCTTTGTCAAATTACCATCTACACACTCCCTGTGAGCTGCATTAAATTCTTTCCTGGTATTCTACGATTATCCCATTGTGTCTCCAACTGTTTATTTGCTAAAATACGATGGACTGAGGACAATATTTAGCATTTATTGTTTCTTATTCCTGTCTCACTATAGGAGCCAAAATAAAATATCATGCCCTTAAGTTGTATTCTTCTAAAAGAAAAGCAGTTACATATTGCTTAGTTTAATTTAGTTCATTTATTTTATTAGTAAAAACCACACCTGGGCCGGGCGCGGTGGCTCACGCCTATAATCCCAGCCCTTTGGGAGGCCGAGGTGGGCTGCTCATGAGGTCAGGAGTTCGAGACCAGCCTGGCCAACATAGTGAAATCCTGTCTCTGCTAAAAATACATTAGCTGAACGTCGTGTCGGGTGCCTGTAGTCCCAGCTACTTGGGAGGCTGAGGCAGGAGAATCGCTTGAACCCAGGAGGCAGAGTTTGCAGCGAGCCGAGATCGAGCCACTGCACTCCAGCCTGGGTGACGCAGCAAGACTCTGTCTCAAAAAACAAACAAAACAAAACAAAAACCACCCTTTGCCGAAATCCCCAGGACTCTGTTGCAACATTTTGAAATACTTTTAGGAGAAACAAATGAAATTAATAAAGATAAATAAAAACAGTAGGTGCCATTATAATTTTAATTAGTTTTGGGATTTTGGTTTTGAGAGGTGGAGGAAGAATGACTTCATTCTGTAAGCATAAAAGGGCTGAAGACTAAGTAGGAATTTTAACAGCATTTAGGCTATGAATGGAAAATTCCTGGCATCTGTGCTCCTGAAGTGTAGATCTGGAAGCTAGCAGAGACGCCCCGTTCTAATGGAGTATTCTGCTTTCCATTCACTAGCAAAACATACTAATTTTTTAATCTCAACTACTATAAGAGAGATAGAGCGAGAGAGTCCTCGAGGAGGTAACCAGATTCCACATTGTAAAAGGCCTTTGGGAACACACTTAACTGTGTTTGTAAGCCAACAAGCTAGGATTTCTGCACTCAAGGAAGCACATTTCCTGCTGCTGCTGTCCCATCATTAGATAAACTGTTCTATGGTGCACAATGGAAGGCTTAGGATGGTTTGTAGAATCTATCATGGAAAGACTGTGAGTTGGTGCAAACTCTGGGGAAAGTAATCAGGCAATTTCTGGGTAAGGGAAGTGTAAAGAAGCAAGAACTTGGAGGTTAGACTGCTTGGAAATCTTTTGGACAAGTTATTTACCTAAATTTCATCATGCTTAAAAACAGCAATAATAATGATACCTCATCTGGTTTTATCAAGATTAAATGGGATATTAAATGTAAAGCATTTAAAATAGCACTTTGGACATAAATGCTAAATCCTACTTCTCAGCATCTATCAAATAAAAATAAAAGCACCAATATATAAGGATATTTGAACAAAGATGTTTATTGCTACATGAATTACAGGGGCAAAAATAAAAATTGGAAACAATCTGAGTATCCTTCAAAAGTGTAATGCTTGGATAAATGGTGCTTTATTCATACTATGAATTGTTATTCAGTTATTACAAAGAATGAGTTAGCTGCTATAACTTTTGGCCTAAAGGATATTTATGTATTTTTGTCAAGTAAAAACCAAAAGTTAGAGCTTATTTTGACTAGTATAATTATATATTTGTACCAATTAAGAAACACACACTTATGAATATGAACATTTATATGAGCATGAAGAAAAGTATGGAAAAACATATACTGGACTATTGACTTACACATGAGTCTTCATATTATGGTTTGCGTAAGCATAGAGGAAAGTGTGGAAGGATATAAACAAGTGTGTTATAGGGATTACCCTGGGGAAGTGGGAGATTGGTAGCTTTTCTTTATACATCTCTGTTATGTGGCTTGTTGTTTATATTGCCTTTGTAATTTGAAGGGAAAATTCAATATAGCATTAAAGGTGAAAAATCAAAAGAAGCCAAACATCACATGACAAAATAGGAGGAAAAGAGGTTTAGTACTTTAGTTGAAATGTCATAAGCATATTATAATATTGTGGGAGCTTGTGGAAAAGTTATATGGAGTTCAAATGAAGTCTACAAATGAAAGAATAATAAATAATGAAAGTTATCCCTTATTGAGCATTTATGTGTGTATACCATACCCTGTTCTAAGCCCTTTACATACATTTTCTTGTTTAATCTTAAAAACAACCCTAAGAGGTATTGCCCTGGATGTTCAGGTGAGTCAGGAGGAGGAGACGGCTTAGTAATTTGTTCAAGGTCTTACAGCCATTAGGTCGTAGAGCTAGAATTTGAACTTATGCTTTTAGGTCCTATATTGTACATTAAAGTTTTAAACTTAGGCATGAATATATATGTTTAAGTAACTCTCTCAAATGTATTCACTTGAGCTCTTTTTATAAGGATTATTTTTCATTTGAAGTCACAAGAAATAGAAAAATTCAGCCATCTAGGCATGTTATAATATCATAGGGCATAACATAATTCCTAGATGGTTAAGTGGCAAAGTTGGATGAATTATTGTTTGTTTAGAAGTGGCCCAGCCCATAGTTGCTTGTTGGGACAAAGAAACAGGAGAGAATGCCAAGCCTGTGCATTTGCTGCCTTGTGAGCTAAATAATAGTTCAGTTGTTGGAGGGGCAGTCAAAGCTAATATGTGCTGTGTTTTACTTTTTCTGATCTGGAGGTGTTTCATCTAGATAGCAGTGACAGATGAAATTAGATTAGATTAGAGTCAGAATTCCTGCCCCTCTGGCCTACAGTACTTAGGGAAGCCACACTGTTCAATAGTATTTTCCAATGTTACTTCTACTACCAAAAGCTTCTGAAATTACAACAGTTGTGAATTATTCTACTGTTAGGGCATATTCCTACTTTAAATAAGGTTAATTAATATATTGGGATATATTAATAATTGCCTACATGATATATAAAAAAATTAAATAGATATATTTTTGTGAGTTTTAAGAGACAATCTGTGCTCCTTGTTAATTGGGTTTGGATTTTTTCCAAGTGGGTTTCCATAGATGACTAATCTTGTCGTTTTATATTAAATCTTAGTAGCATTTGTTTTTGGAGAGTGATATTTTCTACTCTTTGTCCCAAAGTTGAGGGGCATCCTCTCATGCATTAACAACACTTTGTTGATTTGGTCTTTTGTCCTAATATTTTCAGAAGGATCATATTTTATTTTAAGAAAAGATATATAAAAAAATCCCATTGAATATTTATTTTTATGCAATAGTTCATAATGTATTGTGGTAACCTTACCACATTACGGAATCATATTACTTTAGATCTGAAAAATAATCTTGGACATCATTTAATTCTTCTTTAGCAGATGAGGAAATCTAATCAGATGTGTTAAGAGCATTGTTTAGGATTATGCACCTAGGTAGTAGCAAGTTAGCAGGAGATTCTGGGCCTGCTGCCTTTTAGTTCTAGTCTTCTTTAAACCCGGAGTCTAAACCTTACACATTTTCTCATACTTAAACACTCAGAATCATTAGAAAATCTATTGCTTCTGACGTAAAGCAACAGATTTTGATATTTCCTGGCTAGCCTCGCAGCATTTTTCTTGATTAAAACTTGGCTTTCATTGACTAAAAATTAATACAGCAAGTCTAGTAGCAGAAGGCTATTGTGTAAATCAAAGCAAAAATTTTAAGAAATGGAGCTTCAAGAAAAGACTGATGCTCAATATTTTCACAATTAAAGAGGGTTATAATATAGCAATTGAGATTTAGTTTCAGATAGTAAATCTCAATTATGATAAAACCTTCAAAGGATAAAATCGTGAAGACTGACCATCCTATTCTTTTACCAAAGGAAAGAAAACGTCAGTATCCCCTGCCAAAGATCACAGGACACATCTGTAGTTGAACAAAGTTAGACTTATAGATTTGTTGTAACAAGAGAGAACATGAACCATGAGGACTGCGGGACATCTCAGTAAGAAGGTGCTAGAAATGACTTGGGCTTGTGTTAGGTGTTTTTGAGGAGGGTTCCAGGAAGTGGTGCCTTGCTGTGAATTAAATCCTGTCCAGAAACATTGGCAATTTTATGATTTGGGTATCTTAATAAATCTTATCTAGAAGGTGAGAAAAATGATCAAAGCAAAGCTATAATTAGTAGAGAAGCAGCAATCATTCTTATTGGCCAGAATAGGGACATACTTGGTTATTTTTGTGTTTTGGACAATATTCTTGTTTGGGTCTGAGCTCAGACATGTTTACAGAGGGATTTTGTTTTTGTTTTGACCCATCAGTGTCACAGAGTCTGATGTTGGTGTGCTGTGAAATTGGTTATGTTCAGCTGGAGAATGCCAAGGCATAGCTGTGAGCACCCACCCGGTTTCTAGGGGCACCACAGCCTGATAGGGCCATGCCAGTTCCAAGCCTTCAGCAGGGTTTGTTTGTTTGTTTGTTTGTTTTTGTTTTTTATCTCAAATGAAAGTAAATTTTCTTGGCTTTTTAAATGTAGTTGATAGTGCAGGCTCGATCTTTCCTACTCTAGTAAAGGAGAATTAAATGCCACTGAGCATAAAATGGTATGGGTCTGCAGTCCCTTATCTAAAAAATTCTAGGATCCAAAAATCTCTGAAAACTGCAACTTTGTACATTATTCATTTGGCAGAAAAACCTGACCAGAAATGCCATAAGGCTGTTTAGTCCTTATTTATTTCACTGGATGTGACTATTTAAATATTTTGCTGTAGAAATAGACTGTGTTTAAGTACAGGTGCTTCCCCAGACCAGTGGGGGAATTACAGCCTATCAGGCCTAAAGAGTGGGCCTGTATATGAATGCCAGGAATTGCCAAGTATTTGCTTTCTGAGTACTGAATTGTGTTTTAAACATGAACGTTTGTAGTGTAATCATTAAGGATCTGTTATTTACAGTTTGTGTAATTAATATGACCTGTTTTCTTAAATTAGAAGACAGTAATAATAACAATAGAAATAATCACTGAGCTTTTACTGTGGACCAGGCAGTATGCTAAGCATTTTACATATAAAATTTAATTCTCAAAACTACTCTTACAAGGTAGAGTCCATCACTCTCTCATTTTTACAGATGAGAAACTGTGGCTACATAGTTGCCCAAGGTGAAGCAGCTTGTAAATGAGCCACAAGTCTAACAGAGAATCTTTCTCCAGAACCTGTGCTCTCCTTATCACCAAGTGAAATGTGGATCGCTTTCTGTGCTTCCTCCAGCTGGCTAAGGGCCATTTTGATGGAAAGGCACATAGGTCATTTCACCGGCTGTCCCAGCCTAACACAGACCCATCGCAGAGGCCCGCATCAAAGATTTATTAGAAAAGGAAACTTTAGTGATGGGGACCAGGCATGTGGCTTGGAAGATTAGAGGCAGGGTTGAGAAGATTAGAGGCAGGGTTGAGAAGATTAGAGGCAGCATTGAGTTGCTGCTAAATAATTTTAATCCCAGATGTAAGTAATTTGGGTTTAGGATGAAGATTGTCACTGGGCTCCCGTGGTTTATTTACTTATCATATTCCTTCATTGTTCCTTGTTCTGGAGTCAACCTGCCTCTTTTTCCCCCTACAAAATTTCAATTCTTAGTGCAAATTAGTTTATAGAGGTGGGCGTCCTGAAATTAGTCATAGTATTCAGTGACACTTGTGGGAAGAAGAACATGACAAGCCAAAGAGAAAAAAATAAGCTTTTACTTGCCTTTTCTTTTTTCCTCACTGTTTCTCTCTCTCCCTATCACCTTTGTCCTCTCTCTTACTCTCTCTCTCTCTCTGGCTTCCTATATGTCTTCTTGTATTTTTTGAGACGGAGTCTTGCTCTGTCACCAGGCTGGAGTGCAGTGGCGCAATATCGACTCACTGCAACCTCTGCCTCCTGGGTTCAAGCAATTCCCCTGCTTCAGCCTCCCGAGTAGCTGGCGCTACAGGCACGTGCCGCCATGCCCAGCTACTTTATGTATTTTTAGTAGAGACAGGGTTTCATCATATTGGCTAGGCTGGTCTCGAACTCCTGACCTCGTGATCTGCCTGCCTCAGCCTCCCAAAGTGCTGAGATTACAGGCGTGAGCCACCGCGTCCGGCCCTGTCTTCTTATTTTATATGTTTTAGTCTATCAGTCCTAGTGTATACACTTTTTCTTCAGCTTTTTCTTTCTTTGTCTAGTTTCCTATATGTGTTCTTTTTTCTTTTTCTTTTAATTTTTTTCTCCAAGTTTCCCCTTTATTGCTTTTATCATTTGCTGTATTCGTCACTCATTGTTCTAGTTTCTGCTGATGTGGCACATGGTAAATCTGAAGTGTCTTATGCATTAAAAGCTTCAGACAGATATTTTGGTACGTGCTTATTTGTTATAAACTACTCTGACAATGAAATACATTAAGTGTTTACTATCGTTCTTTAACCTTTATACTATAAACACCCCCATTTTATCCATATCATAATTGCCTTATTAATATGCCATCCTATTTCAAAGGAAATGGGTAGTGATTTTATTTTTCTGGTGACCTTTTTGTAGAAAATGGTTTGCTACAGACCATTTGTCAGCCACATTGAAGATGAAGGAAAGGGATTTAGTATTCCCCAGTTATTCCTGGGCTAGACTTTCAGCATTCAGGCAACGTGAACAACACGCACAGTGCAAACCCCAGAGGGAGGCAGGAAGGGAAAGAGATTACCTGAAGGTAACATAGCAACAGCTCTTGAACAGAAAGCAATAAGCCAAAAACTGGGACAAGACCCTGATGGCGTAGGAATAGAAAGACACAGATACATCCATAGATGAATAATGGTTCTACGTCCAGTGGCTCTTTAGAAAACTAAGGGAAGAATAGGGATAGGCTAGGGAGGAGAGAAGGGAAGAGGCAGACAGAAGAAAGCAACAGACAGAAGAGGTGAAAGACACAGCTAGAGCATCCTGGGTGGCACATTGAGGGTCATGGTGGCAATGAGAGGTTTGGGGTCTGTAAGGGAAGGAGAAAGCTGCAGTGACACAGGAGGAGGTGACACACTTTTGCCCATTGGAGCAGAAGGAACCCTTTGGATTTCAGTTGCTTTAAAGACTACTGAGGTATGAAGCCGGAAGACCCTTGCTGAGTAACAGGTGACATTTAGTATAAGATCAAGCCAATCCTCATTTTAGTAGCATTGAAAGGCATTATGATATTCAAGTGGTGTCACGTTAAAGTCGGAAAAATTCAGTGCCTAGGTTATGAAGCTCAAGCTTAACTTGTGCTGTAAGGTGTTATGAAGGTGTGCCTGGGTTATGAAGCTTATTGTGCTGTAAGGTGTTCCAGGCGGTGCAATAGAGCTAGCTGAGTTATAAAGCTCAGGTGTGCCATGAATTTCAAATTCTCCTGCTGGAAGCTTTAGGACATACTGTTCTCTAAGTATATTTTCTCAAGAGTTGCTTCAGTGTTTCACATTAAGACATAGCTTCGGGAGGACAGATATGACTGATAGGAAGGGCATCAAACCATCAACTCTGAAAGAATGTATCATGGGTTTAGAGTGAGATCATTCTGCCCTGAATAGTTTTAAAATGATGATAAAACTGGTCTGTTTGTGGAAAAGCTTGCTAAAATCCACTAATAGGTGCCAGACTGTGGACTTTAAGAATAGATGCAATGTGTCTGTTCTCACATGAACTATAGCTGAACACAAGTTTACGTGATTGGAAGCTTTCATTTTCCTGGAGCTTATAAAAGTTTCATTTCTTTACTTGTTGCTAAAGTGATCCATAGACAAAAGCATTGTTTCCCCTTAATGTTTTTTACCTTTTATTTTTTCTATTGCATATAAAAATTATGTAATCATAATTAATAGATTCTAATTCTAGACAGTTCAAGAGCTCACCCCAAGTACATAGAATCAGTGGGAATCATTGACATCTTTTTAAACTACCTTTATTATTGTATTGACTCAACTTAAGGATTGAGGTATTACTCTGAGTATAAAGGGTTTTTAGAACAGATATTAAGAAAGTCTTAGAGAAAACTGTGGTCTGGTATCAGATATGCAAAAAAGTATTATGATAGGGTGTAATCTTTGGAGTGAGGACTGCGCAGTGGCTGTTATGGAGCAACTTAGCTCACCTTCCTGCAACCACACAACCAAGCATCACTTCTACAAATCATGAAGAAATGTTATTTCGTCACTGTCAATTAGCCACCTCATCATTAGTCAGACAGGTAAAATAGAACAATCTGGTAAAACTGAATTTGTGATACTGCAATGACATAATATTTTAACTGATGTTGAAATATTATATTTAATATAATATAATGTTTTATTGTATGTTAACCTGATGGAAGCATGTTGAATATTTGTGGAGGATTTTGAAGTAATTTGAGAGATGATGGCTTTGGCCTATGATAATATAATTTATTTTATATATAATCCTTAAATATCATGTAACTCTATATATTTTACTTTATAAGAAAAATACAAGTAACTCAAAACTAAGAACATTTTTTAAAAAAGCAAATCCTATTGAACACTTAAAAATTTTTTTTTCTTGGCTGGGCACGGTGGCTCATGCCTGTAATCCCAGCACTTTGGGAGGCCGAGTCAGGTGGATCATGAAGTCAAAAGATCGTGACCAACCTGGGCAACATGGTGAAACCCCCCTCTCTACTAAAAATACAAAAATTAGCTGGGTGTGGTGGCACATGCCTGTAATCCCAGCTACTCGGGAGGCTGAGGCAGGAGAATCGCTTGAACCGGGGAGTCAGAGGTTGTAGATCAGGCCACTGCACTCCAGCCTGGGTGACACAGTGAGACTCCATCAAAAAAACAAAAAAAATCTGCACTTATCATTATGTGCCTACTATGTGGCAGGCATGGTACCCAGCAATTCTCAAACACTACTGCAAAAGAGAGCTATTAATATTAAATAGCTCTCTGAGATAAGATGTAGATATGGTTATCTTTGTTCTAGACATGAGGCTGAAACTCAGGAAGATGAAGCAGCTTGCCCAACGTCACACAGCTAGTAAGGGGCAGAGCCAAGATTCCAACACAGATTATCTCTGGCTCTAAAGTCAGTTTTCCCCTGGGCTATCTCTCCGTAATTGCATGGGACAATAACTGGGCCATAGTGTCCCCTCTGAACCATGAAGGAGAAGTTTGATTATGTTCAGGAGGTTTTATTTAAGAAGGTGCAAATGGCTTTAGTAAACTTTCCATTGTTTTGCAGGTTAAAATGAGGTATTTGTTTAAAAGAAGTTAGCTTTCATCTCACTTGGCCAAAATAGGCTATCATCATAGGTTGTGTGAGTAACTAAAAAATTAGAGTATAATTTGATAAAATATCTTTAAGGCTAGTTTTTAGATCTAATGTTATTTATAAATTTTTTGGTAGCATTTTTTTTTAAAAAATTGTCTTTTCCTTCAAAATTTTGTATTTCATCAATTATTGATTTATATTTATTTGGGAATCTTTATAAAATATCTACTGTTAAATGTCAACCTTTTCCTTTGGTTATTAAAAGATGTTTCTAGAAATATATTCATGGCATTTTGAGTTCCAGTTAAATTGTGTAGTTTTTAGTGTATGTATATTTAAAGAGATCATTAGCTCTATGCGCAACATTGTATTCATGGTTTTTATCTCAATGTTTTGAAACTCAGGTCCCAAGTCATTTGCAAAGGCATTTGCCAGTGGCTATCTACTTGGAGAAGTTCTACACAAGTTTGAACTTCAGGATGATTTTTCAGAATTTTTGGACAGCAGGTTAGTGAGATTATTCCTTTTTGTTGTTGTTGTTTATTTGTTTTGAGACAAGGTCTTGTTCTGTTACTGAGACTGGAGTGCAGTAGTGTGATCATAGCTCACTGCAACCTCAAACTCCTGGGATCAAGCAATCCTCTTGCCTCGGCTTCCAAAATAGGTGGGACTACAGGTGCATGCCACCATGCCTGGCTAATTTTTGTATTTTTGGTGTAGACGGGGTTTTGCCCTGTTGCCCAGGCTGGTCTTGAACTCCTGGGCTCAAGCGATCCTCCTGCCTCAGCCTTGCAAAGTGTTGGGATTACATGTGTGCGCCCCTGCTTCTGGACTACTCTTTACTTTTAAGAAAAGTTAATTTCTTTGGCATTTTCCAAAGTTAACTTCAAAGAATCATGAATCATAAGATCCCTTCCAAACCTTGAACACCCAAGCAGACCATTGATATGGAAATTGTTCCTTCCTTGCACATGCATTTTTTATTGTCTCAAGAGTACAAAGGAGAGATTGTTATATGGTTGCAGCAAGACCGCATCTCTAAATGGGACTTATTTACACCAGATTACTTCCTGTTCTGTTAATCGATTGTTCCTTTTTTTTTTTTGAGATGGAGTCTCGCTCTGTTGCCCAGGTTGGACTGCAGTGGTGCGATCTGGGCTCACTGCAAGTTCCACCTCCTGGGTTCACGCCATTCTCCTGCCTCAGCCTCCCCAGTGGCTGGGACTACAGGCGCCCGCCACCAGCCCGGCTAATTTTTTTTTGTATTTTTTTTAGTAGAGACGAGGTTTCACTGTGTTAGCCAGGATGGTCTTGATCTCCTGACCTCGTGATCCACTCATCTCAGCTTCCCAAAGTGCTGGGATTGCAGGCGTGAGCCACTGCGCCCAGCCTGTTCCTTCTTTTAAGAGAAGAAGTGAAACAACATATAGTGCCTTGGGTGGACAATTAGTATTATTATTTGTGTTTTAAAAATATAAAATAGAACTTAACTACTAATAAAAAATTCATAATGGTTTTTGTTTTTAGTGGCTATATTGAAATATAATTTATGTACCACAATTCACCATTTTAAAGCATACAATTCAGTGTTTTTTAAAATATTCACATATTTAGTATCTTCACAACCATCACCACCATCTAAATACCCAGCCTCTGGCGCCTACTAATCTACTTTTCTGTCTCTGTGGATTTGCCTATTCTACACATTTTATATCAATGGAATCACACAATTTGTGACATTTTGTGACTGGCTTCTTCACTTAGGATAATGTTTTCAAGGTTCACCCGTGTTAGCAAGTATCAGTATTTCTTCATTTCTATTTATTTTCTGAATAATTTCGATTATATGAATATACCATACTACATTTTATTTATCTATTTATCAATTGATGGATACAATCCTCCATTGGTATTCTTGAGGTATTCGTTCCTGGACCCTCTACAGATATCAAAACCCAGTAGGGCAGTCATTGAACTTTAAAGTTCCAAAATCATCTCCTTTGACTCCATGTCTCACATCCAGGGCACACTGATGCAAGAAGTGAGCTCCCATGGCCTTGGACAGCTCCGCCCCTGTGGCTTTCAGGGTACAACCCCCCACCTGTCTGCATTCACAGGCGGGTGTTGAGTGTATGTGGCTTTTCCAGGTGCATGGTGCAAGCTGTCGGTGGATCTACCATTCTGGTTTCTGGAGGACGGTTGCCCTCTTCTCATAGCTCCACTAGGTGGTGCCCCACTAGAGACTCTGTATGAGGGCTCTGACCCCACATTTACCTTCTGCATTGCCCTAGCAGAGGTTCTCCATGAGGGCTCCATGCCTGCAGCAAACTTCTTGAATGCTTTGCTGCTTAGCTTCCACCAGAGCCTGTAATCCTAGCACTGTGGGAGGCCGAGGCGAGTGGATCACGAGGTCAGGAGATTGAAACCATCCTGGCTAACATGGTGAAACCCCATCTCTACTAAAAATACAAAAAATCAGCCAGGCATGGTGGCGGGCGCCTGTAGTCCCAGCTACTGGTGAGGCTGAGGCAGGAGAATGGCGTGAACCCGGGAGGCGGAGCTTGCAGTGAGCCGAGATTGGGCCACTGCACTCCAGCCTGGGTAGCAGAGCTAGACTCCATCTCAAAAAAAAAAGAAAGAAATTTCTTCCACCAGAAACCCTAAATCATCTCTCTCAGGTTCAAAGTTCCACAGATCTCTAGGGCAAGGGTAAAATGCCACCAGTCTCTTTGCTAAAGCATAGCAAAATCACCTTTATTCCAGTTCCCAACAAGTTCCTCATCTCCATGTGGCTATTAGAATATATAAGTAACACTTATAACTCAATAATAAAAAGACAATCCAATTTAACAATAGGCAAAGGATCTGAATGGACATTTCCCAAAGAAGCTAACACATAACTAATAAGGAGATGAATAGATGCTCAACATCATTAGTGTATTATTCCATTTTCACACTGCTGATAAAGACATACCCAAGACTGGGCAATTTACAAAAGAAAGTTGTTTTGGACTTATAGTTCCACATGGATGGGGAGGCCTCACAATCATGGTGGAAGGCAAGGAGGAGCAAGCCACATCTTACATTGATGGCAGCAGGCAAAGAGAGAGGTTGTGCAGAGAAGCTCTTGTTTTTAAAACCATCAGACCTTGTGAGACCCATTCACTATCACGAGAACAGCATGGGAAAGACCTGCCCCAATGATTCAGTCATCTGCCACTGGGTTCCTCCCATAACATGTGGGAATTATGGGAGCTACAAGTTGAGATTTGGGTGGGGACACAGAGCCAAACCATATCAATTAGTGATTAGGAAAATGCAAATCAAGATCACGAGATACCACTTTACACCCACTGGGATGGCTATAGGCAGAAAGATAGAAAATAAGTGATGGTAAGGACATGGAGAAATCAAAACCCTCATACAATGTGAGTGTGAATTTAACTAATTCAAGCACTTAAAAAAACTGTTTAGGTGTGCCTCAAAGGGTAAACATAGACTCTCAAACCCAACAATTCCACTTCTAGGTATATACCCAAGAGAAATGAAAACCTATCCGTGTGATAACACAATGTTCATAGCAGATTATTCCTAATAGCCAAAAAGTAGAAACAACTCAGATATAGTTGGCCCTCTGTATCCATGATTTCCACATCCATGAATTCAAGCAATTGCAATTCAAAAATATTTGGGAAAAAAATTTCACAGAGTTCCAAAGAGCAAAACTTGTATTTGTCACAAACTGAGTACTACATTGAATCCACAAGAATGAAGTAATATGCAGGCATTGTATTAGGTATTATAAGTAATCTAGAGATGATTGAAAATATATGAAAGGGTGTATTTAGATTATATGCAAATACTATACTATCTTATGTGATACCACCTCAGGCTGGACTTCATTGTCCATATCACTGTCAGCATTTTGGTCAAAGCCATTCAACAAGTCTGTAGGAAGTTCCAAACTTTTCCACATTTTCCTGTTTTCTTCTGAGCCCTCCAAACTGTTCCAACCTTTTCCTGTTACCCAGTTCCAAAGTCACTTCCACGTTTTCGAGTATCTTTATGATAGTACCCCACTCTCTGCAGTACCAATTTACTGTATTAGTCCATTTTCACACTGCTATAAATATATACCTGAGACTGGGCAATTTATAAAGGAAAGAAGTTTAACTGACTTACACTTCCACATTGCTGGGGAGGCCTCAGGAAACTTACAATCATGGCAGAAGAGGAAGCAAACACATCCTTTTTCACAAGGCAGCAGGAGAGAGAAGAGTGAGTAGCAAAGTGGGAAGGGCCCCTCATAAAACCATCATAGCTCATGAGAACTCACTCACTATCACAAGACCAACATGGGGAAAGCTGCCTCCATGATCCAATCACCTCCCACCAGGTATCTCCCTAGACATGTAGGAATTATGGGGATTACAGTTCAAGATGAGATTTGGGTGGGGACACAAAGCTTAACCATATCAGCTACTTTATTATTTCTGTTCTTATTGTCATTTCTGGCCTTCTGCTTATTTTGGGTTTAATTTTCTTTTTGTAGTTTCTTGTTATGGATAGTTAACTTTTTTATTTGAGACTCTCTTTTTTAACATTTGCATTGATGGCTATAAATTTCCCTCTAAGCACTGATTTAGCTGTACCACATAAGTTTTGGTATGTCATTTTGCATCTTTATTCATCTCAAGTAATATTCTAATTTCTCTTGTGGTTTCTTCTTTGATTCATTATTATTTAGGAATATGTTATGTAATTTCCATGTACTTTTGAATTTTCCAAATTTGCTGTATTATTTATTTCTAATTTAATTACATTGTCATTGGACAACACAGTTATTTCAATCTCTTTAAACTTAATGAAATTTTTTTTTTGGTGGGAAGTTTTCTGGTAAAACCTATAAAACCTGCTAGACAAATTCTAAAGGAGCTGCAACACTTATTGAAGCTGTTTTTAAAAATGGTCTAACATATATTCTCTTTTTGAAAATGTTTCATATGCACTTGAAGAGAATGTATATTCTATTATTGTTCAATAAAGTGTTTATAGATATCTGTGAGGTGCAGTTGGTTTATAGTGTTATCCAGGTCTTACATTTCCTTACTGATCTTCCTCCTACTTGCTGTATCTATTATTGAAAGTTGGAACCAAAGTCTCAAATTATTCTTGTTGTCTATTTCTCCTTCTAATTCTTTCAGTTTTTGCTCCATGTATTTTGTGACTCCATTGTTAGATGCATATAAGTTTATAATTGTTACAAACAATTCTTTATAATTGTTATAAACAACTCCCTCTTCTTGAGGGATTGATCTTTTTAACAATATAAAATATTCTTATTATCAAGTAATACTTTTTTTTCTTAAAGTCAATTTTGCCTGATACTATAGTCACTCTAGTCTGTTTCAGTTATTATTTGCTTGATATATGTTTTTCCATCCTTTTTCTTTCAATAAATTTGTGTCTTTGAATCTAAAGTGTATTTTCTTGTAGAAAGCATATGATTGGATTGTATATTCTGTCAATTCCCTCTTTGTAATTGTAGTTATTTAATCCATTTATTTACAATGTAATTATGGAGGAGGATTTAAATGTGTGATTTAGATATTTGTTGTGTATATGTCTTATGTCTTTTTTACTGCTCTACTACTACCTTCTTTTGTGTTAGATATTTTCTAATACCATTTTAATTCCCTTATTGTTTCTTTTACTATATTTTTTGAGTCATTTTTTAGTGGTTTTCATGAAGATTGCAATTAATATTTTAATTTAAATCAAGCTATTCAGATTAATACTACTTCAATTTAATTAGTATAGAAAAAAATTTGCTCCGGTATAGCTCAATTGTCTCCTCCTTTTTTGTGCTATTGTTGTCCTACAAATTATATCTTAAGCCCATAAAGTCAGTTTAATAATTATTGCTGTATGCACTTAACTTTTAAATCAGATAAGGAGAAGAAAATAGTTACGAACAAAAATATATTTAAACTATTTTTTATGTTACTCTGTGTAGTTACTTCTACTGATGTGCTTTAAAATTTATTCATGTGATTTGAGTTACTGTATATTGTCCTTTCATTTAGGACTTAAAGATTCCCTTTAGTATTTCTTATAGGGCAGGTATATTAACAGTGAGTTATCTTGGTTTTTGTTTATCCTTCAGTTTTTATACATATTTTTACCAGTCATAGAATTCTTGATTTGCAGTTTTTGTTTTTCAGCCCTGTGACCATGTCTTCCAGCTGTCTTCTGGCCTCCCTAATTTCTGACAAGAAATCAGCTGTTTATTTTATAGAGAAGCTCTTGTATTTGATGTCTTTTTCTCTTGATGCTTGTAAGATTCTCTCTCTGTCTTTGTCTTTCAACAACTTGACTATAATATGTCTAAGTGTAGATATCTTTGTGACTAACCTACTGCAGTTCATTGAGCTTCTTGGATGTGTGGATCCATATCTTTCATCACATTTGTGAAGTTTTGGCCACTGTTTCTCCAAAGATTCTTTTTGTCCCTTTTCTTTCTCTCTCCCATATCATTCTCCAATTATGTGTATATTGGTATGCCTGGTGATGTCCTGTAGGTCACTGAGGCTTTGTTCATTGTTAAATAAACTTTTTATTATAGAACAATTTTAGATTTACAGAAAAATTATTGACATAATACAGAGATTTCCTATATTGTACATATCTA
Organism: Hylobates moloch; assembly: GCF_009828535.3. NCBI lineage: Eukaryota > Metazoa > Chordata > Mammalia > Primates > Hylobatidae > Hylobates > Hylobates moloch. Next base: position 32,107,001 of record NW_026652292.1, read on the forward strand.
TTCATACCTATTGCTAGCATCTTACATTGGTGTGGTACATTTTTTACAATTAATGAGCCAATATTTGTATATTATTATCAAATAAAATCTATATGCCATTTAGGTTTTTTTTTTTTTTTTTTACCTAATGTCTTTCTTGTTCCAGGATCCCATGAAGCATATCATATTATATCTCCTTAGGCTCTTCTTGAATGTGATGCTTTCTCAGACAGACTTTTCTTATTTTCGATGATCTTGACAGTTTTGAAGAATACTAGCGAAGTGATTTTCCCTCAGGTGGAATTTCTCTGATGTTTTTCTCATGATTAGAGTGGATGCATGTGTTTTGAGGTTCTGGTCATTTTTCTTCATGCTTTTTTTTCCTCCTCTGAATAGTTTTAGTTGACCTATCTTTGGGTTCTCAGATCTCAGATTCTTTCCTCTGCCAACTCTAGTTTGCTATTGAACTCTTATTGTGAATGTTTTTATTTCAGTTGTATTTTTCAACTTCAGAATTTCACTGTGTTCCTATTTTTATAATTTCTATTTCTTTATTGATACTCTCCTTTTGTTGAAACAGTGTTCTCATACTTTATTTTAACTTTAACCATTTTCCCCTTTACCCCAAGAACACTAGCTGGCAGTGCTTGCAGCTGTAGCATTTACCCTGAGATAACTTTACCATAAAATATCTTGCTTTTATTATTGTTTTTGCATTGCTCTAGTATATTGACTTTGGAAACAAAAGACATCATTCTATTTACAGGATTCAGTTTTTAGCAGTGGTATTTTCATTTACAAAATGTAGTAATTCTCAATCACCAAAGATGTCAAATCCTAGAAAACATAGCATTTCTATGTATAATGTTAACACCGTTCTCCAACAGCTGTTGGCGAAAGATTTATTTACTGAATCCAATTTTTCAGAAATAACACGATTCTAATGATTCAGATGATTCTGGTGTTTGCTGTATTTAGAAATAACTCCAAGAACAGTCTTTATATTTTATTTTCACATTGAAAATTTGTCAGATTTGCTTCAGCCTCATAGAGTGTGTTTATGTAAAATTAAATGACCACTGGCAGTGAGCTGCACTTTTTTTTTCTAAACAGGAATAGGGTTTATAAACATAGTTTCTTTTCCTTTCTTTAGCATATTTATGATAGGCCATTGAGGGTCTTTGTCCAAGACTTCCCCACAGTTTCTATTCACTTTTTTTTCCTTGTGTATAGGTCATACTTTGTTTCTTTGTGTGTCTCATAATTTTTGAAAATTGGACATTTAAAATAATATAATGTGTCAATTCAGACTATTACGTATTCCCAGGGTTTGCTGGTGCTGCTGCTGCTTCTGCTTTTTTTGTTTGTTTGTTTAGTAACTCTCCTGGACTAATTCTGTAAAGTCTATATTCCCTCTTGTATACTGCAACTGAAGTCTCTAGTTAATTAGATTAGTCGTCAGCAATTGAACAGAGATATCTTTTAACACTTTGGACCAATACATTTTCCTTGGCTAAGAAACTCTATGAGTGGATTATGGCATGTTTTCAATGCTCTAGCAGTTTACAATTTTCCCTTAGCCTTTACTTCCTGCTTGTGCAACATCTCAAAGTCAGCCAAAGGTGAGAGATTTGGACCTCCTCATGTCTTTCCTAGGCATCCATACATTCCTACACATGCATATGGCCTCAGACTCCCTAACAGACATCTCATTCATAGGTCTTCCTTTTAAGTTTTTGGCCAGGCTCTTCTTTGCTCCAACTGGTTTTACTGTCTCAGGTAACTGTGATTATAAATAATTGCTATGATTGTTTTTTCCTAACACCCTTGGGATAGGACTTTTTTCAGTGAGTAAGCTCTGTCAGGTCAAATAATGACAAGGCCTGAAAATGGGGATTTTCACAACACTACTGGGTAGTCAAATAGCAATACTCTGGGCCGGGTGTGATGGCTAACGCCTGTAATCCCAACACTTTGGGAGGCCAAGGTGGGTGGATCACCTGAAGTCAGGAGTTTGAGATGAGCCTGGCCAACATGGTGAAACCCCATCTCTGCTAAAAATACAAAAAATTAGCTGGGCATGGTGGTGGGCACCTGTATTCCCAGCTACTCAGGAGGCTGAGGCAGGAGAATCCCTTGAACCTGGGAGATGGAGGTTGCAATGAGCTAAGATTGCGCCGTTGCACTCCAGCCTGGGTGACAGAGTGAGACTCTGTCTCAAAAAAAAAAAGAAAAAAGAAAAGAAAAGCAACACTCTGAAGACAGGACTTTGGAGGCACTTCAAATCTGTTTGTCTGCTCTGATAACTGCTAAACTGCTGGTTTTTATAGCTGCCATGGTTGTAAGTCTGCTGCTGATTTTCATAGCCACCATGGAGCTAGGGAGAGGGGTATGGACGTGGAGCAAACTAAAATGACAAAAAGCTCTCTTTTCTTACCACTATTAAGCAGCTTTTCTTAAATAAATGTTCCTTGAGTTGTTACAAGCCTTTAGCTAATTTCCAGAGTTACGAAAAAGTTGATTTTTACAATTTTTATTGGTGTTATTGTTGCCTTTAAGGAGGAATAGATTTTTAGAGGTTCTGACTCTGCCATTTACGAAGATCTACCTCAAATCCATAATATTTTAACCTGATACTTCCTGCTCAAGTACTTTTTATTTTTGTTTGTCTGAAATGATAGGCCTTTATGAAGCTGCACCTGTATTATAAGACTTCTGAGCAAAAGAATCTCTGATATTTCCATGCTAGAGGTGAATTATTCTTTCATAATCCAGATTATCCTAGTTGTACACATAGTAACTGTATGACACAAAAGAAGCCATAGATTAGAACTATACTGTCATACCAAATAAACCCTTTTTTGCTAATTCCATCCAATTTCTTGAGCTTCTGGTGTACAGGGTAACATCCTAACCCGTACGTACATCTCATATCACACATCTCTTCCTCAAGGGCATGGCATATAAATTCGTTGTTAGCCCCAGCTGCCCCTGACCTCTCAGCCCTTCACTCCTTCTGTACCTAGCCTTGCTGCCACCATTAGAAGCTGGATTACCCTCCAAGGTATAAGAATGCCAGGGTAGGTAGGTCAGTGTCCATGCCCTCATTTTCTTTTTTGTGATTTCTCAGTTCTTGTACATATAGATTGATGTGTTATGACTTGCACATAACCAGATGTCCAATCCTTTTGTTGTTGTTGCTATCTATCCCTTTATGAAAGTTAGAAACTCAGGCCGGGCGCGGTGGCTCACGCTTGTAATCCCAGCACTTTAGGAGGCCGAGGCGGGCGGATCACGAGGTCAGAAGATCGAGACCACAGTGAAACCCCGTCTCTACTAAAAATACAAAAAATTAGCCGGGCGTGGTGGCGGCCGCCTGTAGTCCCAGCTACTCGGAGAGGCTGAGGCAGGAGAATGGCGTGAACCCGGGAGGCGGAGCTTGCAGTGAGCCGAGATTGCGCCACTGCATTCCAGCCTGGGCGACAGAGCGAGACTCCGTCTCAAAAAAAAAAAAAAAAAAAAAAGAAACTCAGCCTACACATTTAATTTTTATAACACTGATCACTTTGTTGTCAGTTTCTTTATCTGTGTTTCATGTTGCACAAAACACCATGAAGTTAAGGGTATTAGGTTATTTTTCTTTATATCTCTAGGGCTTAACATAGGCCTGGTGCATATTTAGCTTTCAGTCAGTATTTTTTAAATTAATGAATGCCCACATTTCCTAGTAAATTCTACAGATAAAGACCTTGTTTAGACTTCCCAATATGAAGCTAAAACTCTACACTCATATCTCTAGGTGTGATATCCCCATCAGCTTAAGAAATTCAAGTGTTCCAGTCTCTCTGTCACTCTCAAGGTCATGGCTTATAAGGTACTTCTCAGTGTGACCCTCATTCACCTTTCCAGCCACATTTCCCATCAACCCAGAATCCTAACCTAAGCTTCTTTGGTCCACATACACATCATATGTTTTTGTTATGCCTTGCACCTTTGCAAATTAATGTTATTTTTTCACTTCTACCATGAGAAACTTGTATTTATTTTGAAGTGCCAGCTAAAAATCTACTCCTTCTCTAAACTCTTCTATTACTTTCTTAGTAGATTTAGTCTCCCTTTTCACTTTGTTCTAATAAAACTTTGGATATCCCTTTCCTTATTACATTATCATTATCAAGTTATAATTATTTATTTATATATCAGTTCTTATCAGAGTGCCTGCCACATGAAGGAGCCCAAACAATGTTTGATGAATGGTAAATGAATGTTTGCTCCTCAACTAGATTGTGAAGATCCTGAAAGTTGCAGCGTGTGTTTATTCTTTGTGCTCCAAGCATTGTCCTGGCCCATAGCAAGCTCATAATATTGTTTCCAATGAATAAATGAGGGATATCAGAGAGTATATCTGCTTAACCATGGAAAAGTTAAAGGACCATCCTGACCAGATCGCAGATGAGTGTTTCAGGTGTACCAAAGTGGCTCTTGTTGGCAGGACCACAGAGGGCCTTTTGTGAAATGGAAAAAGGGTCCCCATCTGGCTGGAAATGACTGTAAAAATGCAGGCCTTCGTGAACAGAAAGGCCTTTTTACAAGGAAAAAGGAGCCCCATTTTGGATGAAGCAGTCTCATGCCAGGGACAAGGCTTAGCAATCTGAACAGAGGGTGGATTTCATACTCTTGTTCCACCTTTGGACAGGTGTGTGTCCTTTGTAACAGCCCTGCTTGTTATATACTACAAATGACTAACTTTCTCTCTCACCAAGAGTCATTGCATTCCCTAATGTGGGAAGAGGGTCCTACTTGTATTGAGAACCAAATATCATCCATCTTCAATTCTTGGAAGAGCCCATTTTTTCCCCAGGGCACATGGTCTTTTAAATAAAACAAGGATCAGTAAATTTTATGGGTATGACCTTTGTAATGGTATATTTGGTGGGGAAAATAATCCCTTTTTTGTCATAGCCTAATTTTTAGGCAACTGGTGCCAGGGCTTATGATTTGGGGATCTTATCTAACACTTTTAGTTTCTTTAGTTTAAAATGTAAACTGGAAATATGTTTTGTAAATAACTTATTGATCTTGGAAATAATTTAATTCTAAGAATACTCATCTAACTCTGAGAGAATTCCCTGATTTTGAATATTTTTATTCCTTCACAAATAGTGAAAATTGAGAAGATTTTTTTTTAAAGTAAATAGTCAAGACAATTTCTGGGAGGGCAGCTACTACTTACCTTGTAAGAAGATGTATTCCCTCACCAGACGGCAAGAAGGGAAGGAGATAGGTAGTCTCTTAGCAAGCAAGGACTGCTGGTAGAGATGGTAAAGGTTTTTCCTAACATACATTTCTTATTCCCTCAGAGGTCATCATTTACCTCATATGCTCTGTCTCCAGAGCAAAGATGTCCCAGTGGTTTTTCTGTGTTCAAAAAACAACTGTTGATTATCCTGTCATTTCGATTCTACCCATGCTTTAACAAGAGTAGGCTTCCACCAGTTTACACACAAGTTCTGTTCCCCAAATTTGATTGATTAGAAATAAGCTTCCAGAGAGAAGTATTGTTAGACCTGTGTACTTTGGCCACTTCGTAAAATACATTTAAACCCTAGTAGGTAACTGAATTATAACATTAACAGGCTTATTAACTGCATTCTGGGAGCCACGTGATACAAGTGAGAGAAAGAGAAAACTCTTCTCTCTTTTTCTTAAGTGCAGGGCTAAGCTTTGACAAAATTTGGAAATGGGTAATGTTTGCTTTTGGACTCTCCCTCCTGAATTAGCATGCCCCTAAAATCTGTAGCCCAAGGTTATAACCCAGACCAAAGCTCTGACAGGTGGCTCTCAGTTCACATCTTTCCAGTTATGTGTAGTGAGCAAAGCACACAGGACTCCTAGGATGGGAAGGGCATGAAAGGACGACTGTGATGGAAGATCAAAAGGGGTGATAGATGCCTTTCTAGAGATTGGAAGCACATGTCATTGATTTGACTATCTTCTTTCACAATCATATTCCTCAAAACATGGTCTGCTTTACCTGAGTCATTTTAGACAAATGTTGTATCTCCAACTGTATGGTGATTTGTGGAGAAACAGATTGCAAAACTGGACCTGAGAAGACCTTTAAAAAAGTATATTTAGTCTCATGCTGAGAAGGTTTTCTTGTAGCATGCATTATCTCTTCTTAATCTCCTCCAAGGCCTGTTTCTCTTTTATTAATTTAAAATATTTTATTTGAAGTTTGATTGATGCAGCATAATACACTAAATATATCTTGCTAAATATTTCTGTTAAAAGAGTTACTAGTACACAGAGGAAACAGGACAGTAAGTTACACCACATGACCAGAACATGAATTCAAGATATTGCATCACTATTTTTGTTGACGTTGGGCATCTCATGGTGCTGGCTCCTCATTCATATTTAGAAATCACTCTTATATTTCCTCAGCTCCACATCCTTTTAGAACATGTGTGCTTTTAGGTTAGACTGTAAGAGGCTCAAAAACATGCTATACGATGTTATACACACTTTCTCTCTCTATATAAATGTATGTTTTCTTTTCTGTAAAAAAGGTTCCATAACTGTCAGATTTTCAAAGGTATCTGTGATTCAAAAACAAAAGATTTAGAACCACTACCTGAATGCAGTCTCTTGAGAAATAGTGTACTAGGAACAGTATATCAGGTTTAGGTATTGTGACTTCTATATTTACTTCTGAAGAAATTGTATTGTCAATTTAGAGCAGAAAAATTTTAGTGTAGCCATTTAAGAGAAATGAATGCATAGAGTTCAGGTAGACACGGTCAATAAAAAATCTCAATGTATTTACATTAGAGTGGTTTTAGAGAGGAATGATACAGCTAAAAGAACATGAAATAATTCAAATATTGGATAATGATAATACTTCTGATATTTGTTGTTTGTCTTTAATTTAATGCTAATGTCTAATTATGTAAAATATTTTACTGTCTAGGGTTTCAAGTGCCAAACTTAATAATTTTTCTCGCTTGGAGCCAACACTTCACCTTCTGGGTGTGCAGTTTGATCAGAATGTGGCCCATGGCATCATCACAGAAAAGCCTGGGGTGGCAACAAAGCTGTTATATCAATTGTACATTGCTCTTCAGAAAAAGAAGAAAAGTGGACTGACTGGACTGGAGATGCAAACCATGCAACGTCTGACAAATTTAAGACTTCAAAACATGAAAAGTGATACTTTTCGAGAGGTAGGTACATAAAAAAGCATAATAAGCATGTCATAATGTAAAATTTGATAAAGAGAAATGATAATGATATTGAATTCTCAAAGAAGCCTCATTAGGTATATATTTCCCTTATGTATGTTACTGGCCATACTTGGGTTTTATTTTATATTAATATTTTCAATTTATTTAGCCATTTTTGATGTCTCTCTCTAGCCTATCCATATTGCCAATAGCTTATCAAACTCTTCCTAATTTCCAGTACTTTTTGTTGTTGTTGTTTTAGAGAGGCAGGGCCTTGCTCTTTTTTCCATGCTGATCTTGAACTCCTGAGCTCAAGCAGTCCTCCTGCCTGAGCCTCCCAAGTAGCTGGGACTACAGGCCTAATACTTTTTGTGCCTGCTTCTCTCTTCCTGTTTCTACCCCATCATATTTGCTCAGATCTTCTTATCAGCTACTGCAGCAACCTACTAAAATGTCTCTCAATCTTCTGGATAAGCCAATCAACTGCTAAATGAATCTTCCCTAAACTTTACTTTTATTGAGTTCTTCTGCTCAGAAACCTATTTTTACTTCTTTCTAGTCCCCAGCATGGCATTTCTTTCTTCTATGTTAATTGACAGTCTGTCCTTAAATATGACTTTCTATTCCTGCTCTTCCTTCCCTTACACCCAAACTCACCCTTCTCATCTCTCCTCTTCCCCAAACTGTTCTTCATCTACTGTGCAGCCCAGTACACATGATTTCTTCATTTGGAACTCTAGAGCATAAGTAATTCTCACTCTCTTGGTTTTACCCTCCTGATACTGATATTGTTGGCTAACTATTCATTATTTATTTGTCATATGACCTTACCAGATTTTTAGTACATCAGATTTGATGAATATGTCTAGTACAATGCTTCAAATGTTGTAAGTACTCATTAAATGTGTTATTGACTAATTGACTAACTAAAAAGTCGACAATTCTCTCCAGTTTTTATGCAATTCCTTATGGTAAATGAAGTGCGTTAACTTTTACAGGCCTCTGGAATAATCATGAGTGCTGCACTGATGCAAAATAGTAAATATCAATGGATAGAATTATATTTTTAAATTTAAATTTTGAAGCAGCAATGCCATAATAGATATGAGGGCCATCTCCATGTTTATGTTTGTCCATTCTTCATGGATATCATTGTAAGTCTGGTAGCAGAATGGACTCAGCACTCCTTGAGAGCTAGAAATTAGATTAGTCTTAATATGAATAATTTAATATTGCATTCGGCCTCCTTCACTTGCAAGCTGGTTAACGTTGAGCCAGCCTCTAAACAACTCTCAGCTTCAATTTCCCCAACCGTAAAAACAGGGATGCTTATTTCTACCTGCCTCAGAGTTCAGAATTGGACGTTTTTGTAGCTTCAAGAAAAAGAGTGGACTAACTGGAGTGGAGTTTATATATAATAAAATGTAAAGCAGTCAACAGTGGCAAGTGCTGTAAGAGCTGTGTAGATGAAGACAAACAAATGCCTATTAGCTCATTTAATGTTGGTCATGGGTGAACTTCCAGCATCAATAATTCATTCACTGAACAAATATTTATTGGGCTCCTACTTGTTGTCAAGCACTTGCATAACAAACACACAGGAAAAGCCCCAACCCTCTTAGAGCTTACATATTGGGGACAGAAAAATGTTTCATTAGAGTGATATGGATTGCAGTGAGTTGAGAAGGACTTTGGAGATGCGGAAGAGGGCAGCATAGATTATTCTTTCAAGAAATGTGGAGGTAAAGAAGAGAACAGTAGGAGAGAAAAGCTCAAGTGAAGTATGAGATTGCTTGTTTTATGGACCTAGAGACTGGGGTCACTTATCAGTTGAGAAAAAGAATCAGTGGCAGGAGAGATGAAAATGGTACAAGGACCAGATGGAAAGAGGCCCTCTGGGGATGGAAAGAGGAATATGCAATCAATGGTTCATGTGAAAGAGGTGATATCATAGGAAAGAAGTAGAGATGCCGTCTTCTTTGATACTAGATGAGAAGAGATGCAGGTAATATTAATAATGGTTGAAATTTATTAAATGGCATGCCTAGTGATGTGCCAAGCCCTGTTTCAGGTGCTTTATGAATATTATCTCACTAGATCTTCACAACAGCTGTAAAAGATAGGTACTTTCATTATTCCCATTTTACAGATGATGAAACTAAGGCACAGATGGATTAGGTAACTTGCCCAATTTTATGCAGATAGTAAGTGGTAAAGCTGAAACACAAACCTAGGAAGTTTTAATGTTTCTTCACTTTTTACTAAGGAGTGGCTAAGCAATGGGAAGGATCTAGCTTCTTATATTATCTCTTATATGTTAAAATTGGTTTAATGAAATTATTTTTGCAAAAATGTATTTCCAAGAATATAAATACCATTTATTGAAAATTAAACTCAGTGTAAAAAGTTTAACTATAAAAGTATATATGAGGCTATTTTGCAAGAAGAACCACAAAGGATAATGTTTTTATAATTGCTCTTACATCAATTAAGAATATGAGTAATTGGAATGGGGCTTGAATTTAGCTTAACTATCAACAATAGTAATTTAAAGAATTTCATTTTGAAGACAAATTTATTTGTGCTTATAATGAAAATGTGCTCTTTATTCTCTAATAACAAAATCTTTTGAAATGCTTTTTTCATTTAGAGACTTACACACATGATACCACGTCAAACTGATTTCAATCTGATGCGGATTACACACAGGTTTCAAGAAAAATATAAACACGTGAAAGAAGATCTTGCCCATTTGCATTTTGAGAAACTTGAAAGATTTCAAAAACTCAAGGAAGAGCAAAGATGTTTTGATATCGAAAAGGTTCTATAGAACTATTTTTTCAGAAATTCATTAGTGTATAGTATACAGTTTGTGATTTATGCCTATAGTACACATTGCATAAGCAGTAGTGGAGCACGAGTTGCACTTTGCTGATGCACGACTTTGTCCTGCCCTACTCTCACCCTTTCTCTCTCTCCCCTGCTGCTTTTCTCCATCTTGACTCTTGCTGACTCTCACCTCTACTTGTGGCTGAGAACAAGAACTGCCATCTTCTGGAGTGGCAAGACAACTGCATTACCTTCACTGGTAGAAATTGATGTTTCAGCTGCTTTAGTGATGGAGGGTTGCTACTAGCTACCCCATTGGTCAAAGGCACATGACCATCGTCACCACTGCGGCAGATAGATCAGACATTGTCCCCTCGCTTTCTCCTCTTTTGCAACCTTTGGTCCTGCCCCATTTCTCTGTTCTTGGAGATGTGAGGTAATTCTTTGCTTGCTTACCTTTCAATCACGTTCAACAACTCTTAACATCTTTCTGGCCCTTGCTTCTTGCTTTGACTAACTCTCTGCTCCTTCTCAAATTTCTTTAAAACTCTTTAATGATCTTCTGTGCCTTTGTAGATGAGAGAATAATGGTACATGGAATCATTAAAGACTTTTAAGAGTCTTTCGAACACCAAAAATACCATTTTAAGGCATGTGGTGGCAATGCTATTTGCCTTAGTTCATTGGTTGTTTACTTTGCAAAATTTGTGACTTTTAAGTACTCACACATTTGATTGAATGTGTATTGAATTGGAATTATTATTTCTAAATTCAGCATTTGAGTCCTTAGTTGATGATTTTCTTTTAAAGAAATTAGTTTATTTAAAAGCAAGATAGTCTGGGCTGGGAGTTAGTGCATATCATCAGCCCTCCATCTAATGTGATTGCTAAGATGTGCAGGATAGGACAGCTTCGAATGAGTGCCTTGACACCTACATGTGGCTGCATTCCATACCTCAGTGAAGAAGCCAAAGGATGCTGACACACAGTGATGTGGAGGGCATTCCGGAGAAACTTTTGCAACAGTGTATTAATGTGATTGGTTTTCTTTTTGTTTTAAGCTAAACATCTAAAACAAATTTCAAGTTAACAGTTCATACAACTCAGATTTAGTATTATTGTTTATCATAAAACATATTCCTAGTTTTAAAAAGACCCAAACTATGATTAATATAATTTATTGGCATTTTTGCTGAATAGGTTTAAGTCAGATAATAGATTTTAAAAAAGCAAATGAGGCAATGTGTCAAACTTTAATGTTTCATAATAAAAATAGATACGTTCACTTAAAAAAAGAGTATTTCAGGTGACTGGGTATATGGAATGTGTAAACTACAGGCAAAAGAATTATGTAGTTCTTCCCATTGCACTGTAAAATCACTTTTTAAATTCATGGATTTATTTGGAATGATAAGAAATTATATTCTGAACGTAGTCAGCTCTTTGCAGGGAAGAATGGAAAGATGACAGACAAACTGGAAGATCACTTGCAAGCTGGTTAACGTTGAGCCAGCCTCTAAACAACTCTCAGCTTCAATTTCCCCAACTGTAAAAACAGGGACGCTTATTTCTACCTGCCTCAGAGTTCAGAATTGGACGTTTTTGTAGCTTCAAGAAGAAGAGTGGACTAACTGGAGTGGATTTTATATATAATAAAGTGTAAAGCAGTCATGTAATTGTATGACTTGCCAGAGGATAAATAAATGATTATATTTCCCTTTGGTGTTACATGATAAAGAGAGAAAGCACTCTTAAAGTAGTGTTTAAGTTGAGACCAATTGCTGTGACTCTAATTTATGTGGAACCAGCCTGTCTATTAGTGCCAAGCCTAATGCAGACAGTCTCCAAGAATGTTGAGAAAAAGCAAATATGATACCATTAAATATTCTGAAATAAATTATGTTCAAAATGATCATAGGGAACAAATAAGGCAAAAGGAAGACTCTGTGTCTTCCTGGTCTTCTTAAGAAAAAAAGATAAACATATTGCAATTAAATAAATATTCATATTTTGGAAAATGAAATGAAGAAAATTTTCTATAATGTATGCCTTTTTAATGGTAAATTGACCTTTTTTATCTTTGGACACGGGAGCTAATGATCATATTAGTTCTAATATAATGTATCAGTAGTAAAGTCATGAATAGTTTCACATGTTACCTCTTAAATCATTTACTTTTAAAATACTTTATCTGATTTTCAGTCACTTTTTCTTTTCAATTACATTCTCCTGCTTATATTCTTCTTAAAATAACTACTGCCTACATACAGAAGAGATGATCCAATAATTATATAATTTAGTGTTAATTCAGTGTTTGAGGTTGCCCCTGAACTCATTGTTTAAGTGTGACTGGGTTTTGGGGAAGTTTGTCATTCTTATTGGGTTTCCCAGGAACCATCCTAGAAACTGTCTCCTAGATAGAATTTTCTCGTTGGACAATCTTCAAGATAGAATTTTTTTCTTCCATGCTTAGTAAGGTCATGACAGTAGGACTGGGAAAGAATTATACTCTTATTTATATTTGGGACATCTTTATTGTCCTTTTAGTATCAGCACACAGAATGAAAATACAGACATTTAATAGATATGATTTGCAGATTCCAGAATTGTGTTTTAACATCGTACTTTTCACAGTAAGTCATATTGACACCTGCTTCTTAATATTACACAGTTGTGACACCTAGTCTCTTGATGTCTCTTAATATTACACAGTTGTGACACCTAGTCTCTTGAATTGCTGGGTTCTGAAATTTTCAATAGATAAATTTTATATATTTGTACCTATGAGTGTATTATATTGCCTATTCTGTTATTCTGAATCACTAAACTAATGTATATGGGATATTCAGCAATACTTAAACAGAAGACGACAAAATGAAATAATGGCCAAAATCCAAGCAGCTATTATACAGATTCCTAAACCTGCACCAAATCGTACTTTGAAAGCACTCGAGGCCCAAAAAATGATGAAAAAGAAAAAAGAGGCAGAAGTAAGTGATAATCCTTTAATATTGTGCTGTGTTCATCTTAACTAAAGAATAGTCTCTCTCTGAAACATATAGAGAGACCTTCCAAAACTTCACACTTGCTTTTTCCAAATTATCTCTGACCTTGTCCTTTCTCATTCAGCATTCCTCCACTATATGCATATTCAACTCATTTTATATTGTTATTTGTTCAGAATGAAGAATGTAGCTTTAGGCCAGCAATGGCAAACTCCTATTAAGTGGCAGTCTGGACTCCTGTGTTGAAACAGATTCTGTGGTCAATAACAAAGCAGATCAGAATGGGTGCCGTTGTAACGGGTCATGTCTTATCCATTTGTGTTGCTATAAAAGAATACCTGAGGCTAGGTAGTTTATAAAGAAAAAGAGGTTTATGTCACTTACGGTTCTGAAGGTTGGAAGATTCAAGACTGGGTATCTGGTGAGGGCCTTAGTAAGGAGAAGGGGGAGGAGAAATGGAGCCATCATGTGCAGACATTACATGGGGAGAGAGAAAGTGAGAGAGAGGGTGTAGGGAGGGAGAGAGGGAGAGAGAAGGTGCCAGGTTCTTTTTAACAACCAGTTCTCATGGGAACTAATAGAGTGAGAACCCACCCCTAGGGAGGGAATCAGTCTATTCATGAGGGAAAAAGAGAGTGAGAGAGAAGGTGCCAGGCTCTTTTTTAATAACTAGCTCTCATGGGAACTAACAGAGTAAGGACTCACCCCCAGGGAGGGCATCAGTCTATTCATGCGGGATCCACCGCCATGACCCAGACACCTCCCATTAGGTTCCACCTTCAACACTGGGATCAAATTTCACATGCGGTTTTCAGGAACAGTCATCCAAACCATAGCAGGTCATAACTGCCATGGGTACAGCAGGGGCCAGTCAAGGTACACATAGCATACATATGCCATTCCTACTATATGCTTTTACTCAATTCCTCCTCATCTTGCCACACTATTTTTCTATGAATCCCAGGACTGTTAAGTGACTTGTTGCTATCAGTATATTTAAATTTAAGATACCTATACCAGTGACATTTTACTGGACCACACCAACTGTCAATCATTTCAGTAAGATACAATCTGATTATATTTCACAGGAGAGCAATGTTACAGTTCAGTTTGACACAAATTCCTGCAATTTGCACTGCATACTGCTACAGTGATTGTTTATATTCTCTCATGTGACCTATAAAGATGATTAATAGCTACCATTTATTGAACATGTGCTGTATGTCAAGCTGTGGATTGGGCACTTCACATTATCTTTGATTTGTAAATAACTCTCTAAGTAGGGTGTTATTTTTCCCATTTTGTAGATGAAGAAACTGAGACCCAGAAAGTTGACATGTTTTACCCAGTGGTAGTAAAGCAGAGATTGACAGATCTCTCTGATTCCTAAATCCGTTGAATTTTATATTAGTTCACATTTTTTTGTTTTTTAAATACTAACAAAATATTCTGTACTTGGATTCTAAAATTACCACCCACAGAGGCTTTTGTCTGACTCCATTTCAGTATCTACCTCTAGTATGTCCCTGAGTTGATTAAAGTTTTTTTTTTTTTTTTTTTCTTTTTTGACACAGTCTTACTCTGTTGCCCAGGCTGGAGTGCAGTGGTAAAATCATGGATCATTGCAGCCTTAACCTCCCAGGCTCAAGTGATCCTCACACCTCAGCCTCCTGAGTAGCTGGGACTACAGGTACACAAGGCTGGTCTCAGACTCCTGGGCTCAAGCAAACCGCTGGCCTCGGCCTCCCAGAGTGCTGGGATTACAGGTGTGAGCCACTGCACATGGCCTGATTAAAGTTTTTTAAAAAGTGTTTGTAAAACACAAAGGTGAGCTAAAGTTAAACTTCAGATGACAAATTAATAGTGTAAATAAAGTTGCATGAGAAATGTTTAAAACACCCGAGACAACAATTTTTAAAGAAATATTTGACTTTGGGAGGCTGAGGCGGGAGGATCGCCTGAGGTCAGGAGTTTGAGACCACCCTTGTCAACATGGCGAAACCCCGTCTATATTAAAAATACAAAAGTTAGCTGAGTGTGGTCATGCATGCCTGTGATCCTAGTAGCTACTTGGAAAGCTGAGGCAGAAGAATCACTTGAACCCAGGAGGTGGAGGTTGCCTTGAGCCGAGATCGCGCCACTGCATTCCATCCTGGGTGACAGAGTGAGACTCCATCTCAGAAAAAAAAAAAAGAAAGAAAGAAAAAGAAAAAGAAATATTCGTATCCAAAAATGTATGTCCTGACTCTTTGATAATCTGTATTCTAATTAAATGCCCTTTGGTGCCCTGTCAAAATCATGAAGTGAATGATTCAGGGGATGCAATTTTCACATTCTTTTAGGTATAGTTAGCCCAGTCTAAAAGCAACAAATCAAAATTATAAAAACATTTTTAGAATATAGCTTTTCATATCCTAATTACCTTGAATTAGTATAAATTTATAAACTTAACTGAATATGGTAAATGAAGATTTTTCAATGGTTTTTAGAGGCAGAGAACTGATGATGAATTTTCTTTAAAGGATGTGGCCGATGAAATTAAGAAGTTCGAAGCATTAATAAAAAAGGATCTCCAAGCAAAAGAAAGGTGAGATGTGAGCTATTTTAATAATTACAAAACTGCATTCTGTTGTACACATAGCTTTTGAATATTTAGAAATAGTTTATCTGGAAGAGCTATTCCAGGATCTTTTCACTCCAAAGAATCTTGATTCAGAGAGTAATTAGGGAAGATAAATGAGCTAAAGTTCAGATTGTTTGTTAGCAACTTTTATAAATATCTAGAGAGAAAGTGACTATTATGAAATGTAAAGTTGATTTATTCTTCTGTGCTATGTTTATTCTTCTAAGTTCACACATATTTTTTAAACATTCACTAAAATTGTTTCAAGGTACCACTAATTTAAATTTGTCACAGTAAATCCTTTATTAGACTGTAGTTTGGTTTATATCATGCTGTATCCTCAGCAGTTAGCATAGAGACCAGCAGTAAGAAGTTGAATGAATGAGTTCATTGAACAAATGTCACTAAGACAGTCACTTTAGTGGGTCCATTGAACAAAGTTCCTCATTAATTGGCTTCATTTACCTGAAGATAAAGCTCCTTCACACTTTGTTTTCTATGGGAGGTCATTGATTTACAGAAAGTAATTCATTAGAGAGGACATATGTAGGAACAACTTGGGTTTTTTTATATTTTTAAATGGAAATGATCCAAACTCTATGCATTTACATCTTATGAAATATGAGATAAATCTCTGTTAAAGAAGATACTAATTCTAAAGAAAAGCAGAAAAAAATTACATACTTCAGTTTCATATTAAAATTTCCTGAAGGAAGGGAGAGACAGTCAAATGAGGAGGAACAAGGAAAATCAGAGCCATAAGGAAGAAATGATGAAGTCAGATGTAAGAAAGGAAATTGAGCAAAGTGGAGAATACTTATGTGATGTACACAAGTTTCCTCTGCAGAAACTCCTGATGCACTATTCTGATTCCCACTCCCATTTATCAGTGTTGATCCTGACCCGTAAAAACAACATAATCCAAGTCTCCTCATCCATGCAGCCACCACTTGAACCCTAGCACACACCTACCCTAACCTTGGCCCATGAAAACACCAATTTCTTCTCATTCTTTCACCCACCTCTCTAGCCACAGGCTCCGTGGCGATAAACAGATGGTGTCCACCAGAAGACCATCTTAAACTACTGAATACTTTGCTACTTGGTGAATGCTACTTTCTATAGCTCCCTGGCCTGCCCCTGTCCTGGGACCCCTCAATTTCCACACAGTTTAGCAACCATAGTTAAGATGAAGCACAGCACTGTCTCCCAGGCCCTGCACCAGTATCCATGTCTATTGGTTAGTGTCCTTGCCATGTCAGTTATTAAATGTCTTAAAGATCATCCCTGTACATTACAGCTGCAAACATTTACCTGCTCCCTATTGCCTTTGCCAACCCAACCAGACCCTAGGTCTCTATCAGTTAGTTTCAGAAACCCCAAAACAACAGTGAATGAAATTAGAGGGAAATCTGCTTGTGTCTCATGTAATAGAAATCAGAAAGTAAGCAGCCCATAGTGTATGCTGTAGCTCCAAGGTTATCAAGGACTGAGGCTCCTCCTTTCTTTACTTTTGCCTCACTGTCCTATGGTGTGGTTTTCATCCTCAGGGTTACATTCATGATACAAGATGGTTACTGGGACTCCGGCCACTTGGCCCATGTTCCGGATATCAGGAAAGAAGACAGACAAAAAAGTAGATATCTCCTATCTGAAATAGCTTCTTTCAAAAGCCTTCCCGGAAGTCCCATATAACATTTTTGCTTATATCTTATTGGAGAGCATTCAGTCACATGGCCACACCTGACAGAGTGGGAAGCTGGGAAATGTAGTCTTTAACTGGACACACAGTTTCCCTGCATAAAATTGGGGCTCTATTTTGAGAGAAAAGGGAGGGAAATAGTAGTGTCAGGTCCCTTCTTCACAGAAGGCTCCACTTGGTCCTGCCAAAGATTTCCAGCAGAGGGCATCTGAAATATTGACACCCTCACTTACAGCAGGAGGAGAAGGCCTGGGGCAGCTGAAGTCCCTGGGCCAGTTACCTGTGGCTGTGAACAGCTTCATTTGAGAATCTAAATCCTTTCCAGTGTGTTGCACAAAGTTCGTTTTCTCTTTTGGCCTTTAAAAGAAAAACGTTGGGAAGTGCTGGCCTAGAGCAAACTTTTCAAGGAAACAGAGGCTGTGGTTACGATATAGCACCCTTCTTAAGCCATTTCATTAATCACTACTTTTTTAGTTCATGCTGAATCTTAGCTTAGAATCAAGAATGTTCTGGGCATATTGAGAAACTTCACACTAACTTGACGCCAGAAGGCAATAAAATCTCCCAGCTTGAACCGCAGGAGCACTTTCTGCAGCTGCCTCTTTCATAGCCTGCTCCTGAACAGTTTCTCGGGATGCCACCTCAAAGTTCATTGTTTCTCTTTGGTGGAAGAATGAAATGATGTCTCATGCCAGCAATGCAAGAGCCCTCATGGCTGGTTTTTCCCCATATAACAAGGTTCCTCCATTTTTTCATTTTTTAGATGAATAATAAATACTGTCTGCTATTTGTTTCTTTAGCTGGGGTTATTGGCTGCTGTAATTTGGTATTTGCGTTAATATATTTATCAGAGGCTTTTCCTAGCTACTACTTTTTTAAGAAATACAAATTTGACCAAGGTTTCTGCTACTAATAGATTATACACATACAATTATTAGATTAGATGAATGTCTGGCAAGCAAACAGATAAAAAGAAAATATAATCATTGCCCTCAAGAAACCTACATCTAGTAAAATGAATATTTATTCAAGTACATAATGTGTAGCTTTTTTTTGCCTTTATTGGAATAAGACAACAGATGGATGAATTGACTAATTGATAAAGGAGAAGCAATTTGTTAAGTATATTATTGACAGCATAAATATTGTGTTGAGAGAGCTATTAACCCCACACTCAATCCAGTGCAGGAGCTTTTACACAACACATTTAAGTACAAATATAGTAAGATTTTTTATGAAAGATCTAAAAGTGTTATGCTACACAATTAAATACTAAATCTTAATAAATAGATAGAGTTAAACTCTGTCTTTGGCCTTACTGAGTGCTTGGTACCTGCATAGTTTGTGCTCAACTCTTCTCAGTGACAAAATACAATCAAAGGTTGAGCCCTGGCTGATAAAATGATTGGAACTTTAGTTTGATTTTTATGTATGTATGGTGTTTTTTAGCACATTATTTGAAATTTAGCAGACATCAACTATTTGCCAGGCATGCTAGGCACAGGTGCAGGCAGAAGAAAAATAGGATACTTCTCTTATTCACTAGGAGATCAGCTGGGAGCAGTAAACCTCCAAATTATGACCTATACTACAATATGGTCTATATTATAAATATGCAGGTATTACATCATTAAAAATTAAACATGAGTTAACTATGATTTTACCAGAGTACTTTTGTCTATATAAGAATTGATGACAAGTCTCTACACACTTTAATATGTCCTTATTTTTTGAATAAGATTATAAGTAATATTGTAAACCAAATATATTAATTACTTGTAACAAAAACAATGATTATACATAACATAAAAATTCGTTATTTCTAGGCAAGTAACATTATGGTAT
Organism: Hylobates moloch; assembly: GCF_009828535.3. Classification (NCBI taxonomy): domain Eukaryota; kingdom Metazoa; phylum Chordata; class Mammalia; order Primates; family Hylobatidae; genus Hylobates; species Hylobates moloch. Next base: position 32,126,210 of record NW_026652292.1, read on the forward strand.
ATCTTGTACTATTGTATTATTCTGTTTACTTTTTGAAGAGGATGCAGATGAGAATCGATGATTATTTGATTTTATATACATAAAAATGTATCTTTTAATGATAAATTTGGAATGAATGTATGAATTCTGTACTAAGCCCCCATTTGACTCACTAAATTAAATGTGCTTAACTTTCTGTTGGGAAGACCACTGGGTTCTTCCTGATCCTTTATGTTTTGGACATGAGATAGGACAAGAGCTCTGAGTTGAGTCTTCTCACTTGAATCTCTAGGGCATGAGCAAGAAGCCAGTCAGTCCTGTGCTTACATGTGTGGCATGGTAAGCAAGACAACTTTCAATGGCTGTGTTTTCAATGGCTATGTTTTCAATAAGAGTTCAGCCACTGTTCTAAGCAGTCAAAAATTCATCTGGGAGTTGATAGAGTAACTTGTGCTTTCATGGGTGATGGAAGAATGTGGTAGATGGAACCATCTGTACATAGAAGTACTCTCTAGTGACCTGGCATTAGTGTGCCTGGTCTGCTGTTGAGAGCTGTGCCTTCTCTGACACTTGGGTTATCAATAGTCTGCCTATTGTTGATTCAAAACAGAGGAGGTCAGAGGCCCAGAGCCAGCAGGAAGAAGAGGAAAAGAAATCCAGAATTTCTGGGTAGAATGAAAATCATAAAAAGTAAGGCTGGGAGCAGTGACTCACGCCTGTAATCCTAGCACTTTGGGAGGCCAAGGCAGGCAGATCACGAGGTCAGGAGTTCGAGACCAGCCTGACCAGCATGGTGAAACCCCCGCCTCTACTAAAATACAAAAAATTAGCCGGGCGTGGTGGCGCGTGCCTGTAGTTCCAGCTACTCGGGAGGCTGAGGCAGGAGAATTGCTTGAACCCAGCAGGTGGAGGTTGCAGTGAGCCAAGATTGCACCACTGCACTCCAGCCTGGGCGACAGAGAAAAAAAAAAAAAAAAAAAAAAAAAGTAAAAGAACAGGCTGGGCACGGTGGCTCATGCCTGTAATCCCAGCACTTTGGGAGGCCAAGGCGGGCAGATCACCTGAGGTCAGGAGTTTGAGACCAGCCTGCCCAACATGGTGAAACCCTGTCTCTACTAAAAATACAAAATTAGCCCGGCGTGGTGGCTCATGCCTGTAATCCCAGCTACTCAGTTGGCTGAGGCAGGAGAATCACTTGAACCCAGGAGGCGGAGGTTGCAGTGAGCCAAGATGCGCCATTGCACTCCAGCCTGGGCAACAAGAGCGAAACTTTATCTCAAAAAAAAAAAAAGGTGAAAGAACAAAAAGCTGATGGGCCTTGAAAGAAGGCTATGATAAGGACCTCACAGAGAATTTAGAAATGGGGTAAAGCAAAGGGGATCTGTTGATAAGCTATTAGTATCACACTGATTTCAAATATCTTCTTCAATGCTTGTATTAATAAATTAACAGTAAACTCAAGGGATCCTTCTCCTGAGGTCTTTCTCCATAGTCACAGGTAGTGGGATCACATTATTTTAAAAAAATCTAAAATAAAAACTATTATTCTTAGTGCATCCAAGACTTCTTTAGATACAGCAGGCCAGACAACCGCCGATTTGTTAAATACTTACTCGGATGATGAGTACATTAAAAAAATCCAGAAGCGCCTTGAAGAAGATGCTTTTGCACGAGAGCAAAGAGAGAAAAGACGGCGGAAATTGTTAATGGACCAGTTAATAGCCCACGAAGCACAAGAGGTAAGATATTTAGATGAAGGTTGAGTAATAGTGCTGGGAATTCTACAAAATGTAGTCTTCTGTACACATAGTATGTAGTTTATATATGTATTGTCTGCTACTCTGCATCAAATGTCACTTTCACATCCTCATCATAATAACAAATATACTAGAAAAAAAACGTAGCTATTTACTGAAGAATCTAAAATCTGGTGATAGTTGTACAACATTGTGAATGTAATTAAGACAAATGTATACTTTAAAAATGGTAAATTTTATGTTATGTATATTTTACCTTAATAAAAATTACATTAAAAGGAACCTAAAATCTGTATCTGCCATGTGTACTCTATTGTTACTTTTAGAGGAAAAAGGGAATGGTTTAATGAAAACAATATGGAAAAGTTGTTCATCCTCTGCTTTTGTTCACCAGTCTATTCCAGTGGTTCTTAAAGCATGGTTCCTGGACGAGCAGCACCAGCATTGCTTGGGACTTTTAGGAATACAGATTATTGGGCCCCACCCTAGACCAGACCTGAAACTCTGGGGGTGGGGCCCAGTGATCTGTGCTAACAGGCTCTCTAGGTGATCCTGACGCCACTACAGCTTGAGAATCACTGATCATTTCTTACATTGAACACATATTTATTGAACTTCTATGCTTTGAGTACTTGTGATAGGCCCAGAGATATGACAGAGAGCAAGAATAACAAGACACCTGTCTCCCAGAGCTTTCTGTTTATAGGAGCATCTACAAACAGCAAGTACGTTGGAGTGTGAATGTGCTGTGAAGGTGAAAGGGGGATTAGGCCGAGTGACACTTAGAGAAGTCCACCTGGCTTGCTTTAGGAGACAGTGTCTGGAGGACAATAGCAGAAGCATGGATAAAGAGTCAGGAGTTAGCTAATTGAAGGTGGGATGGTCATGGTGGGGTCGGGGTTAGGGGCAGTTTCCAGGAAAGGTGGTGGAAGGTGAGTGTTTCCAGACTTGGGAATATCACATGGAAAGCTCAGTGTTTTTAGCTAACTGAAAGTCATGCCATCTGGCAGGAGTCACCAGAGGCCAAATTATGATGAGCCTTGTAAGATACACAGAAAGAAATAGGAGATTTTGTGATTTTCTGTTTGAATGCAAAGCAGAATAAGAGTGACCAGGTCAGGCTTGCCTGTAGAAAGATCACTCTGGCTTTGGTTTGGAGAATAGATTACAGAAGGGCAATCCAAGTCTCTTGTTCAGGTAAGAGATTATCCCAGTTTAAATGTAGTGTAGTGGCAATAGGGATTGAGAGAAGTAGCTTTAAGAGCCATTTTGGAGGTAAAACCAACAGGACTGATTGATTTATTAAACAAGGGAAAGTGAAAAAGTGGATGAAAAACTGGATTTCTAGGTTGTGCACCTGGATGGCTGGAGGTATAATTTGCTGAGATATGGAAGATGGTGAGAGGAACAAACTTGGGGTGGATGGTGATTTCAGTTGTGAATGTAAATAGGACAAATCTGCATGTCTACAAAGACCATTTGAAGATGCTTTTATTCACCTACCCACGTCTGGTCTGCTTGTTCACTGAAAGGAAATAAAGGCTTCATATAAATATGAAGAAGTAAAATTTATTCATGGATTCCACTTCTTAGTGAAAGTTCAAAAAAATAGTTCTGCACATCTCTTTGCACTGGAAAGTTATTCATGTTCTGATTTCTTCAAATTATATCTTTATTCAATCAGTTTGATTATCTCCCTTTTAATTAGAAGAATTTCAAATTATGAAAACTAGATAGTTGAAAAGTTAATTTTAAAATAACTACCCATTTCAAGTTTCATTACCTAGCAATGAAATTTTGAACACATTTCTATATATGTTCCAAAGTACTTGTGTGTTGGCTGCAAGGTTTTTTCTCACTATTTTTCTGCTTGTAATCTAGGTCTGGCGTTTGCCTGGAAAATGGAGTAAATGAATTCTTTCTAGATTTCCTCACTTTCCACTAGGATGCTATTAACACTGACTTTTCAAAACTAGAGTTGGAGGTATATTTACCAGTTTGGAAATCAAGCAACCTAAGGGGCCTAAAAAAGAGTCAGGGCTCTATATATTTGCATCACAGGAACCTCATCTTGTGCTGCTTCTTTTCTGTGTGTGGGGGAGCTGCTATTCCTAGAACCAGGCCTGAAGCATATGCTGCTTTCCCTCCATTCCTATCACCTCCTTCCTATGGAATGTAGTGAGCTCAGGCTCCTGTGCAACTGACACAAGAGATGCTGGTCCTCAGTGGTGGAATGGGAAATTCTTATGTGTACAATGGCTGGTTTTTCCATCCATTCTCCTCTCCTCCAAAGGAAAAATGGTATATGTCAGGGCTAGGAATTCTACTTCCTTCAATTACTTGCTGCTTTTCACAAGCATGACATAAATCCCACATCAGCCCTGAATGTTTTCTTCTGGTGCCATTTGCACTTAATCCATCAGAAATGCCTCAAAATATCTTCCCTAGCTTTCAAGTTGTTACAGTTTCTCCCTGGAATTTGGGTATTCCTGTTTTAGTTCGGCTGGTGAAGAGAGAGCCAGAGACCTGTGCTCAAGTTGATATCTTGCCTACTGATTCATAAATATGTGGAATTATGTGAACTAAATGATGAGATTTAAAGTTATAAAAATTAATTTCACTTTTTAGGGAATAGGTTTTGAGAGTAGGGATGGTAAGAAAAGGATTGGTAGGGAGGGGCTGATGTTCAAGATAGGGGTGGTGTCACTGGGTATGGAATGGAATGAGGGGGGTGGTTTAAAAACATACCTAGGAGGTATACTAGACTACTTCTTGAACAATTGAGTATTAGGAGTGATGAGAGAGGAATGAACTTAGGATGGCCCTAATGTCTTAGATCACAGAATGGATTATTGTAGGATCATCATCTGAGATGGGGAAATATGGAGAGAGGACCAGGTCTGAAGGGGAGTTAGTGAGTTTAGTTTTGGGCTTGTTAAAGTACTTCATAGGCATTTAAGTGTATTCAAACTGGGAACACAGTTTGGCTCCCACCTGGTTCTGTGGTCATATGGCTAGTATCTTGGCCAATTAAGGTTTGCCTCAAGTCAGTTACCTCTGCCTTCTAAGAATCTTTTCTATGCCATTTCTTTGGAACTGGCATTTGAACGCCAGGCCCTTCCCTCACTTCTTAACCAGAAGACCCTTGAATACTTAGCTGACAGGTCTTTCCTGCAGTGCCCTATTCCTCTATAGAGCTGCTTGGGCATCTTTGGAAAATTAGATAGTGGTTGTAGACCAGAGTAAGTTCCTCCAGTCTCTAGATATTTTTCTATGTCTTCCCCATTGAGTACTATAGATACCTCCTCTTTCCACATGATGTCTCTGTTTCGAAAGAGTGAGAGAGCTTGATGGGGCCTTGGATATTATCTTCCACCTAAACCCATAATTTTACCTGGCGAGAAATAGGCCCGAGAAACTGAGTTAATTGCCCAAGGCCACCCAGCCTATTATGATGACCAAGTCCTCTGATTCCCAGTTTAATGTTTTTTTCCACCGTTCATTTACTGGTCCACCCTTCTATTCTCCTCAAACAGCCAAGAATACATCTAGTTTTTCTTTCAGATTATGACCACTCAGATAAGATAAGCAGTAGGTCATTTCCCCTAGCCTCTTCTCCAGGCTTCACATTCTGTCAGTTTGTATTAGTAGCTTTCCCTCACGTTGGTATTGCAATATCCTCACTGGGAACTAATCAGATCTGCAGTCTTCAGCTGACAACGCCTGCATTTGTTTTACAACTAGTAGTTATGTTAAAATGCATACAACATAATCCCAACCTTCTGAAAACATGCTTTTAAATTTAGAGTTATAGCACTTATTTTTTTTTAATTTTTATTTTAAGTTCAGGGGTACATGTGCAGGTTTGTTATATAGGTAAACTCGTGTTACAGGAGTTTGTTGTACAGATTATTTCATCACCCAGATATTAAGCCTAGTATCCATTAGCTATTTGCTTGTTTTTAAAACCTTGAAAAAAAAATCACCTAATTTATTTTTAATAATGTTTTGAATGAGGTAATAATTTGTTTAAAGTAATTGTGAGTTGCAAAACCGTAATGTTTCTAAACACCAACTTTTGTTGGAAATCCCCATTTCATAACTTGATTTTTTTTTGCCATGTTCAAATTAAGTCAAATGACAGAAATTGATTTAGATGAACATTATGCCTTTCGTATATTGTTTCTGTATAGGCTTCATAGCTCAGTGGGAAATTTGGGTGTCACTTTAACAAATAATTCCCCTGGTGTTTTCAGGAGGCTTATCGGGAGGAACAGCTGATTAACCGGCTGATGCGGCAGTCCCAGCAGGAGCGCCGGATTGCTGTGCAGCTCATGCATGTTCGGCATGAAAAGGAAGTTTTATGGCAAAACAGAATTTTCAGACAAAAACAACATGAGGAAAGACGACTTAAAGATTTCCAGGATGCTCTTGATCGAGAAGCGGTAAATACTATCTCCCTTAGAAATCTTTCTAAGGTTACTTTTGTTCCTTTCTACCAAGTCATGGTAAAAAAAAAAAAAAGCTACATTTTGTTGCCAATCATCTAACAAGAGTTGATTTTCTTTTATATGATCAGCCTGTTATCTTCCCATTTTTATTTTTGTATAACTCCATCAACAGGGCACGTAGCCACTACACAGTACTATACTGTCTTCTTTTAGTCTTGATTCTACAAGTAGCTAAGTACTTAATGCTCACCACCAACCCTTATGTCCATGTCTCTCTAGTCATTTTGATTGTCTGAAGCTCTTTCTCCAATAGATTTCTCAGGAAGGGCTCATGGAAACCATATTCCCTGAGTTCTTATATATTGGTAATAGTGTGTGCCTTTTATACTTGATTGTAAGTTTGGCTGTATATGAAATGGTTAGTTCACACTTTGTTTCCTTGAATATCTTAAATATGTCACTCTATTTTCTTCAAGTATAAAGTGTGCTGCCAAAAAGAATGGTGATAGTCTAACTTTCAGTTCCTTGAGTCATTACTTTTTTTTTAGATACTTTTTTTTTCTTTAAAAGTTCACTAAGTTTACTAGAGTAGACATTGGTATTGGTTATTCTAGGTGAATATCTTCAGGCAGTGAGAGAACTTTTAAGCTGCTTCCTTTCAACTAGACACCATTAGTCTTTAATCAACAATTCCTTGCCTTCTGAAAAAAAAAAAAAAAAGAGATTCCTCAGGCCCATATTATGCTATTCCTTCCTCAGAATGAGAATAAGTGCTTTATCTAGGATACTCTGGTGCACTGTAGTTGAGAATTGTATACAGAAATTCAGATCTAGGCTGCTAGCTGTGCTCTTTGCTACTATGGTATCATTGTGTCTCGGCCCTTTTACAACTCTGAAAATCAAAATATCCAATGTTTTAATTATTTAATAGATTATTTTTGTCCCAAACCCTATGTATATGTGGGTTCTAGTAACAAAAATAGATTGATTTTATTAACGGAGTATATGGTTTACTTCTTGTCTACTTCCTATTGGGGAAGTTTCAGATTTATTTAATCCATTAGTCCACATTTGATTGCAGAGAACTCATGCGAGTGGCATTTTAGATAGCCTGTCTTTACTGTCATAAAATATTTATAAAACCAGACTGGGCAGAAGAGAAACCTTATAGAAAACAGGAGGGCAGTGTTTTATTTACTAGCTTCATAGCTTCCACTGTGATACTCCATCAAAGTGCAATGTAACTTTTGCCAAAATTATGCAATTTTTAGAAATATCATTTGGAAAGTAGCATATTTTGCAGTGAGAAGAGTGTTGCTTTTGCCTTTGTGGAACAGGCGTAGCCTAAACAGTGGGTATGGAATGGGGAGAGGGAGCCATACCCCATGAATTTGAGCTGAATGAATGCTGACCTCAATGTCTTCTTTGGCTTCAAGAGCTGAGTTATCTGGATGATTGTTTCATCCCTCTTCTTTGGCAAAAATAGACTTGACTAGATTGAGTGGCATTTACTTACATTAGAAATGATGTGTTTATCTTTCTCAGTGCCTATTTGAAAAATATGTTTATTTCACAAGCTCAGCTAAATAGCAAAGTATGTTTAGCTGGACTGGTCTCACGGTGATAAAGATCATCTGTTCTTTCTTGAACTGGGGTTGAACTAACTTCAGAGGACTGGAACAGTTGGGCCTGCTAAAGCCTCAGAGACCTAAATTGTGAGGTTCTGAGGCACCTGAAAAAATTATATTTCTTCCTCTCACATGATTACCTTTTCCAACAGCGGAGCTATCTAGTTCCTTGGCATCTCTCCCTTAGAGATGGTTGGATTTTATGGCTTTCATCCATACATGTTGTTTATCAACTCCTCCACCAAGAATAGCTGGTACATAAGTAGGAGCTGAATAAATCAATCAATAAATGTTGAATTCAGTTTGCCGAATTAACAGTCACCTCTCCAGTATCATTCAATAACTACACAAAATCCATTTTATTCCCTTCGGCATTATCATTCTACTACTTCTTTTATGTGAAGAAAGGAGGTTTTTTGGTACATATATGTATATATACCAAAAAAAACTTTGAGATATATGTATATATACACACACACACATACACCCACACATATATACACATATACCAAAGTATATATGTATATATATATATATATATATACACACATATACCAAAGTGTATATATATATATACACACACACACATATATACAAAAAATATATATACCAAAATAAATAAATAAATATATATATTTGTTTAACTTTTATTTTAAGTTCAGGGGTATAAGTGCAGGTTTGTTACACAGGTAAATGTGTGTCATGGGGGTTTGTTGTACAGATTATTTCATCACCCAGGTATTAAGCCTAGTGCTCATTAGTTATTTTGCCTGATCCTCTCTCTCCTCCCACCCTCCACCCTCTGAAAGGTCCCAGTGTGTGTTGTTCCCCTCTGGGTGTCCATGTTATAGCTTCCACTTATAAGTGAGAACATGCAGTATTTGGTTTTCTATTCCTGCATTAGTTTGCTGAGGATAATAGCCTCCAGCTCATTCTGTGTCTCTGCAAAGGACATGATCTCATTCCTTTTTATGGCTGCATATTATTCCATGGTGTATATATACCACATTTTCTTTATCCAGTCTATCATTGATGGGCATTTGGGTTGATTCCATGTCTTTGCTATTGTGAATAGTGCTTCATTGAATGTAGGCATTCATGGGTCTTTAAAACAGAATGATTTATATTCCTTTGGGTGTATACCCAGTAATGGAATTGCTGTGTTGAATGATATTTCTGCCTCTAGATCTTTGAGGAATTGCCACACTGTCCTCAATGGTTGAACTAATTTACTCTTCCACCTACAGTGTAAAAGTGTTCCTTTTTCTCTACAACCTCACCAACATCTGTTGTTTTTTGATTTTTTGATAATAGTCATTCTGACTGGTATGAGATGGTATCTCATTATGGTTTTGATTTGCATGTATCTAATGGTCAGTGATGTTAAGCTTTTTTTCATGTGTTTGTTAGCCACTTGTATGTCTTCTTTTGAAAAGTGTCTGTTAATGTCATTTGCCCACTTTTTAATGGGTTTGTTTGTTTTTTCTCTTGTAAATTTGTTTGTTCCTTATAGATGTTGGATATTAGACCTTTGTCAGATGCATAGTTTGTAAAAATTTTCTCCCATTCTGTAGGTTGTCGGTATACTCTGTCAACAGTTTCTTTTGCTGTGCAGAAACTCTTTAGTTTAATTAGATCCCATTTGTCAATTTTTGCTCTTGTTGCAATTGCTTTTGGCATCTTCATCATGAAATCTTTGCCCATGCTTATGTCCTGAATGGTATTACTTAGGTTGTCTTCCAGGGTTTTTGTAGCTTTGGGTTTTACATTTAAGTCTTTAATCCATCTTGAGTTAATTATTGTATATGGTGTAAGGAAGGGGTCCAGTTTCTATCTTCTGCATATGGCTAGCCAGTTATCCCAGCACCATTTGTCAAATAGGAAATCCTTTCCCCATTGCTTGTGTTTGTCAGGTTTGTTGTCAGGTTTCCCATCTCAGGGAAAAGATCTGATGACTGGAGGTGTGTGGTCTTATTTCTGGGTTCTCTATTCTGTTCCATTGGTCTATGTGTCTGTTTTTGTGTTTTGATTACTCTAGCCCTGTGTAGTGTAGTGTAGTTTGAAATCAGGTAGTGTGATGCTTCCAGCTTTGTTCTTAGTTTTTATTGTTCTTGTCATTTTTATTATTGTTTGAGAGTAGGAGGAGGTGGAACATTCTAAAAGTACTTTTAAATCTATTAAGGTCTTTAACGTTTCTTAACTATGCTCACAGAGTATTAATAATATTTGTATTACTTATTTTAATAGTATTGATTTGCTATTCCATGGCTACTTTCTATTAAGTATTGCTGTGGAAAATACCGATTTTCTTTCTACTTCTTTGGCCGCTCCTTCTCAGGAGCAGGGTCATTGTCTTTACAGGCTCATTGTTCTCTTATATCAAAACATTTATTAACAGATTGCTCAAAGCTTCATCTTTGACTTCCTTATTTTCTTTTCTATTTTATTTCTCAGACAATCACATCCACAACCATGGTGATGTATTTACTGCAATAGACAGATGACCCATGCAGTTATGCCTCTGTCCTCCGAGATGAAGGGCCATAGTTTTAGTATTCCTTGACATCTGTGATCGTATGTCTCAGAGACACTTCAAATTCCACATGTTCCAAGCCAAATGTATGACCTTTTCTATGCAACTAGTATTTTCAGTGTTCCATAGCTCAACAAATGGCATCATTATTTATCGAATTATACAAGCCTGAAACTTCAGGGCCCACCTGAAAGCTGCTTCACCCTTATTCTTCCATACCCAAAACATTCACTGAGTGCTATCATTTTCATGCATTAAATTTCTCTTCATTATGTCCATTTTCCTCCATGTCTACACTACCAACCCTGGTTTCTACTGCAGTACTACTACTGCAGTGGTTTCCTTCATCCATTTTTAGTGGTTATGAATAGGTGACCAAAAACTGGAGAGTGTAAGAATATAACATTATTTATGTTCCTTAAATCAACCCTAAGTTGTACTCTTTCATCCCACCTCCGCACACAGAGAATGTACAATGCCCCAGGTTATAAGGGCCAAGCCAACTTGGAAACCCTACGGTCATCAGGTGCAAGCCCAGTGCTATTGAGACCTCAGCTACTGCAGCTTACATCCTCCCCTCAGTGGCACAGGAAACTTTGGGGAGGCTGCTCCAGCCTTTGTTGGTCTTCCATATAATCCCCTCTGAGGCTTCATTGCCTCCCTTCATTGCCTGGGCTCTGGCCACATTGGTTTGCTCTCAGATCCTTGAACAAGTCATTTCTTCTACTTTGCACCTCTTCCCAAGTGTCTTCACCCAATTAATACTTGTTTTCAAAGCTCCTTGCATATGCCCCTTCTTGTCTAGGTCAGGCCCCTGCTATATCCTCATACCCCACAGTCTTGCCCTAATGACACTTGTCATAGTGTGTAATTATATATGTATTTGTGTGGCTCTTTGACTGTTTGCCTATCTCACTGGCATGTAAAGTCCATAAGGGCAGTACCACGTTTGCTCTTGCTCATGAAATAAAGAAAGAAAAAGAAGAGGAAAGAAGGAAGGAAGGAAGAAAAGAAAAGAAAAAGGCAAAAGAGAGAGGAGGGAGGGAGGGAAGAAAGGAAGGAAGGAAAGAAGGAAGGAAGGAAGGAAGGAAGGAAGGAAGGAAGGAAGGAAGGGAGGGAGGAAGGGCTGAGCATGGTGGCTCACACCTGTAATCCCACCACTTTGGGAGGCCAAGGCAGGTGGATCACAAGGCCAAGAGTTCAAGACCAGCCTGGCCAACATGGTGAAACCCTGTCTGTACTAAAAATACAAAAATTAGCCAGGTGTGGTGGTGTGCACCTGTAATCCCAGCTACTTGGGAGGCTGAAGCAGGAGAATTGCTTGAACCCAGGAGGAGGAGGTTGCAGTGAGCTGAGATCACTCCATTGTACTCCAGCTCTGGATGACAGAGCAAGACTCCATCTCAGGGAAAAAGAAGGGAAAGAAAGAGAGAGAGAGAAAGAGAGAAAGAAAGAAACCAAAGAAAAAAGAAAGAAAAGAGAAAGAAGGAAGAAAGAAAAAGAAAGAAAGAAAGAAAGAAAGAGGAAGGGAGGAGGAGAGAGAGAAAGAGAAAACGAGGGAGGAGAACTTTGTGTTTTTCTTTCACTCTCAATTTTTTGAGGGTTTTTGTTTTGTTTTTAGATTAAATCTGCTAATCTCTTCCTTTGAGACAATTGAAAAACTATTCTATATTAAGACAGTTCCTGATTTCAAACTTCTGTGCTATCTACTATTATTATTGATAATTAATTACAATAATATTTGATGTTTTTTGAGCTTTACTTCGAGTCAAGCATTGTACTATGTTTGTTACAAGCATGTATAATATAATTCTTTCAATGACCATAAGTGGATGCCATCCTTATTTACATTTTACACATCAGGAAATTGAAGACTAGAAGGCTCAAAGTCACACAGTTTCTCAGTGGTGTAGCAGGGAGCAAGGCCAGCTCTATCAGATTTTAGAGTCCAAGCTCATAACCACTGGGATTTACTACCTCCCACAGACTTCATTTTTCCTTTTCCTCCTTCTCTTTTTATGGCTGCAACCCACTTAGCTGTAATGAGACAGGAAGTTATGGTGGCTTTGGCAGAGGATTGATGGTAGACATAGAAAAGGAGAAGGAAGACTAGACAGCTGGATGAAGGGAGGGAGAGGAATAAAGGAAGGGAGGGGGGAGAGAGGGGGGAGGGAGGGAGGGAGCGAGGAAGGGAGGAAGAGAAAGAGGGAGATGCGGAGACAGGCAATGGCAGCAACCAGGGTTGAAAGCTATACTATTACTGGTAGGAACATTCTACCATTCCCTTAAAGGTTTTTATTCCTCACCTCCTAAATATTTCCATGTGTTTCAGAGAACTCTGTAGTAAACCAACCTCATGATCCATTTTTTGTGTCACTCTTTCCATGAATTCTCATTGGATATTTCTGCTCTCTTAGATTCATTTTTCCTCTGAATTCTTCACTTCATGAATCATGCCATAAAGCTTTGTACTTAAATTGTACTCTTTCTCCATGAAAACAGGGTATACAGAATAATACAAGAATAACAAACTCTGATGTAATTCCTCAATCTGTCAAATGTACAGAACTGACCTTAGTGATCATCCAGCTTAACCCCTTTCCCAACAAAAATGAAATAAGCACACAAAATAAAACAGTAATAGCAGAACAAATGGTGGACCTTACACAGCAATCCATTGTCACACATCTAGTCATTTATGAATAGTATCATAATAGGAAATATTTGTTCTGATGAGATGGTTTGGTAATTTTTTGGGGTATGCTAAGTACTATTAATATCCTGACTTTGAGGAAATGGAGACATAAGGAGACTAATGACTTGCCCAAGGTGTCACAGCTAGAACTTGAATTATATATAAAATCTAGGGCTTGAGCTCGTCCATAGCTCCTCCAAAGCCCAAGTTTACTTCCATTTGATACTCACTGGGTTGTTACAGGAGGCAAATCTTTTTCCTAGAGCAGGCTAGCATGTAACTGAATTTCTCAAGAAGCTGGCATAGCTATCTGAAAAGCAATATTTGGTCATTTGAATCCCACTAATTAAGTATTATGTTATCCTCAGCTTGGCTGGACTGAGTTCAACCTTTGTACCTTGTGGGAAGAAAAGATTCCCTAAACAAAATAATAGTGTGCCAAGGAGAGGGTGATAACAAGCTAAGTGTTTCATTGCTTTCTGCATAAATAGATGTTCCTACAAATGAATGCCATCAGTTTATTAAGGCTGTATCTGTAGAGGGTTTGTAAGTAACACATTTAACATTTGTTGGCAAATGTGTTACATTCTCAAGCCAGTATAATCAGGGACTTTCTAAAATATTTTCTAAGTATAAACCAGTATTATAGAACTCTCCCATTGAAAGACAAAGGGAAATGGCTGTAGCAGATGTGTCCAAATTGGCACTCTGGAGGTGGGAGTGAGGGGTCAGCTATGCTTAGGGTCTGGCACAGACTTGCCTGTTTCTCTCTGATCCCTATTTGCAACCGGTGAACTCAGGACTTCTTTTTGAAGGCTTAAGATCCAATTCCTCATTAATCCACATTGGGCTTTCCCCAGTTAGATCACTTCTCACTGTATTATGCTTTGTTGATAAGATAAGCTAAGAGTAGGGTATTTCCAATATTGTCTTTGCAATAAGTACTAATATATTAAGAAAAAAGTGTTCATTCATGATTAATTTTTTTCCTGGTGTGAGAAGAGGTTTCATTCTACTGAAAGACCTTTTCACCATTGAAATGATGACATTATTCTTATTTGATTCAATTATAGTGACTTAAAAATATGTTTTTGCCTTTTTAGGCTTTGGCAAAACAAGCCAAGATTGACTTTGAAGAACAATTCCTTAAAGAAAAGAGACTTCATGATCGGATTGCTGTGGAAAGAGCTCAAGCTCGTTATAAAAAGCATTATTCAATATGTGCGGAAATTTTGGATCAAATAGTTGATTTGTCCACTAAGGTGGCAGACTATCGAATGTTGACAAATAAGTAAGTATTTTTTTGTAATAACATAGTAGAGACATGATAGAGAATGAGGAAGGATAAGATTGTAAAGTAGATACTAGGATGATAAGTAAAGAGAGATAAAAATGATTCATGAAAAGACTAAAAGGTGGGGTCCAGGAGACCTTGATTACTGACTTGATTTACTCACTGACTATTTTTATTTAAGATGCATACATGCCTTTTTCCACACCTTTTATGAAAATTAACTCAAAGTGGATCATGGACTTAAATGTAAATCATAGCACTATAAAACTTTGAGAAAAAAATGGGAGAAAATCTTTGGGTTCTATGACTAGGCAACAAGTTCTTAGACTTGACACCAAAAGCATGATCCATAAGAGGAAAACCTGACAAATTGGACTTCATTAAAATTAAAAATTTTTGCTCTGCAAAAGACAAAACTTTATATGTTGGACTTCCTCAAAATTAAAACTTTTTGCTTTGAAAAGGATGAAAGGATGTATACAAGAGGAGAAGATATTTCAAACTGCCTATCCAACAAAAGACTACTATCTAGAATATATGAAGTATTCTCAAAATTCAACAATAGAAAATAAGCCAGTTCAAAAATAGGCAAAAGATATGAAAAGACGTTTCACTGAAGAGGATATTCAGATGACAAATACACATGTAAAAAAATTCACCCTTGTTAGTCATTAGAGAAATTCAAATTGAAATCACAATGATATATCATTACACACCTATAAGAATAGCTAAAATTTTTTAAAAAATGAAAACACCAAGTACTGGCAAGGATCTGGAGAAAACCACTATTCGTTGCTGCTGAGAAAGTGAAATGGTACAGCCCCTCTGGAAAACAGTTTGGTAATTTCTTAAAAAGCAGAATATGCAACTCCCACACAACCTAGCAATTACACTTCTGGGCATTTATCCTAGAGAAATTAAGACTTAAATTCACACAAAAACCTGTATACAAATGTTTATATCACCTTTATTTGTAATAGCTTAAAACTGATAACAATCCAGATATCTCTCAACAGGTAATAAAGTGTGATACATCCATATCACAGAATATTGCTGAGAAATATAAAATAATAAACTATTAATACATGCCACAATCTGGATGAATCTCCAGATACTTAGGCTGAGTGGGAAAAGGCCAATCTCAAAATGTTACATGCTGTATGATTTCATTTATACAACATTCTTGAAATGACAAAGTTATAGAAACTGAACAGATTAGTGATTGCCAGGGGCTAAGAATGGGATGGAGGTGAGAGGGAAGTGAGTGTGGCTCTGAAAGGGCAACTCGATGGGTTCTACGGTGATAGAAGTTTGTGTATCTTGACTGTATCAATGTTAATATCCTGGTTGTGATATTGTACTGTGGTTTTGCAAGATATTACAATCAGGAGACACTGGATAAAGGATATATGGATCTCCATATTTCTTACACCTAATGTGAATGTACAATTACCTCAAAATAGAAAGTTTAATTTTAAAAATCAAAGTATATTTAAATAGCAATAGAATAACATGAAAGTGGGATAAATGATTCATAGAGACTAATAAGTGTGAACCCTGAAAACTTGAGACAGGTCTCAGTTACTTAGAAAATTTATTTTACCAAGGTTGAGGACGCACCTGTGACACAGCCTCAGGAAGTCCTGACGACATATGCCCAAGGTGGTCAGGCCATAGCTTGGTTTTATACATTTTAGGGAGACATGAGACATCAATCAATAAACAAGAAGTAAGTACATTAGTTCTATCCAGAAAGACGGAGACAGCTTAAAGCAAGGCCCACCCACTGGGGGCTTCCAGATCACATATAGGTGAGAGACTGAAGGCTGCATTCTTTTGAGTTTCTGGTAAGTCTTTCCAAAGAAGGCAATCAGAATATGCATCTATCTCTGTGAGCAAAGGGATGGGAGGCTGAGGCGGGTGGATCACAAAGTCAGGAGTTCAAGACCAGCCTGGTCAAGATAGTGAAACCCCATCTCTACTAAAAATACAAAAATTAGCTGGGCTCAGTGGCAGGCACCTGTAATCCCAGCTACTCAGGGGGTTGAGGCAGGAGAATCGCTTGAACCCAGGGGAAGGAGGTTGCGGTGAGCGGAGATCACACCACTGCACCCCAGCCTGGGTGAGAGTGAGACTCCGTTTCAAGAAAAAAAAAAAAAACAGACCACGTAGCTGGAATTTCCAGACTAACTTATATAAAGTCAAAAGAGCTCATTCTAAAATGGAAAGTACAGTACTGCTTCTAAAGCAGCCCTTTTTTTGATATAATAGCATTTTTTTCTCACTTGTTTTATTTTGAATTAATAATTGATTCACCAGACCAGGTTTATCTGAAGTGAGCTGACAGGATTTGAATCCTTTGAGAAAACTGAATTGCTAGCCCAAAAGTATGCATGGAATCTTAATAATGTCAGCTAATAAGGAAGATATTCAGGGCCCTAGAAGCCATAGCAGGTCATTTTCTTATTCAGGAGCCTCAACGGATCAGGTAGGGAATGGCAAGTCAGAATCTTGAGGAAAAGGAGAAGTTTGGCAAAAACATGGAGACCAATATTCTGTATGACTAGAGAAGCTATTTTAAAAATGTTCCTACTTTTGCCATTTTATCTGTTTCTATCCTCATATCCTTAAATGTGAAAAGAATTTTATGGTAAAGGTCAGATAGCTAAGGTTTTTTTCTTCTATAGTTTTTTTCTAGATACATGGGCTACTTTAGTGGGTTGCAATCATGAAGCCATAGAATGTCTACAAATGTCATAGTAAGTCATATTGAAAGAGAATATTAAAAGGTTATTAGGAGGAAACAGGTAATTTTGGGGCTTTTTAAACCCCTAATAAGTGGTGGAGAAAGCAAAAAGGAGAAGTACCTGAATATGAGGTTTGTCAGGAGTTCAAGACCCCTGAACACACAACCTTTTAAACAGGAAAAGTTGTCAGGTCTGTAGCCATTAAATAATAACTCCTCATCCCCTTCAATCCCCAGCCACTGATAATCTCTATCCTACTTGATGTCTCTGAATTTGTCTCTTCTAGGTGCCTTATATAAGTGGAATAATATAGTATTTGTCCTTTTTCTGTCTGGCTTATTTCACTTAGCATAATGTCTTCAAGGTCCATTCATGTTGTAGCATGAATCAGAATGAAATACTACTTTTTAAGTTGTAATTTCAAGTTCTAGTCTAACTGTTTATGATCATGTCAGGACATTTCACACATCTTGTCTTGAAACAATTTTCCCATCACTCTGTCCTTGTTGCCTCCTAAGCATTCCTCAGGCCTCAGCTTAGCAGTCATTTCTTTAAGGAGACCTTCCTGGAACCAACAAGTTAAGTTGAGTCATACTGTTATACTTTCCCATTGTATAATTCTTATTCAAAACTTTCATTTATATATGCAATTATTTTTTGCCCTTCTTTCCCAGAGTCTGCTATTTAAGGCCAGGTATTCCACTTGATATTATATTTCTAATGGCTAGTAAAATGTCTGGAACTTAGTGGGTTTGAAGAATGATTGTTACTTTATGCCACTGGTTCTTTAAACTTTTTTATTGACTGTTTCATAGCAGAACAATATATCTAAAAATAGTGAGTACGGTCAGAACATTTAGGTTCCTTAATTCTCAGCTCTGATATCAGCTTACTATGCAACCTTAGGAAATTATTTAAATGCTCTAGTATCAGTGTCCTCCTGTGCAAAACGAACAAAGAGTGCTTTTCAAGGCCGCTTTAAGAGAACAGTAGGTTTACATTTTGTAAATAATTTGTAACAGAAAAATCTCATATATATTAGTCATATTGTCATTGCACATATGGTAACCTTTAAGATCATTTTTCAGTAATTATTTCTGTCTGATGAAAGTGAGCTAATTACATAAATATAATAAAAATACCAATGTTTAAAATCTATATTTGACTAACCATTGATTCATCTCTACCTTTTTTTTTGTGCAATAGTCTGATTCCATATAAGTTGATGCATGATTGGAAGGAGCTATTTTTTAATGCAAAACCCATATATGAACAAGCCTCTGTTAAGACACTACCTGCTAATCCCTCAAGAGAACAACTTACAGAACTGGAGAAAAGGGACTTGCTAGATACCAATGATTATGAAGAATATAAGGTACCTACTGATATGAAATAATTAGAATGCTACATAATAAATCCTTTTTCTTTAACATTAATTTTGTGATATTCCTTATTTCATTTCTACTAATAAAAATAGACGTTTTGTTTGCATTTTCCCTTGTTTTAATTTGTATAGTTGTACTACTTTTTAGATGCTTAAACTATACATAAGCTATTATCTATTGTTCCTAGTAATCTTAGGGGAGTGGTCTGAAAAAACATCAAGCATGGTAATTGTCTAGGTAGACAGATTTCAGAATTTTAAAAATGCTTTAATTTATTTATTAGCATTTTTCTTTGTATGGGCTGTGTACTTTTGCTTCAAAAACCATTGTTAAAAAGTATTTCTTTTGTAATCGATCTAAATAATAGATTTTTTACAGGCAAAATGAAAGAGGAGGAGGTCTGGGTTTTATGAATAGCATAGATTCAAACAATCTTTTATTCAAAGATTGAAATAAAAAGTATGGGGTGCCAACTGTGATTTTTAGAAGAACTGTTGTAAAGCCTTTGAGATTAGACAGACTAGAGCTACATTACTGAAATTGCCAACTACTAACTGTGCAACCTTAGGTGACCAGTTCATTAAGGGCTAATAGATTTCCATTTTTCAATTTATGGAAAGGGAATACTACTATACCTACTTCGTTTAGAATAACATGAGTTAAACACTTAGCTGAGTGCACTTTATGTTGGATGCATATAATACATACCCATTTCTTTCTTCACCATCCTACTCTCCCCATCCCACTCTCCCAATCCCACTCCATCTCACCCTTAGAAGTAAAGGTGTAACAATCATAGCTTTTGGATAGAAGTTTTGAGTGGATCAACAGCAATGGAATGAGGAGTGAGGCTTTTTATTAGAAAAATTACAAAATGAGTCCCGGAAGGTCAGTAAGTGCAACATGAAAAAAATCTATGAAAAGATGATTTGACCTAATTATTCACTGATAGTAAATACTCAACAAAGGTTTGTGGGACAAAGAGTGAATAAAATGAATGAATTACAATGAACAAAGAAAAGTGCAAAATAATGCTAATAAGTAAGTATTACAAGAAGATAACCTTGTGGTTAAAAGATAAGGAAAAATATGAGATTATGAGAAATTAAATGTATACTATATTTTAATTAAATGAATCTGTATTTGTAGCACTAAGAGAATTATTATTAAGGATTGACTAGAACCTTAAAAAATATATGTGGATGTTTGTTTTGTATGGTCGTAAAATATACCAGACCTATTACATCCACGTAAAGTATAATGCCATGTAATAAAATGCTTTGACAGTATCAACCTGTGTTAAGGTATTTCTTTCCATTATAAATTAAAAGTCATTTTATTTGACAGACTTTACTGGTTCATCGAATGTTTATTTCTAAATTACTTCTTAAACAACTCAATCTCTATTCTTGTTGCTCTTACAAATCAGGAGACCTAGTAGGCTGCAGCTTAGCAAAGATTTTTGTCTCTCTAGCTATTTTCCTTGTATGAGAAATGGTTACCACAGGAACATGCTTGTCTTACCCACATCCTGAAGCAGATGATGCATTTCTTTTGCAGGAAATTATAAACTTTTGTTAGGAGTTTGTGAGCGTCTAGCAATGTACTTTGCTTTGTGTATTGACTTTGCTGTTTTTCTAGAAATGAAAATTACCTTAGGATTTATAATATGTTTTCACAAGCTCCCTTCGACACCATAATGGAAAATATGCCATATACAGGTTTTAGGATATACTGTAAACTATTATACTATCGTTCTTTATTTTTAAATCTTTGGTCTCTTCAAGAACTTCTCCTAAATGTTCCTACGTACAAGTAAAAAATAAATGTTTCAACTTGTAAAATATATTATCTGGCTTAAATAGTCTATCACAAGAGGCAGCGGAACAATGCATCCTGGCTTATCTAAAAGAAACAGTTGTCCACATTTGTCATTATTAAATTTGTTCAGGAGTTTTAATGCAAATATATTACTCAGAAATTAATACATTTGCTTGAACATAATAATGTTCATTATATATAATGTTCAATAACATATAATGAACATTATGTTCAAGCAAATGTATTATTCAGAAATTAATCTTCAAAAAGTTTATATTCTTAGCATACTTAATTGATGTCCATGCCCTCTACCTTTAAAGAACCGACAGTTCCCAGTTTTGAGTTTGTGCTTTCAAAAGCCCGTGTTCTGTTAGAATAAGCTATTATGCTTAAAATTTTTAAATATTGTACCTAGAAATTGCAATTAAAACAGATATTTGCTTATGTACATGTCATATGTAGCTGCCAAAAATTTGACTCATTTCTTAACGTTATTTCCTAAATCATCACACTCTATTTATGTGAGAATGACTGAATGTGAGGGAGCTCTAGCCCAGTGGCTAGAAATAACATTTCTCTCTCCCAGGAAGGAGGCAAGAACAGCATCATGGGGCAGCCAGACCTCTCTGGGGTTCCTAGGCAACTCCCACAGCATAACAACATTGAGTTATTTAGTAGAGAGTGAGGAAGGGCCCTTAAAGCCCAATGGACCATGGGTAGCAGGCTAAGCCAGGAGGCCTGGTTCCTCTAGTGCAGCTGGCAGCACAGCCCCACACAGCAGCTAGTGGTTCTCAATCATGCAGTGGACTCCTGCTGGTGAACCACAAATTCCCCTTAATGCAAATCCTTTCTGTGGGTCTTACTAGCAAATGAGTTGCAATTCATAGCATTTCACTTTTATATAAGCTGCTTTCTAGCAATTACTAGTTGAATGAGTTTAAGAGTTACTAAAATTTAGTGTTCATAAACTAAAATTAGCTCATGGCTATGGTTTCCTGAAGATTTGGATTTTTCTAAGAAGTCCCTGCCACAAAACACTTAACCATTTTCAGAGCTCTACTGTGCATGCCCACAACCAAGTTATACTTGGAATTTCTATAATTTGGAGGAAGGATATTTCATTTCCAGCACATCATCCATGTTGTCTTAAGTTGTTCATGATTTTTAATTGCTGCTATTTTTTGCCTTTAATGGCAAATTACTGTTTAAGTTCATGATCAGGTGAGTTTGTTGTGGTTATTGGGTTAACCCTACAGTGTGTGTTATAACATTTTTATTAACATTATTTTTGGCTTATGATTTTCCGTCAATCAGACTTTAAGATGTGGTTGTATATGTTATGATTTAACATGTGTACGCCTGTCACTACAGCACATGTATGGATACCTATCCCCCAGTTTTTTTACAATGACCTTTATTACCACCAGGTCTTTTTCCACCAAAGAATAGAAATATGGGACTAAATGGGCCATGGAGTTCTCTGTTTTCCTGTCTCATCTGAATTGTTTGGCCCAAAGACATCCGTGGATAATTGACCCAAGCACAGTGATAGATTCTAGTAGATGAATGTTAAGGGCATGTGAATCGATCACTTTTTTACATTTAAAACATATACATTGCATTGATCAGCTCAGGCTGCTATAATAATACACTATAGACTGGGTGGCTTAAACAACAGAAATTTATTTTTCATAGTTCTGGAGACTGAGAAGCCCAAGATTAAGGTGTTAGCCAGTTTGGCTCCCCAGTGAGAGCTTTCTTCCTGGCTCATAGAAGACTGCCTTCCTGCTGTGTTCTCACAGGGCAGAGAGACACAGAGTGAGCTCTTCTCTTTTCTTCTTTTTTATTTTTCGGTGTTTCCAAATTCTTTTTTTTTTTATACTTTAAGTTTTAGGGTACATGTGCACAACGTGCAGGTTAGTTACATATGTATACATGTGCCATGTTGGTGTGCTGCACCCATTAACTCGTCATTTAACATTATGTATATCTCCTAATGCTGTCCCTCCCCCACTCCCCCCACGCCACAAAAGGCCCTGGTGTGTGATGTTCCCCTTCCTGTGTCCATGTGTTCTCATTGTTCAATTCCTACCTATGAGTGAGAACGTGCGGTGTTTGGTTTTTTGTCCTTGCGATAGTTTGCTGAGAATGGTGGTTTACGAAAACTAATCTCATCATGGGAGCCCCGCCCCATGACCTCATCTAAACCTGATTACATTCCAAAGGCCTAACCTCCAAGTACCATCACATTGGAGGTTAGGGCTTCAACATATGAATTTGGGGGGAGACACAAACATTCAGCCCATAATATATGCATTTATTCAGGATACTTACAAAATGTCACAATATGGAAACTTACTAATTAAGTATAGGAACTTTTAATTTCACATGAAGTTGCTTGTTTTATGGCCTCTTCTGTTTCTTGCCAAGAAGTCTTAATTTTCTTGTCTTTTCACTATGAAGATGCTTCTATTGATGAACCTGAGCATTAATTCTAATTACTCATTTTAATATAAATGTATATAATTGCATTGTGTAGTACTGGAGGGCCCTGAAAAATATGATGGTTTCATCTTTTATTTTCAGATATGGAGGAATACAGCTGACCTCTAAGTGGACAGAGTAAGCACTTGCTTATATGATGAAGGCTGAGATATTCTGTAAGGCTATTCTATTGTAAAAATTCTGCCTGTCATTGCACTCAATGCCTCACAATATCATTCCTTTGAATTAAGACATCAGCACTTCCTAAAATACAAACATTTCTCAAGATAGGCAGTAAGAATCATGATCAGCCTCCAAAATAGAAAGGAGCTGGGAAGGAAGATTGATGTTGAAAGGAATATTCTCATATCATTCTAGTTTAGTTTTTAAGAATGTGCCATTTCATACCTGCAGGTTCTTTTCTCCATTTGTTTACAGTTTTACCTCTAACTCCCTAAATTCCTTCACTAATGGTAAGGCTATCTAACTGGCTTTTGTAGACTAAGCCTCATTGTATTTTGGTTGGGTAGGATTCTTTTTTTTTTTTTTTTTTTTGAGACGGAGTCTCGCTGTCGCTCTTGCTCTGTCGCCCAGACTGAAGTGCAGTGGCGCAATCTCAGCTCGCTGCAAGCTCCGCCTCCCGGGTTCACGCCATCCTGCCTCAGCCCTCCCAGTAGCTGGGACTACAGGCCTACAGGCGCCCGCCACCACACCTGGCTAATTTTTTGTATTTTTAGTAGAGACGGGCTTTCACCGTGTTAGCCAGGATTCTTATTTGTAGTAATCAAGCACACTGATTCTAACTTACAGAGCAGAACATCAATGTATTAGTTTTCAAAGAGGGCTCTATTTGCCCTAGGTCCTTGGTTGCCAAGAAACAAGGCTATTTTCTAATTGTTGTAGGCCAAGGATTTCAGAGGGCTTGATAGGGATCTGGGACTTGTGTCTATGGAATAGCAGGAGTAGAAGATGAACTTGGGTCATGTGAAGGGTATTTGGCTTAAATTATTAACACTGGAGACAAGGTAAGTTCATTTGAAAACCATGGTAGAAATAGTTGAATTAATGTATCAAGTTCAAGACGTTAGACCAGAATTGAGAAATGGTTTCCAAAAAGTTGGCAGCCAGATAGAAGTGGAATGGGATGTGAGAAGGACAAAGCCAAAGAGAGGAGTCCTGGATGACTGACATGAATAAGATCAGAGTGATTGTTTTGATTTGTTCTTGATCACATAGAGAGAAGCCAGCCCTCTTCCAAGTTCCCTCCTCTGTGGGAACAGGGAAATGGAAGGTGGTCAGGGCTTTTCTGGGCTTTCTACCACTGAGTTTTGGGTTTGTTCTCTACCTACTTTGGCAACTACAGGAGCCAGCTTCTATGCATCAAGCCCACTTTCTGTTCAATAAATTGCTCAGAATTACCAGCTAGGATTTTAGAGTTGACTACAAAGTTTTCTATTTTAAAACTATAGGCTGGATGTGGGGGCTTACACCTGTAATCCCAGCACTTTGGGAAGCTAAGGCAGGCAGATCACTTGAGGTCAGGAGTTCGAGACCAGCCTGGCCAACATGGTGCAACCCCGTCTCTCCTACAAATACAAAAATTAGCTGGGCATTTTGGCAGGCACCTGTAATTCCAGCTACTTGGGAGGCTAAGGCACAAGAGTCCCTTGAACCCAGGAGTCGGAGGTTGCAAGCCAAGATCGTGCCACTGCACTCCAGCCTGGGCCACAGAGCGAGGCTCTGTCTCAAAAGAAAATAAAGTATTTTAAAGCTATGTCTTTTTTTTTATTATTATACTTTAGGTTTTAGGGTACATGTGCACAATGTGCAGGTTTGTTACGTATGTATCCATGTGCCATGTTGTTTTGCTGCACCCATTAACTCGTCATTTAGCATTAGGTATATCTCCTAATTCTGTCCCTCCCCCATCAAAAAGTGGGCGAAGGACATGAACAGACACTTCTCAAAAGAAGACATTTATGCAGCTAAAGCTATGTCTTAACAGATAAATATAGGAAGAACACAATGGGGTTTGTGATCTTGAAAACTTGAATGGATCCAAGAAAGTGTTTAAATTTTAATTTGGCTCAGATGTGTAGGACTGAGAAACATAAACTCTCTCACCTAAAAGACCCCCCATGCCACCACTCCTGTCCAGTGTCAGGACTTGTCAGCCATATTATTTGGTACAGTGAGCCTATAGTAGTCTTTGACACATTGATCAGTGTCACTGCTAAGCTTTTTGGGCATGGCTTATACCTCTTTGAGGTATCAATCTTAGCGGTGAAATAAAGAGGGTGGTAGTAAGTCATTACAGAAGAGGGTATTCCATGTGGAAAAATACTGTGTGAATTTTGCAGTTACAAGATAGGCAGAACAAGTCATAATGCCTATGTATTTTGTGACACCAGAGAAATTCCAACCAAAAATGTCTTTCTTAGTATCCCTGGTTAGGTAATAGCAGTAGACAGGTGAATTCAGATGTAGATGCTTCTGGAAACGTTCCTTTAAATAGTAAGACCATAGAAATTACTATAAAAGTGATCCTGAGGTAGGCTACCACCTCACTGATGAATAACGCATAGTTTAAGCAGTTGGGGAATGACATTTACTGTTTTGATAAGGATAGCCACCACCATCAGAATTGTTTGGTGGCCCCAGAACAGGGAGAAATCTGATAAGAAGTCCAGGTTGATTCAGTCTCAAGGGCACTTGGGGAGCAATGCAGTGACCTTAGAGTCTTTTTTGTTTGTTTGTTTGACCCAGGCAGTTGTGCTTTGAAAAGCGCTGGGCTGCTGTAATTCTCAGTGTGCCACATTCAATGCCTTGGAAGGGCCATGGTGGCTTTCCAGGGATAGAGAATGGAACAAGGAGGAGGAACCTATCATTTTGGGGTGACTGAACTACTTTTCCACTGATCTGAGTGAGTTACTTCGAGCACAGCTGGAAATCAGAGTGCTAATCAGAAGCGCCTACCCATTGTTTGCATCTAATTGGTCACTGAATTTCAGCAGCACTGAAATGTAACTTTTTAAGAGAGAGGATCTCCCAGAATGGCTTAGTGTCAGTTACCCATGGTAATCAGACCTGCAGTCAGCCCAGTGATTCTGGCTGCCTGATATATTAGTAATTTGTAGCTCAGCATTTCTAAAAAATAGACCTGTCACTGCTGAGCTTTCTGAACTTCTGAATATGTGACAAGCTGGAGTGACTGGATTGCATCATGAGGTGCCAGGCTCTCTCCAGCGTGGGCCTACAGGCCTTGACAGTGACCATGGTCACACACTGAGTAACTAACCATGGCCAGTGTAAACTTCCCTCCAAAAACAAGCATAAGGTAGATGCAGTCTACTGCCCTGGGTCTTCTTTTGCAATAGGCTAAAATTAAACATGCCTGTTTTCGTACCATTAGATTAGGGCAGAATGAGGAAGGCTACTCCTGGAACAGAAGTGATCAGATTACTGAGTGAAAAGCATTATTGAGTCAGGTCAAATTCATTAGATTTCCTGATGATCCAGAATTAACCATGATATGGATCCATAGGCAAGGCATTGGCCACTCACAGTCTGCTTCTAGCCGGAACACTCTTCAGCTCAGCATGGGGGTCCACATGGCAGATGAAGTTGAGCTAACCTCTTCCTTTCCCTCGATTGCTCAGACTCTGCATTTCCTGGCAAGAGATATGACCTTCTCTCTAGAGGTGTACCCACCCTGCCAATGTCAGTGAAAGATAGACACCCCTGCCCACTGGCTCCTCTGGAATCTGAAGGCCAGAGTGTCTGGTAGAAAGATGTGTCCGGGTAGCTAACCATACACTGACCTGACTGTAGGTCAAGTGACTTAACAAGGCTTCCAGGCTCACGCAACAGGGTCAATTCATCTTCCAAAGTTGTTCTGAGGCCTTCTTGAAACTGGGCCCCAACACAGAGCCCATTCCATGACAGCTCCTGGATGAGAAGACAGAATTCAGCTGTGCTTCAGCTAATCATCCTCTCTTCTCTTTGCCTTTTTGTCTAAGGCAGTATTAATCTTTTCCACTGTCACCTGGCTATCAAACAGGTCCCATACAGTGTTCAAGAAACCCTGTGGGGCTGCCAGATTACACAGCTGAACTCCCCTTAGGGAAGATAAATAACCACACTTTCTGCCTCTTCTAAGAAACCTGTGAAGTCATTACAAATGTTTACATCTGAATAAAATTTAGGCAGTTCTTCCAGATTTCGTCAGGGTTTGGGGGTAGTTGGAGGACAGAAAGCCCTGGAAGAGATGACAACAGAGGCCCTAAAAGTTAAAGTGTTACCTTACTACTTTCCCATGGAGTATGGCTTTATTCTGAGTGCCATATTCCCCAGGCACAGTAACTGGAATATAGCCACTAGACTTTTCATTCTACCCTAGCAATAGGTATACTTCTGTAGTATTTTATTCCCTCTGGTAGGAGACCAGCACAGACCCAGCCAGAAGGTCAGCCAGGAGATACAGTGCCAGGGGTTTAATTCTTAGAACTGGAACCAAGACAGTCAAGATAATTTCCCTGATGTGGCCAGAAACAGGAAGAGACAGAGGTGGGATCAAGCCAAGTCCTTTGAGCATGCCAATGATCAAAACTGAGATTGGGTGAGAACCAGACTAGAAAATGAAAACAAAGCTGGCAGGTTGGAAGCTAGGCAGAACTGGAACAGAACAGAACGCACATTAAAGGCTTGGAAGCAAAGTGAGGAGGCTCTGGGCAATAGAGGCCACAAACAGAGCTAGAACATCTGCAGCTTGTTTTTCTCATCTGCCAGTCATGTGGAACACAGCTGGCTCATACTAGTCTAGGAGATCCAAGGCAAATACCCAGTTAGGAATATGAAATTAACCAGGTCACAAACAGCTTCTGCCATAGAGCAGATTGTACGTTGACATGGGCTGCTCTTCCCCACTCCAGGACCCTGGACTCAGCCCAGGTGCTTGGATTTTTAGGACCTGCCATCTCCTGACTGTTTTAAACCTGACTTATTTCCTGCCTAGTGTTCTGGCATCTTTCAGGCTACTTATTTGAATTTCTGACCAGCTCTAATCTATTGCTACCCACGTTCAAGCGTGACAGATCTCTTTCCAAACATGGATTCACTTGGAAAAACTATTTACAACCATAGGATTTTTGGTAATGTGAATATAGTCAATGTTCTCAAGGGATTTATTTTTCCCTAAGTGATGTTACCCATTTGTTTTAGGTGATTTGGGGATATTTCTATTTAAAAAAATTAAGACATGTCCTCCATCTTTCCTCTGAGATAAAACATCAGAAAATTGAAATACTTTAATTTGTTTTTATGCCTAAAAATGGCATTACAACATCTCTTTCCTCCCTGTTAAGTCTCTGGCATAGTTTGTTAGAAAGACCCAAATTAATAAACTGTTTTTCATATATTACATCTTAAATGAAATGCTTTTTGCTGACAACAAAAAAGAAATGCCTTAATTTAACAGAGATGCACACTTTAAATCATATGATAGGTTGTTACTTTGGGAGATGCTTCCTGTATTAGCTAATTTCACTCATGGTATATGGATTTTTGCTAGCTTCTGTCTATGAGGATTATACTTTCTGATCTTGTCCCTAATTTTGGGTTATCCCTATCTTATTTGGGGGCCTAAGTCATCTTTGTACTTAGTTAAAATTACTAAATTTGGATTTCAATTTAGTCACTCATTTATTCCGTTCACATATATTCAGCCTATAGTATTGATTGATTGATTGATTGATTCAATAAATAGATATTTATTGAGTGCCTACTTCTACCAGCACTATTCTAGGTGTTAAATAAGACAGAGATCCTTCCCTCCCAGTGTTCACAGTTTAGTAGGGATGAGAAAAAAACCATTCCAAAGAATGATGCTGTGTGGATATGAATAGGAGGTTATGAGACACATTGGAAGGGATGAAATTCAGTTGATTTGTGAAGTATGAGTAGACGTCAGTTGATTTAAAGGTATTAATGCAAAACAGACCTAACCCTATGAGCTGTGGAGTTTACACTCTTCTATTTTTGTATTTTCTCCATGGCTTCATTAAATTTCAAGCCTGTAGACCAAACTAAGCTTAGGAAGTGTGTTTGGGTGTCTTTACTAAGAGTCACTTCCAGCATCCAGACTTTTTCAATAACCTCTGAAGATATCAATCTTGGTTATTTCTAACAATCTTCCAATGGAAACATGTAGACTGTGCAACAACTTAAAATACTATAAATGGGCAATCGGCTTGTCCCTGGTTAAGACATCATTTTCTGCCCACGGTGTTTGGGCTTGAGTTAATAAATTACCTAACCTCTCACTCACTAATACTTTTTCTTTGGATACAATTTAACTATTAATTTGTCTATTTTCCAATAAGCCTAAAGTTTTATTGCATTTTGATTAATAATAATGTACCTGTTGATAAGAGATTTTAGAGATTCACATTATAAAAAAATTTAAGAACAGCAATTGTACAAAATACAGTTTTCCAAAGTACTAGAAAATAAGTAACTGATAGTTAAACTAAGATCTAATAATACAAATAAGATCTAGCATATGAGTGAGCTAGTCTTTAGTTATAACCAATTATGAGAAATTATACTGAGAACTGTATTACTTTAAAAATATACTTTGACTCTAACTCTCTGAGTTGAGTGACTATTAGTATAAAATTAAGAATTACTCTCCCTATTTGAAGATATCTAAAAAATAAACCCAGGATGGTAATTATAGACATGAGATTAGAACTGAGAGTTCCTGGTATCTTGTCCAGTGAAATATCTTTTATTATTTGTTGTCCAAAAAGAGGTTGAAACCAGATTGTGAAATTAATTTAGGTCACAACCAGTATTTATTTTAAAAAAGGACAAAATAAATATAATAAAATGCAATACAATAGGAAATAAAACATAACACAAGTAGTGATGATAAGGATTTCATAAAATTTTTTTGTGCATTTTATATCTACCGGTACAGAAATGCTAGGTCACAATGTAGAATGCATTTTTTTGTTTGTTTTATGGGGAGGCCTAGTCAAAAATGTTTGAAAGCCACTATCTTAGAAGATGTAGTCCAAGTGGTAATTGTGCTCCAAGAGAAGCCAGAGAGCTTTAGGAGTGCTTTACAGGGGTTCAGACCAATAAAAACGGACACGTCTGGTGAAAAAGACTTCCTGGACATCTTGAATAACTGAAGAAAGGTCCATCATGATGAACATAAATTCAAATTTCCCTGAAATTTGAGGATTGGTAATGGCTACAACTACTTCTGAGGCTGCTAGTACAAGTCTTAACTATATTTTAAGTATTACAGAGTGCTGTGCCAAGGGAATGTGGTGTGCCAAGGGAAAAGCCAGCCAAGCACACCTGCAGAGTGGTAGGCCAAGGGAAAGCTAGCCATGGGTCAAGGCAGCTTGAATGTCTTGCCATGGTAGAGTTACAGTACATTGGCTGCCCTCTAAAAGGGTCATAGCCTCATTTCGTGGAGTCACTACATATGGAATGTCTTAAAGTCAGTTTGTTAGAAGCTTCTGCCCTAGGTCCTTTGGCCACTACAGCAAGATAATCTGTCTGTTGTTGGGTCTTATCAAATATAGGTCAAAAAAAAGATTGCATTTCAGGAAGCCCAAGGAAACTAGCAGGTATCAAAAACAGTGTAAGTGTTGTATCCCCTTAGATGGTCCTTTCTGTCTCTTAGAAGAAAAAGCACTTGCCTTGTCTTTCTAAATGTATCAGTAATTTAATTCTGAAATATTTAGAACATACCAAATTGGGAACATTTGGGACATGTCAGGCCATGCAGATGTTGGGAAGTTCTAGTGATCCATGAAGACAAACACTGGATTATATGTACCTTCAGACTAGTACCACTCCTCTAAAAAAGCCACCTTTGAATGTCTCTACTAAGTATTATTGGTGTAACTCTATTATTTGAATGTTGTGCTAGGTGCTCTGAGATTTTATGCACTGACAAATATTTCCAAAGGCCCAGATTCTGTTTATTCAAACTGATCTAAGTAAGCCAACTCTCCCCACATTTTGAAAGGGTGAAGGAGGAAGCTCCATTCCCAACTTGGATGTTTAGAAGTGGCAAGAATGAGAATGAGATGCATGTGGTTTTTACAGGGGTAATCAGCAGCATCATTCAATCACTTGGGCAATGTTACAATCAAGAAGGGAATCCAGTGGACACATGGGAGCTTAAGCTTGCCCTTGAAGTGTGCAACTCAGCCCACATTCAAGCATGTTTGCTTCCAAGCAGATTCTGTTTGTAAATGCTCATGATTCTATTAGCCATGATTCATAACAAGGAGACCAAGAATACTGACACATTAGGCCACAAAAAACTAAAAAGATATGAGAGACTGGAAGTAACCAGAATCAGAACTCCAGGTCACCATTAGGCTCCTACAACAGGATATAGAGAGGCATGTGAGTGCTTTGGATCCAGGCTAGACAGTGGAGTGGTAGGCCCATGTGATCTGTAAAGTTGGGATCTATAAAAATGGTGGATACTATGGTTCCAGGAATTCAGAATTCAAGTTCTGGAAAGGTCAGTGTAGGTCAATTAATAAAAACAGTGCTAGTGGGCTGGGTGCTGTGGCTCACGCCAGTAATCCTAGCACTTTGGGAGGCTGAGGTGGGTGGATCATTTGAGTTCAGGAGTTTGAGACCAGCCTGACCAACACGGTGAAACCCCATCTCTACTAAAAATATAAAAATTAGCTAGGCATGGTAACAGATGCCTGTAATCCCTGCTACTTGGGAGGGTGAGGCAGGATAATTGCTTGAACTGGGGAGATGGAGGATATAGTGAGCAAAGATCGCACTACTGCACTCCAGCCTGGGAGACAGAGTGAGACTTCGTCTCAAAACAAACAAACAAACAAGCAAAAACCAGTGCTAGTGAACAGGTTGTGACTTTTGACCACGGGCAGAGTCTATTTCCTCTCTGTTGTAATTTTATGATGTCTGTGTGTAGGCAGACAAAAATTCACAGGGAGAGTCAGACCTCCTAAGTGTTGATAGATCCTGAATCTTATACTTAACACCTTCTCAAAAATGCATACTGATAGTATTTATGCAGGTACAATTAAAATATTATTATTAAAATCAAGACATCTTAATAATTATTTCCTACATGTTCATGACAGTTTACATGAATCAAGGACTAGTACATCTACGCAGAAAGAGTATCTCGTTAAAGCAATTGTTTATACCATGTGATATTTACCTGGTTTTGCCCACTCTGGGCATCAGAGTCTGGGCCTAATAGTCAGATGTTTATTTACAACAATACCTGAAAGAGTAAATAATATATGTTTTATTACATAAATAATTTAATCATATCTACATAGATAATAAATATGTAAAGTAGAGATCTGATAAAAATTTCTGATTCCTTATCACTAGTGAACTAGTAAATCTCTTTAGCTCATTGTAGTTAAACTAGTAACCATCATTCTAGTCTGAATTTCTTCTTTCTCCAGTTCTTCTGATCTCTTTTCACTCATCATGTTCTGATTTCATCCCCTTTGAGATGCTTACCTTAACTCAGCCTTTATTTTTGGTCTTTGCTAGGAACTTCATAGGCTTTATTTTGACAGTGATTCTGCTCAATGTGTTCCACCAAATCCTTTATCTGCTTATCTCTACAGGTCAGGCTTCAGTTCTTCTAACCTAAGCATTCTGTTCTCTTCACAGTGACGTCCTATTCCATTTGGCCACATTCTACAGCTAGCTTAGTGATGGAAGAGGGCTATTGGGATTTTTTGTGAGGAAGCAGACCTTTCAGATTGGAGTGCAGCTGGATGTGGCACTCTTACGTGCATGCAGCAGCTGCCTGAGAACTCCTAAACTGTATATAGTCAGAGGTCACATAGGCTCCTCACACAAGCATTATTTCACTTAATCTTTACAACAATCTGGTGAGATACATATTGTTATTATGCTGCAAAGATGATGGAATTAATGAGCGTGCAAAGCAAGCAAGTAGCAGAAGTGTTATATAATAGAAACTTAAGTCATCTGATTTAAGCTTAGGACTGTTTCCTTTAAAAAGGGTTAAGTAACTGCACACTCAAAATCATTAAAATATTGGCAACTTTCCACTTCAACTTGGCCTTGGAATTATCACCTTTTTTATTGTAAAATTACATAATTTCTATAGCTTCTGTTTTCTTATTTGGTTAGTTTCTAATTGGCCACATTACATAAAATAATCACCATTTGTCTAATTCGAAGTACAAATAATTCCAATGAATGAAAGCAGAAGCAAGTAATCAATTATAGTGCAACCAGTAATTTTGCAGATCCAATTAGTATTTGGCTAATTTTGGACAATGCAGATTATTATTATGCACAGAGCTCCTAGAAAAAACAAAGGCAGTAAACTAAAACAAAATAATTTTTATAAATACAGGGTAGTATGTATAGAAGTGGCAGTCAAATAGGATTATATTTATATACTAAATATACTAAAATTTGTGTATAACTACATTACACCAATTTTAAAGAAAAACTTACTACGAGTACTTTGGGGTTTTAAAAATTTGTTTCAAAAAGTATTTTCTTATCTGCAGCGTTCTCATATCAGAAATTCTGGCACTAAACCAGACAAGCCATTCATAGCACTTACCAAATTTGACAACTTATATTCTGAGTAAGTGTGTTTTGTCAGATAATGGGTATGAAAAGAATACTGATGAAAGAAAAGCAAGAACATAGGGATATACTTATTTATATATGACATAGCATAATTATAGAAATATTGTCAAAAGCGGCCTAAACAAACTTTTCTTACTTCAAGTTATTTAAATAAATAACTCCACTTGTAGACTTAATCTGTTACTAAGGTCCACTTTGTCATATTAATCAAGAGTTAAGGATTAAAAATATAATATCGGCATTTATTTATAAGCCAAAAATGTGACTTGCTCATTACTTAATGATAGTGTAGTAATATTTATAAACCATACATCATCTATTTGACTAAAATGAAAAAAAATGTCATTCAAATTAGTGGTCAAATTTGGCCAATAATTTTTAAACTAGATCTTTTCAGAGAGGCCCCCTCCAGAAAATGGTTAGGAAATGAGCTAAATCATACACAAGGCAAAGACACATACCTTCCACAAAAAAAAAAAAAAAAAAAAAAAAAATCTAACTGACTTAAGACAATCCAGACTAGCAGAAGTTGGCTGGTGTTTCTTAAAGAAATATAATGAAATATAATGTACCCTGTCTTTTGTTTTGGTTCCCTCTTTGGATTTCACAAGCACCTATTTTGATGAGGGAGCTCCTTTATCTCCCCAAATGGGCTTTGCTTATGTTTCTCTATCCCTGATCTTTGGACCGAAAAGACTTACATCAAGATGATTAGGGGCAGTGATATAATACAAGTGCTAATAGAATTGATCATCTGAGATACAATTTTGAGGAGACTTACATGATTAAAAAAATACTAATGTATCTTGGAATTTCTAATTTTCAATATTCCACTATGATTTGACATCTCTGCACTGCTGAAACAATATTTTGGGGTTTTTTGAAGTTTGAATAGTTTAATAAATAGGTTATATGTTCTAATTCCAAATAATCTTAAAATATAAATTACATGTATTTCTATTCTTTGTCTTTGATAGAGTGCAAATGGAATAATATCTAGGTAATGAAATTATCACATAATCACATTACTAAATATATTTTATGTGCACTGAAGATAATTTTTAAAGATCCTCAAGTGACTATAGAAAAATACCATTTTACCTATATGTGTATGTAAATAAAAAATATTAATTCTTATCTGGCTTGTATGTCTTAATTATTTTTATTGTTATGACAGAACTATTACAGCAATTTTGGACACTTTAGAAAATATAATAAATCAATATACTAATTTACCCTCTCAATAGTGGTGAATGAGAAGTATGACTCCATCTTTTGGTTTTAGGCAAAATATGATACATCATTGCTTGATCTGGATATCTTTTATTACTATGAATTTGAACATTTCTTTATAAACTCATTGGCCATTTTGTTCTACTGTCAAAATTGCCCATTTATATCCTTTCCACCATTTTTCTGTTATTTTTCTTTTTCTGATTACATATTTTATGTACTAAAATTCTTAACCTTTTGTCAAATATATATGTATATACACATATCTCTATATTGCAGATATTTTGCTTTTGTTTTTTGTTTTTGAAGTGTGTGAGTGAGTTATGTGTGTTTGTGTGTGTGTGCTTGAGGATGTGCGGAAGATTTTATTTTTATAGAGTATAATCAAACTACCAACTTTTTCCTTTGTGGTTTTCAGCTTTGGTGTTATGCTTGGGAAAACAATCGTGGAGCATATAAGTGTTCGCCCAAATTTTGATGCTGTTAGATTTCTTGTTTATGTCGTTCATTCTTCTGGTGTGAATTTATTTTTATGAAAGTATAAGGATATCTAACATTATTTTTTCCAAATATATAACTAGTTATTCAAATACCAGTTGTAAAATAATCTTTCTCTGCTAATGTGAAGTATAAACCTTATTACATACTAAACTTTTACATATAATTAGATCCGTTTCTGGACTCTATATTTTTGCACACTGAATATTCTGTCCCTGCAACTCATTCTTTTCATTACCGTATTTTTAAAAAGTGCTTTCATAACTTAGGAGGCAACACTCCCATTACTTTCCTTTTAAAGTATTTTTAATAGATTTTTTTTTTGCCCATTATATTTCTTCCTGCACTTTAACATTTTTTTTGAGATGGAGTCTAGCTCTGTCGCCCAGGCTGGAGTGCAGTGGCGCAAATTTTTGGATTTTTAGTAGAGACGGGGTTTTGCCATCTTGGTCAGGCTGGTTTCGAACTCCTGACCTCGTGATCTGCCCACCTCGGTCTCCCAAAGTGCTGGGATTACAGGCGTGAGCCACCACACCAGGCCCACTTTAACTTTCAAATCATTTGTCATATCAACCTTTGAGCAATAACTAGGGGGAAATGACACTAGCACTTTTGTTGTCATTAAACATTAAGTTAGATTAATTTGGAGGAGAATTAAATGGTTTATAATTTTGAACCTTTTTATCTCACCCTCTATTCAAGTCATTTTTCTTAATAGTCAAATTTTGAAGCTTTCTGTTTACAGAATCTATACATTTTTTGTTAATTCTGTTGATTTTGTCAGCTTTTGCAAGCAAAAAAAAAAATTGCAAGCAAAAAATTTGCAGGCAAAATAATGGACTCTTGTTGAATAAGCAGGAAAAGAAAATACTCAAAATATGGTGGGTGGCTCAGAGAATCCGTAGGTGGGCTCAAGAAGTAGGCTCAAGGTTAAACTTCCAAAGAAAATCACCGGAACCATCATAGCAAAGTCTGACAAGAAAACTGTCACTGCCACCACCACCCCAGAGCACTAGTGGCAGTTCAGGTTATAGCTGCCAGCTCTGCACCAGGAACTCTGCTCTTCAGTAGCCACCATTACTTCTAGAGACACTGCTGCTTCTTTCTTTTTCTTATTTTGTTGCACTGGCTAGAACTTCCCAAATAATGTGACTGATAGTACTCATGATGAGCAACATTTTCTTGTTCTTGCCTTTAATGGAAAAATGTGTCGTTTATTTTGATTTACCATTGGTCCAGAGAGTGTTAGGAAAGTTATCTTCAATTTATAATTTACTAAGATATTGTTTTATTGTTTATTTTTCTTGTGTTTTTAAAATCAGAAATGAATTTTGAGTTTTATCAGCTGTTTATTTGTCAAAATGATCATATGCTTTTTTTTATTTTAACCTATTAATGCATATAGTACATAGGCTTTCTAGTATTTAGCCTTCCTTGGATTCATGGAATAATTCTTATTCAGTCATGGTGGGATAAAGTCAACATCATATACTGGGTATGAGTACATGTTCTGGGATCTGACTGCCCGGGTTCCAGTCTAGGTTTTGCCGTTACTCTTTATTATGACCATGGAAAAATAACTTAGTCTTTGCAATACTCAGATTTTTCTTCTATAAATCAGGAAGATAATAATAATACTTGTGTAAGAGTTGTGTGAGAATCATTTGAGATAATGCATGAAAACAACAGTATATGCTACATAGTATGCAGTCAATGTCAATTAGTGTCTTCATTGTCTGTTAATATTATGTTGGCTTAAATATTGTATACATGATTTGTGCCAAATATTTCCAGGTGAGATTGGCTTGTAGTTTTCTTTTGGGATGTTGTTTCTGTCAATTATCTTCTATACATTTTCTGTATAAGGGTTATATTAGTCTTGCCAAATAAACAGGAAAGCTTTCTATCTTCTTCTGTACTCTAGAAGACTTTTAAACATTTAAATTTCAGTTCAGTTAAGGAAAGAAAATTTTTCTGTAAACCATTAGTGTCTTCAATTTTCATAAGTATAGTTCTATGACATCTTTTTCATTTCTTTCATGGCTTTTATCTTTTCAAAGATTTAATTTAATTTTATTTATTTGCACTTTCTTAGAATATCATTTATTACCATACAGTTATAAATCCAAATTTATTATAGTATAGTTGTACCTAACATTTTCTTTTTCTTCCCACTTCCTACTTTTATTAAAATTATACCATGCAATATACTTCTGTAACATTTGTTACAGATTGTTACAGAGGTATATTGCACAAATATTACGGAAGTATATTGCATAATGCTAGGTTTGGGGTATGACTGAACCTGTCATCCAGCTAGTGAGCATAGTTCCCAATAGGTAGCTTTTTAGCCCTTGCACTCTCCCCATCTCCTCCCTCTAGTAGTCCCCAGTGTTCACTGTTCTCATCGTTATGTCCATGTGTACTCAATGTTTAGCTCCCACTTATAAGTGAGAACATGCAGTATTGATTTTCTGCTTCTGCATTAGTTTGCTTAAGATAATGGCCTCCAGCTGCACCCATATTGCTGCTAAAGACAAGATATCATTATTTTTTTATGGCTGTGCACTATTCCATGGTGTACATATACCACATTTTCTTTATCCATTCCACTCTTCATGGGCACTTGGGTTGATTCCATGTTTTTGCTATTGTGAATAGTGCTATGATGAACAGAGGGTACATGTGTCTGCTGTTACCTTTTTTCCTATTATGCTACAACATTGATACTTACTATTCTTCTCTTTTGTGTCAAAGTAGTAATTTCATTATCCATTATTAATAGGGATAAGTTTCAGAATTTTATCAATAAAGAGTATCTGGATAGTTTTACTCTGTAATTTATTAATTTCCATTTTTATTTTTACAAGTTTCTTCTTCCTAGTTTGATTATTTTAAAATTACTTTTATTCTCTATTTTAATGGCTACTTTATTTTCCTTCTTTTTTATTTTATTTTTTATTGATTCATAATAAACACATGTATTGATGCATTTATAAAATATGTAATAATCAAATCAAGGTAATTGGGATATCTGTCATATTAAACATTTATCTTTTCTTTATTCTAGGAACATTGAATTGTTCTCTACTAGCTATTTTGAAATATTCAGTAGATTATTATTTACTCTGGTCACTCTACTGATTTATTGAACACTGCACCTCGATCAAGGCATTTTAGGCTAAGGGGCATTTTCCTATGTGTACAGTTTGATCCGACCCCATATTTTTAATAAATCTGTTGTTTTAATGTTCCTTTTAGACTTTATAATCTCAATTTCCTCTTTCATACAAGAATTATTTTTAAAGAACGCTTTTCATTTTAAATACTTTTTTTTTATATTTCTAAAATCAACTTCTAATTATATTACATGGAAGTCAGAGAATGTGATCCATACAGTGTTTTTTCCCTCCATCTAATCATTTGATCATTTCATCAAGAAGCCTGAATAAAGTGGGAGTTAAACACGGTAGACTTAGAGATATTGAGCATGAAAATTCTCTTTTTCTTTATTACTTTAAAATATTATAAAATAAATTTAATACTTGCATAAGATAGCAGAGAAATGACTACTGTCTTTTATCTGCTTACTGGTGATAACATCAGTTTAAATGTCTTAATGTTCAACCTAGATTACAAAATGCCTCAATTTATATGCTCACTTTCATAAGCTAAGATTTTTTAGTTTTTTTCTTTGCTTTTATGTAAGAAGCATTTTTCTGCCCTGTAATATGAAACTATTATTAATGTTATTACTCATTTTTATAATATAATTAAAGTATTGATTGGCTTTTGTTGGCTATAATTTGGATTTACTTTTAACATTTAAATATTTCATATACCTAAATTCCACTTTTCAGAATATTTCTGTTTATTTGATTGTTATTTTTACAGAACATGGTTGGAGAGTGGGCCTTACCAGAAGAAATGGTTGACAATTTACCACCCTCCAACAATTGCATACTGGGCCATATTCTTCACAGGCTAGTTGAAAAATCTCTTCCTCCTCGAGCGGAATCAACAACACCTGAATTACCTTCATTTGCTGTTAAAGGATGCTTACTGGGGAAAACATTAAGTGGAAAAACTACCATTTTAAGGTCTCTACAAAAAGGTAGAATTTCTTCTCCTACTCTCCCTGCCATTAGGTCCTGTTTACACTGACTGTAGCTGCAAATGTCTATGTGTATAAAAAACATACAAGAAGCACTGCTGATATGTTGGGAAATCTCTATCATCAAAAGTTTTATAATTTTCCAGGCTATGATTATTCAGCCATAAAAATGAGTGAAATATTGATACATGCTACAACATGGATGATCCTTGACAACATTATGCTAAGTGAAAAAAGCCAGACACAAAAGGTGACATAATGTATGAGCCCATTTGTATGAAATATCCAAAATAGGCAAATCCATAGAGAAAGAAGTCGAATTATTGGATGCCAGAGTCAGGGGTAGGGGAATGAGGAGTCACAGCAATTGATTTGGGATTTCCTTTTAGGGTGATTAAAAATTTCAGGAACAAAATAATGGTGATAGTTGCACACATTGTGAATGTCTAAGTGCTACTGAAATGTATCCTTTAAATGGTGGAAGTGCTTAACTTTATGTTTTATGAATTTTATCACAATTTTTATCTTCCTTTTATTTTTATTTGTTTATTTATTTTTTCGAGACAGAGTCTCGCTCTGTCGGCCCAGGCTGAAGTGCAGTGGCACAGTCTCGGCTCGCTGCAACCTCCGCTTCCCAGGTTCAAGCTGGGACTACAGATATGCACCACCACACCCAGCTAATTTTTGTATTTTTAGTAGAGACAGGGTTTCACCATGTTGGCCAGGATGGTCTCAATCTCCTGATCTCGTGATCCACCCACCTCAGCCCCCAAAAATGCCAGGATTACAAGCATGAGCCACCACACCCAGCCTTATCACGT
Source organism: Hylobates moloch (assembly GCF_009828535.3). NCBI lineage: Eukaryota > Metazoa > Chordata > Mammalia > Primates > Hylobatidae > Hylobates > Hylobates moloch. The sequence goes on from NW_026652292.1 coordinate 32,166,318, forward strand.
TTTTTAAAAAGAAGCTTGATCCAGCTGGGTGCAGCAGCTCATGCTTGTAATCCCTGCACTTTGGAAGGCCGAGACGGGTGGATCACCTGAGGTCAAGAGTTTGAGATCAGCCTGTCCAACATGGTGAAACCCCATCTCTACTAAAAATACAAAAATTAGCTGGGTGTGGTGGCGGGCACCTGTAATCCCAGCTACTCAGGAGGCTGAGGCAGGAGAATTGCTTGAACCCGGGAGACAAAGGTTGCAGTGAGCTGAGATCGTGCCACTGCACTCCAGCCTAGGCAACAGAGCGAGCCTCCATCTCAAACAAAACAAACCAAACAAAACAAAAAAGAAACTTTATCCAAAAGACAGTTCTAGTGGGCCTGAAAGACAGCGTTATAGGGCAAAACCAGCACATAAACACAACAATTTCAATTTCCCAAATGAAAAGCTATTTATAAAATTATCTTTTGTACTTTAGACTTTCCTATACAGATACTTTCTATTGACACTCTTGTCCAAGAAGCTATCCAAGCATTTCATGACAATGAAAAAGTCAGTGAGGTCCTACCAATTCAGAAAAAAGACGAAGAAGATGCTCTACCAGTTCTGCAAGAGGAGATTAAAGAAAGCCAGGCAAGTGTGATTCTAGTTTTCTCTTCTGCGCCTAGTACATTAGAGATTTGGAGCTGGATGGAATTTAAAAGGTCTTCTAGACCAGAAGTTTCTTCTGTACAGACCCAGAGAGTAAAAGTTTAGGTTCTGCAAAAGTCTAGAGAATAAATATTTAAGTTAAATATTTAGGACAAATTTTAGGCCAAGAGGTAAAATCGAGGATATTATGTGGGTACTTGTATAACAAGAGAGAAAACTGCTGCTTCCCACCAGTTTGTCTGGGTGGACTGTCTTGTGCGATGGGCCCCCTTTGGTTCTAGTAGCCATCAACTGGAGCCATTCTCCCAAGGAAAGAGCCACTAGCTGGTAAGTGGGGGTGGGTGAAGTGATTGAATTGTGGAGGTTGGGGAGGGTGGCATATGATTGTTTTAGGGGAACTCAAGAAGTCACCAACTCCTGGACCGAGATCTCCCACTCAGCTTCTGGCAGTTGCTAACATCAAAGTCCCCAGTGTATAGTCAGGGACCAATGCTGGCCCTGGGCAGTGGCTGAGGTAGGTGTTGAATCCCAGCAGGTACAGAGGTAGAGAAGGACTCCTGTCTTTGTCTCCAGTCTCACAGTGGTCGGCTGCTTAAGTGGTGTTCAGAAACTGTATGAAAACTGTCGGCAGGCCTTTGTGGTCTATGAGCTGTAGTATGCTGACACCTGATTTATATTAGTAGATCTCAATTGGGGGATGGCTCTCTGAAATGTTTACCTGTATCATATTCCCATCAATATTGCATCTCATTTCATTATTGCATGAAGATTCCTGGGTTGGAGGGGTGAATAGGAAAATGTAGCACCACCTTCAGAATCCTTGATGTAGTCCAGCTCCTTCATTCTACAGAGCACACAGTAAAGACCCTAAGCGTGAATTGGTTTGCTTAGAGTCAGAAGACTTGTCAATAGCTTCCCTATGATTAAGTTTCCAGATTGTAAGTCCACTACTCTTTCCTCTCTCTACCTTATGCTGCCTCTGCAATTGAATAAATTAGCTGATAATCTGATCCAGATCATTTGCATAGCCTGCAAAAACAAATATCATGTAACAACTAATTCTGAAAATAACTGGGAGAAGTTTTCTTCATGGTGGGCTATCTCTTCTTCCATGTTGTAATATCTTTATATTTTAATCAATAAAGTAATAGATAATGTACATTTTAAAAAATTACCTTATGGCTATGACTGACATCTCTAGGATTGTTCAAGATGGTTTTCCATAAACTTTACCCTTTCCCCAGGTTCCACTATCTTTTCAAAATAGTAGTTGGCATATTTTACATAGTAATTGAAGACCATTCAAAAGACAGATTACATCACAGGTTGCTGTGTATTTCTGTAAGTGCAATCATCATCCAATATTGTTTGTTTCTGGAAATAAGAATTTAGGACTGAAACTTTAATCTCCCTTAAAATCATTAATGTTATAGATAAAAAGTATTGTATTTGTTCTCAAACCTTTACCTATAGATATAAAATTAGGAGGATTATTAAAATATAGCAATGGTAAAATCCCTCCCTGTTTTCTCTCCAAAGGATCCACAACATGTATTTTCAGCTGGTCCAGTTTCAGATGAAGTATTACCAGAAACAGAAGGTGAAACGATACTTAGTAAGATCTCAAAACAAATCATCTGTTATTTACATTAGAGAGAGAAACAATGAGAGCACATGTATGTGAGCACAAACATGCTTTCAGGGAAATAAACGGGAACCAAGGGGAGTTTTACATAGTTGTCTACATATGGCCATTTGACAGAGGGAGCAAGATCAGTCTTGCCTACAGCTGGGGATAAAATGAAAATTACAAGGCAATCTTTTCAGCCTCTTTCGAATAGTTGATTAGTTTTGCTGCTATTATGAAAGAAGCCAGGATAAATCACCCTCATTCTTCCTGTCCGTGCAAGGAGACAGACAGTCTTTTCTTGTTCTCACCTGTGTGTAAGACTGTGTGTATGAGTACAATTGGGGCTTTCTACGTGCTTCTGCTTTGTTTATTGTATTGCAGAAGGCTGTAGGGGCTGGTCTTTTTAACCTGTATGCACAGTGGTTCCTAAGTTTATTCTGAGCCTTGGGCACTACCAATACAACTAAGTTTCCCAAACATAACAAAAAGTTATCTCCCTTGGGATCTGGGCTGCAGTCCCTCAGATCCTTTGTAGAACCATTGAAGGAAAACAATTTTAAGTATTAAATATTTTTTCCTGTATGTGCTAGTGAAGTCTTTGCCATATTAAATAGCTTCCTCGTATTCTTGCATGAAGCCGAGCTCCTCCTGTGCTATCATTATTATTGCCATTACCACTGAACAATGTCCAGGTTTGCTATGAGCATACAACACTCCAGAGAGGTTGGACTTTCCTTCTTAAGAGGACGCTATCTGTCCCTTATTCCTGTTATCTGTTTCTTAAGAGATAATTAAGAAATTAGTTGATTTTTAAAACTATTATAAGTATTTTATTACATATTTTATTATACATTAGTCTAAGTAATTATAAACAAACTCTTAAAGCTTCTCTTTTTTATCATAGAATTTAACTTAAAACACCTCTGACTTCTAGAGTCATCTGCTTTTAAGATGTTTATTTGTAACTTGGTAATCTAGGAAAATAAAAGTGTAAAAAAATAACATTTTAACATTTTTTTGAAAAACTTGACTGTCTTCTGAAAAGCGAACCCCGACTGTGTTAAAGTATTCCTAATTATATTTTTATGAGCTCAGATCATGCAGGAAGGGAGCGGAGAAGGGAGGGAGGTAGGGAGGGAGGGGAAACACCAAGACACATAGTGACCAGGATCTTAATGGTGTGAGTGAAGGTAAAAGCTATGCTGTGGTGATTCTATTACTTCCTTCCTCTGAGTATCTCAGGCATAGCTGGATCTGATAACCCTTATGTCCAAAACCATAGATGGTCAAACACTGCTGTGGTTGTTAGGTGTAAATACCAGAAATTTGTTCTTACCACTTTTCCTATTGCTAGGTGCTAATGCTGATAAAACACCAAAAGCTGAAGAAGTCAAATCAAGTGATAGTTTCTTAAAAGTAAGTATTATGATCTAATTTTAGCTACTAGCATATTAAAACGTGTCATGATTAATGGTGTTTTGGAGTGTCTTCAAATGCAATGAAATTGCAATGTGACCTTCTTTGGTTTCAAAGTTAATTTGATGGTGTAATATTAGCTCACCTGACTTTACTTAATATTCTTTGTATTCTCAATATTTATATCGAAAGCAGTGGAAATTACTCTTCACTTTTGCCAGGGTAATAAACATGTGCTTTTAAAACTTTTAGACTGAGACCAAATTCATTTCATCTTTACCATTTAATTTATGACTTTTATTTCGCTCATACCCTCTTTACCTTTAAATATTTTTTCCAGAATTTATCCTTACTCTTGTTGGTGACTCTTCAGAATTTGTTTATTAATTCCTGAAAAAATATTTACAACAGTTCACTCACTATTTCTCCTAATGGAAACTAATTGGTCATCAAATAAAATGACCAGACTCAATCAAGTGGAATTTTACTTTTTGTATTGTATTTGATTTTTTTATTATGCATCTCATCATGAAAAACAGTTTTATAATATTTTAGGTTTCAAAACTGCTTAAAGATAGAAAAAGTTTTGGAAGGATATACACCAAACTGTAAACAAGATGAGCAATGGTAAGGGAAATAAAAAAAAGGAAAGGGGGACTTACAATTTTTACTCTGTGAATTTGAAATATGAATTAGCAGAAAGGATAAGTATGTTTTTATATTTACATTTATTGATTTTAAAATCTCACAAATTCCATATTCAATTCAATTCCAAGAGCATACATTGTTTTGTACACTGTTTTAATAACTTGGATATATCAGTGAATACAAAAGACAGGATTTCCTGCCCTTATGGTGTTTACATTCTAATGGAGAGAGACATAATAAACTATGAACGTAGAGATAAATATGATATTGAAGATGATGATGAGTGTCATGAGAAAAGGAAACATGGAGGGGAGCAAGGGGAGCAGGAACACAGGCCAAGGGCAGCAAAAGAGGCACAGTTGGTCACCTTATGACATCGGGCAGGCCTCCTTGGGAAAGGGAGCCTTAAGCAGATTGAAAGAGATGAGAGAACCAGCCTGCTGGATCTGGGGAAGTGTTCCAGGCCATGAGAATAGTGAGGCAGGAAGGTGTCTGGCCAGCGGGGCCAGAGAGTATTTAGTAAGGGATGAGGTTAGAGACATAGGTGAGAAAGGAAAAGAATCAGGTCAGTCAGGGCCTCGGGCAATTATGAGGACATTTGGAGTACAAGGGAGAATTTTAACAGGGTTTGGAATAGAGCCACACCATTTGACATAAAATTCTCACTCTGGTGGCTGAGCTAAGAATAGACTCTAGGGAAGTTCCTGTTTCAGTGATATTGAGAAGCTTGTATTGGACTAACCTACAGATAAGTATAAACACTAGGCAAAATATAAAAGATAATTATTTGAGGGCTAAAAGAAGACAGCAAACAAGCAAGCAGCAAACAACAGGCAGAAAATCTGTGGAATTTGACCATGGAAAGATGAAAACTTCACTGGGCAAGGGCCATGTTTATATGGGTTTTCCCCAGAGGGCTTGCCCCTGTCGGCATGGCATGAGTGGCTAGAGCCCAAGCAGAGAGCTCCATCTTTCTGAGTTAAGGTATTAGAGAATTAAGTTTGGGGATGCAAGAGCAGCTGCAATTGAAGAGTACGATCTTGGAAGGGAGGGAGCCTCGAAGGAAGAGCCTCAAATTCTGTGCACACATTTTCCTGAAATGCTTCCCTGACTCCCGAACTGTGCCACATGATCAGTGTCATCAGAGAGCATGGTCATTTAATTAACTTTTCCTCCAAACGTCTGGAATTTGACTTTTAAATTAGCCATCTTCTGTCATTTCTTGTTTATTTTCCCAGCTCACTACACGTGCTCAGCTTGGTGCAAAATCTGAACAGTTGCTGAAGAAAGGAAAGAGCATTCCTGATGTGCTGCTTGTTGACATCATGGTAAATGCTATTAAGTATGTATTGCATTTTTCTTCCTCTCATCTATTTAATATATTCTTCATCACACAAAGATGTATAAAGAATAATACAGATTTTTTTGTTTTAATAACATTTCACTCATCTGTATGTGAAAATATACAGCAATGAAAAGATAGATATATTTTGTGACTTACATGCCTATATTCCACTTCTTCTCCCATACCAAGCTTGACTTCTTTTACCCAGATGTGAATAAAGTCAGGTTCTGTTACCTGTGGGGAATTCAATGAGAAATTGAGTAATTGGAAAAGCCAAGGGAAAGACTCAATTGTGTGGTCACAGACCACAGGGAAAAAAGAAGCCATAGATACTTGACTGACAAATGTAATAAAGAGACAAAGCCAAGCAGACTGGAGAAAACTGTCAAAAAGCCCCCTGAGAAAGAGCTGCAGACAACTTAAAGTAGGTGAGGAAGCAGAACTGAGTAGTGAGATGTGGGATGTGGAAACAGTGAGACCAAGAGAGATGAGGAAGGAGGGCTGAGAGTTCTACTCTGCATCTGGAATGGACTTCCCTTAGTGTTTTCTTAAAAGATGACATTAAAGATTTAAGTTGCTTCTCAATGATGATGTGTCTAGAAATCAGATCACAGGGCTGCCCAGAGCTAGGAGGGGCCTCACTCTAATCGTTGTAACATTTCTCAGAAGTGGTGTAAAGCATGTGTTTCAGCCATGGGATTCTTTGCTTCTGCTCCAAATAAAAATGTGTATGAAAAGCATCAGATATAAAGCAGTTCTTCACTTTAGTTTCAGTGGAACTGAAACCTCCACATCCCATCGTCAGAACTCCATTACCCTCCTTCCACCACCACCATCCTCATTGCCCCTGAGGCTCCTCCAGATGACAGTCATAGTGTGAAATCTTTGATCCAGCCTAAATCTATCGTTTTTCTGTAAGGAAAGGGAGGCACATGACAGTTCAGTGAGGTGTTCCAGTTACATGTCTGGCTAGTGGTATAGCCCCAGCCAAAATCCAGGTCTCCTTACTCCCTATCATCTCGTCCTCAAACTACAGCTGAACAAGGGTGGCCCTCACCTCCCCTTCCTCTGAAGTGGCTCCTGTGACTGTGGGTGGAGGAAGGAACTCAAGGAAATTCTCTTTCCCATCTTTGGCCAATGAATCAACAAATTTATTCTATGCAGAATGCTTCACCAAGCTCTGGATGAGTTATAAAACCAAAATGAAGTCTTTTCTTGCTCTTAATAACCTAATGAGAGAAATATAGACAGTGACCTGAAGACAGCTTGATACTGTGGAAAGATCATTGGATTTGGGTGATTTTTAGTTTCGTGACTTTGAACAATAATGAAATTTCCTTTAACTTCTGTTTTCCCCCTCCTTCCTTGTTACACTATCGGAAGGATCACATGCAGGCCCTAAAGTAGACTCAGAAACTTTTGGAAAGGGGATTCCATTGTTTAATATGAGTTCTGACAGAAATAAATGAAATTATGCCGTTTAATCCAAAGGCCAAAAACACAATTTTGCATAATTTAAGGGCTTAGAAGAACAAAGTCGAAGTTTATGCCTTTCTCACCTTGTTTTCCAGCTGCAAATTAAAGCAATAATTATTCAACACCCTTTCTCTGAAGAGGACACTGTGCTGAGTGCAAAAACCCAATTGCACTTCAGCATCCTGTAATCTGAGATTTTAAAAGACTCACTTGAATTTGTGTTAAGCAGAGAAATATAACCACTTGCATGGCAAAGTGAAAGTCAGAGAAATTCAGATCAGGATACTATGACTCTACACAGGCTTGGGTGGGATAGGAAGAGCTCAAGGGTTGGCAGTACAAGTATCCAGTATGTGCTTAGCTCTGTGCTGAGTTTTTAAAATGCATCATTTCAGTTCATCCTCACAACTACCTTATGAGGTATGTTATGTTACCCCATTGTATAAATTAGGAAACTGAGGTGCAAAAGAGGAACAGTCTATGAACACAATATAGAAAATGCAGTTCATACTCATATAACATTGAGGAGATGAGTTTGTTTGAAGTAAATGGTTCAAAATTGTAAGAGATAACAAGTTATAGAGAAATAAAGTGTTGATATGGTTTGACTGTGTCCCCATCCAAATCTCATTTTGAATTGTAGCTCCCATAATTCCCACGTGTTGTGGGAGGGACCTGGTGGGAGATGATTGAATCATGGGGGCGGGGCTTTCCCGTGCTGTTCTCTTGATAGTGAATGGGTCTCACAAGATCTGATGGTTTTGAAAACGGGAGTTTCTCTGCACAAGCTGCCATCCATGTGACTTTCTCCTCCTTGCCTCCTGCCATGATTGTGAGCCTTCCCCAGCCATGTGGAACTGTAAGACCGATTAAGTCTCTTTCTTTGTAAATTGCCCAGTCTTGGATATGTCTTTATCAGCAGCATGGAAAGGGACTAATACAGGTATGGCTAGTTAATTTTAATGTGTTAAAGCCTCTGGAATGGATTTGGAGGGCAGCAAGTATCCACAGAAGTATTTTAAGCAAGGGAGTGATGTGGCACATCAGTAAACCTAATCTTTTAGCTATGAAGTAATGAAATTCATGCAGTAGGAAGTTATTGTGGAATTGCAAGAAAAAGGAAAGATTCATCATATTATTTCCAAAGTACTTGTGTCTAACAAAATATTCATGAGTTGTCCTGTTTCAATTTAGTGAGATACCTGTGAATCAAGACTGGATCCTAGATGGTTTTCCAATGACTTTAAACCAAGCACAGCTTCTGGAAGAAGCTCTTACAGGCTGCAATAGAAACCTCACAGAAGTGGAAAGAAAAAAAGCACAAAAATCCACATTGGCTATTGATCCTGCGACTTCCAAAGAAATACCTCTTCCCTCTCCTGCATTTGATTTTGTCATATTATTAGATGTTTCAGATACTTCCTCAATGAGTCACATGAATGATATTATAGGTAAGCTGGACACCTTTTTTTACTCTCTTTTTACAGTGAAAACTCTTTATTTGTTCTTTGAATCAGTGAATAGTCCCATTTGCAATTATAAATGAGTACAAAATAATCCACTTCAGCCTATCAAATAATTATCTAGCTGAGCACAGTTGCCTCTTACTTTGACTGTTAGCATTCAGCGCTGTGGGCAAAGCCGGGAACTAGTGAGTTCCAGTCCAACTGCAAGCATCTCACTGAATCTTTCCATCAAAACTTGGGAGTTCCCCTGGCATTGGGGTGTTTTTTTTGAGACATGCACATATGGAGGAGTGCTTTGTGGCTGTCTAGCATGTTTTGGTGGGTCACCCTCTTGAGGGTCATAAACCACATCTGGGCTGTAAGAAAGGATCTGATAACATCCTTTTCTTGGACTGAGTATTAACTCTAAAGAGCGGTATCAGTTGGCTGAAAATTTCACATGATGGGGTTGAATCTTCCTGCAAAAATTCATAGTTTAACTGTTTTTCAACCTTGAAAAATATCCTTTATTCCACAAATTAAATACTTATGGGTAAAAGCACTTATTCTTGAACCTTGGCTTTCTTACATATAAAGTATTTGACCTTGAGAAAGTTACCTTATTGTTCTAAGCCTTGGTGTCACAACCTATATGATAAAGTGGCTCGTTGTATTGTTATGGGTATTAAATGAGATCAGAGCTACATGCTTAGGACAGAATCTGGCACATGATAATAAGCATGTGGTAAATACATCAGGGAAAAATGATGGAAGACTTTGAAATCAACAAACGATTGCCTTCACATCATTTTACTAGAAGGCTGAATATTGCCTCTTGGACCCTTGGGGGTACCTGATTCTATAGGGGTCTGTGCCTCTCTCTGGTTTTGACTCAATTCTTCTATAACTCTATAAATAGTAGGAAATTGATAGTAATGCAAATGATTCATGTTCTTAGAAATGAAAATAAATTTGGTTCAGCTGAGACAATTTCCACACTGTAAAAAAAGATGATTTGAAATACTTGAGCCCAGGAGTTTGAGATCAGCCTAGGCAACGTGGCAAGGCCCTGTCTCTACAAAAATAAAAATACTAGCCTAACTTGGTGGCACATGTCTGTGATCCTAGCTACATGGGAGGCTGAGGTGGGAGGATCACTTCAGCCCAGGAATTCAAGGCTGCAATGAGTCATGATCACACCACAGCACTTTAACCTGGGTAACAGAGTGAGACCCTGTCTCCAAAAAAATTGCATTGCTCTGTAGATAATAACCAGAATTTAGTGGGGAGAGCAAAGGAATAAGTGTTCAGAAGCAGCAGCTAATGGAGAAGAAGAAAGCCTGGGAGAGTAGTGTCTCATAAGCCAAGGGAAGACAAATCTTCAAGGCAAGTGTGTCATCCAGTCCCCCTTCCAGACCAGCAGGAGCCTGGGCTGAATGGGAGCCTAGCCACTAGGGTCGGATGCAGCATGCAGTTCTGCAGTGCTCGGGGTCTATGGAGAAACCTGAAGAACATCATCACAGAGAAACACACTACATCCAAAGCCACGTGGGCTACAAAGTCCTGCCAGGGCTGGGCTGAGGTAAATGATCCAGATTCAAAGCCAACGGGCAGGAGACTGGGGGACGTAAGGAGGGGGAATGGCCATTGTGAGAGTAAACGGCTGCATTGGAATGGAAGAGGAGGTGGCTGCCTCCGCTGTTTAGCCATTGGTCAGCCTGAGACAGAACAGTAATGTTCACCCTCTGGTGAGAGGTACAGACAGGTTTTGAGTTCAGGCATCAAATACTGACCCTTTGTGGCTAATGGTGACTGAAAAAGAACAGGAAGGGGCTTCTGGGACTGATAATGTTTGTATATCTGGGTACTGACTGTCTTCAGTTAATTAATTCCAGCAGATGTGTATTAGTGTATGCGTTTTTTGGCAAGTATAATGCAACAAAGACTAAAAATTAAAAAGAAGTCCAGAACCTGGAGTCACATTGCCTGGAATCAAATCCCTTCTCTACCATTTATGAACTTGCAATTTGGAGCCAATTACAGAATTTCAATCCCAATTACAAGTTTTTGTTGAGTATAAAATGACATAATATATGTAACAGCTTTTAAGAATTGTACGCTAAATTTTACCTATAAGTACTATAGAGAAGCCAAAATAAGGACTGAAATGTGTCCTTTGGCATTTTTGGTGACTGGTATGCGAGCCATTTCATGGAGGGTGGGAGAGAGAAGGAAGGATTGCAGTGTATTGAGGTGTGAGTGGGAGGGACAGAGACAGAGAGTGAGTGGAGATAACTCCCAAGAAGTTTATCTCCGAAAGAAAAAAAAAGAGCCATGGTCACAGGATATTTGTTACTTTTTTTTTCTGTCTTTATTTATTTTAGAAAAGGGTCCATATATATATATATATATGAAAGAGCTCAACTGATTTTTTTTAGCTAGGGAATTAGTGAGAATAAAGGTTGTATATTTTTATTCAAAGATGCCTACCAGCATAAGTCTTAACAAAATGATATCATTTAAGGCTGGTACAGCTAGAGGACACAGGGAGAACTCGAAGTGTTCATTCATGCAGTTTAGGTTTGATAGAAAGCATAAAGTGAAGTCAGGATAATGCAGATAAATTTGGAAAAAAGGAGGTAGGAATTTAGGGACTGGATGCTAGTGAAGAGATTCATCAACTATACAGGAGTGCTGGAAAGTTTGTGGTAGGAGTATAGGTCTTTAGGATTGCAAAGATGGAGCCATTCAGGGTGATCACAAAATTCATTGGCCATGGTACAGAGTACCACCAGTGAAGGGAAGGGGAAGGAGGACTGCCTGGGGCTCAGGGGTTGGGAGGTTGGAGAGAGAGAGGAATGCTGATCCATGCACTGAAGTCCTGACAGCGGCGAGGTAGTGACCATGAGATGGTGCATGGCCATCTCCCAAGAAGAGCACTCCCACAGTTTTCTTCAGTCACCTGTTCCAATGTGATCCTTGGGTTTTATTAATCATTTTAAAGCATCATTCTGTATTCTAAATTCATTTCACCCTGTTCTGTTATGAATGGAGATGAAGAACAACTGATTACTGTATCCTGTGAGGGTTCTTCATTTGCTTGAACTCTATTAGTTCACTATTCAATGTTCTCTTGCATTGAGTAATTGTAATTTCTTTCAGTCTAGTTCAAGGCTTTCTTTCCTCTTTATGATTTTTTATTTATTCTAAATTGGTGAGTATTCTGGACTTTGTACCATTAATCCAGAATAGGACTTAATCAGAGCTGTTGAGATTGGTTTTTTTGTTAGTTTGTTTTTGGTCTCTTCGGCTCTATTCCTTTATGTCTATTCTGCAGGGAGATCATAAAGTCTAGAAAGAAACAATAATTTTGTTGTATTGCATATAATATCAAGAAATAATTTTTATGCATATTTGACGTTCCAGCCACCTTGTTCTTTCATCTTAATTTTTACATCACCATGTTAATTTTTCCAATTCTTTTCAAGTTAGTTATTCATGATGACCCATCATTTTTCATTCTCATCTATCATAGACAATCCTGAGATCCTCTACACTGAAACTACAGCTTCTCTTTAATGTTTTACTTATTTTCCCCAATTTCCAAGAAAACAATCGAATTCTTATCTCAAAACTATACTCTTTCAACATCTTTTAAAATATTTTTAAGTAACACTGGACCAAATACAGGACCATATCTGTTTGGCATCTTTCATCAGTATATTTTAGCAGTAAGTAGCAACTTTGGTTTTGAAAATTATCTAATTAAATAAATTTTATACCATAGCTGAAGAATTGTCCTGTAAAACTGCTCACGAAGATATCAGTCAACGTGTAGCTGCTGAAAACCAAGATAAGGGTGGAGACCAAAATTTAAGAGACCAGATACAACATAGGTTAGTTTTTAACTAAATGCTCTGCTTCTTGTTTCATGCTTTTTAAATAGATTGACAACTGCTTTAGAATCATCAGATCTAGAAGAATATCTATTTCTTAGCATTCAGTCTTTTACAGGTAAAAGAAAACTAAGTAGTTTTGATAATTAGTGAAATATTTATGTGCTAGCTTTCATATTTAGAGCGCAAGTCATTATAGTCTGAAAAAAGAAGAATTAAATCAGGCAATACTTCCCTTTATGGTTACATGAACTTATAAGTTAATTATACGGAATCCTGATTGACCATTCATTAAGGAAATACCGGTGACGATGGTGGAACTTCAAAAAGGCAGGCATTGGAGTGTAGACTACTTCTATTTTGCTAAAACAAAATTATTCTTTTGGTTGTGTGCAATTTGCCATTGGAAAGGGAAATTTAGACAAAATTATACAATTTTATGAAACCCTGAAAAGTTTAACAATATGAAATGAACCAGGGAAGAGTAATTTGAGCTACATTAAGGCTGTCTACTCTCCAGGAAGAAAAAAAACAGTTTCAAGAATTATTCCAATAACATTTTTGAGTAAAGTATATAAGTCTAATCTATACTTACTCAAAGATCTCTTCAATTTCTATCTCTGAGAAAAAAATAGATGGCCTAGGTGAATCAGGCTGTAGCTACCATCCGAAGAGAGTTCAGTTATTCTACTACGAGCACAGATGATGTTTTCTTAGATTTTCACTTAGAGACCTGAACTCATACTAAAAGTTTTCCTGAATCAATGACATTTTCCTCTTTTACTCTCATACATCTCAAAAAATATGTCTTGATGACATTAAGTAATTTCTTCTTTAAAATAAATAACATTGTTTCTTTTTCAGATGCAATTATATTGGCAGCATGTCTTTTCATTATGCATGTCGGATAATTTATGCTTAATGTCATTCTAATCTTTTGATCAGTTTGAGATATTCATATCACATTTTGATTTTGCAGAATTATAGGCTTCTTGGACAACTGGCCTTTATTGGAGCAATGGTTTTCAGAGCCAGAAAATATTTTGATAAAAATCAATGCTGAAATAGATAAGGAATCTTTATGTGAAAAAGTAAAAGAAATTCTTACGACTGAAATAGCAAAAAAAAAGAATAAAGGTATTTACATTTGTTTATAGTGTTGAGTTTAGGCAACTAAAATGTGTGGTTTTTAATGAGTTTGGTAGGAAATGAAGATGTGATTGAAAAGTTCTTTCTTATCTTTGGATTTATACTATCTACAAGTGTATTCTGCCTCTGGCTTTAGCTTTCTGTTGTATATGTTTCTGAATAGAAGATTTTTCTCTCTCTTATTTTAATCAAAAAGAGACCATCTCTCTGAAAGCATTGTTTTCATGTAAAAACAACAACAACAAAAAACCCAGCAGAGTTGAATTTAAATGTTAATTCACATTTTATTCTCTGGATATATGCAATCTTTATTTGTTAATTAGATATTTTTAAGTTAAAAAAATGAAAATTAGGGATGTTGTAGATAAAGGTAAAGGTTTTACTTTGTTAGCTTTAGCATCATAAAGAAACCATGTGAATTCTTCTTTTAGGATGGACACACTAGGCAATTTTTTCTCACATCCACCTATTTTGTTATGTTTATTATTATTAAATTGATTATTAATTATATATTAACTTGCTTCCATGTTTTATCTTACCCACATAAAACCACACAGATCTCCTTCCTCCTTCATTCAACCAATGATAATTGCCCACTAACTTTTTATACTATTATTGAAGCTTTTTATTGAAAGATATTTTAACTTCAGTCCAATATCATATTTCCATTGGGATTTTACCTTCGAGACAAGATTTGAAAAATAAATCTTTCCTTTTTGTTTATTAATTACCCCAAGTTATATTGGCAACTACCATTTCTTGGTATAATAAAAAATGGTCAAAGTTAATAGTGTCAAAAGGATTCTAAAGTTGCCTTGATAGCATACTGTCTCCTGTCGCTAAATTTGTGACCTAACTACCATAATGTGCCAGTTAACTAAAATTAAAATAGCCCATAGACATAAACCACAATAACCATGTAAATCCAGGAGCTCACACTTAGAAAGACAAGCTCCTACATCTAAATGCCTACTCCAAAAACTACCAGCATGAACCTTTCAAACAAAAAACAATCATATAGTATTTTAAGAGGCTTAACATGCATTTGACAGAATAGCAATCTTACAGAGTCTTGGTTGGGAAGCAAAAACAAACCAATTCTAACTCATAAAGGCTTGAAGCTACAGGTTAGAATCAGTTTGTTTTTGCCAACTATTAGACTCAACTTCAACATTTTCCTAAAGAGTTTGCATTCTAATATTCACTGACTACATTAATAGACTCAGTTATCACTTAAGATTTATATTTCAAACAGGTAATTAACAAATGTTTAATAATTAAAACAATAAACATTAATCTAGCCCAGTGCTCTGTATTAAATGTCCCGACTAAGTTAAAAAACTAAAAGAATGTGATACTTCTATATTCTGACCACAATATACTGTTAAGTAGGAAAAAGCAGGTTACATATAAAATAGTCTCTTTTAAGGAAAGTGTACATATTTATGTATTAAATACATATGACAAAAGAATCGGGCAGCATATATAATACTTGATGGTGGGGAAGGAGATGGGACTTAAAGAGACTTAACAGGCAATTCCCCTTTCTACTTGTCTTAATTCTTGGATGTTTAAAACAATAATTATGAATAACTTTAAAAATCAGAACTAAAACCCCTAATTTCCACTTCAAAAGAACATCTAATAGAATGAAGCCTCCTAGCTTGCTGAATTGAAAAGAGTAATCTAAGGGTGAAGTAAGCACACGTAAAGAGAAATAGTCATGCAAGAACGTAGGCATTTGTCGCCAGTGGTACATTGAGTAGAGCTGTGGGCCTCCGCAGTGTGAAGGGATGGAAAGACTGGGCAGTCAGGGAGGGTGTGCCAGGAAAGGTGAAACTGCATCACGAAAGGCAAAGGGTCATCACAATGATGGGAGCCTAGAAAGACTCCAGTCAGCCATGCTCCATCCCTCCAGGCATCTGGGCTAACCATCTTCTTTGACTGGAACACTCTTTCACCAGAAATCCACGAGTCTCACTCCCTGGCTTGCTTCATGTCTTTGCTCAGACGTCTTTGCTCAGAGTATGGTTGGGCATACTCACCCTGGTAGTCCATCTAAAACTTAAGAGCTGCCCACAACACTTTCATCTCCCTTACTCTGTTCTATTTTTTTTTTCCATAGCACTTATCACCATCTTAACTCTTGTATAAATTAATTTATTCATCATATTTATGGTTTGTTTCCTACCACTAGAATGTAAGCTTCATAAGGCCATTGATTTTTCTGTTTTGTTTTACTGTTGTATCTCCAGCAATCAGAACTATTGTTTGCAATATTATTATAATTATTATCATTAGAAATAGTAGTAGTTTTACTTTATTGTTGTAATCCTTCCTTTTCTTCAATGCATAATTCAGGTTCAATAAATGGTTGTTGCAGGAATGCATAATTGCTAAAGGCTTAATTGAGGATGTATGTACTGTGCAGTATTCTAAGTGCTTTGTATTCACTTATTAAAGTTAATGATACACATTTCTTTCCCCTTCCATTTCCTCCTCACCCCACCTCTTGTATTACATTGCCCTTTACCATCTTTTTACACTTGTTCACTTTGCTTTCCCACTGGAAGTTTTCAAACAATATTTTATTTTTCTCTTCATCATTATTAGCTACTTGTAGATTATCACTTTTACATTTGGCACCCACTTGCTAACCCTTTATACCTGCTCTGTACACATAAATACACATATATTCCTCATCACCCCCATGCCAACCACCACTGTCACCACTCCTACCATCACCACTACCACACCACCACCATCACCATCACTATCACCACCACCATCACTACCACCATCTGCACCACAGCCATCACCACCTCTACCTCCACCACCATCACCTCTACAAGCACTTCCACCACCACTACCACCAGCACCATCATCACCTCCACCACCACCACCACCACCACCACCACCACCACCAGCTCTTCCTCCACCACCACTACCACCAGCACCATTACCATCATCACTACCCCTACCTCTGCCACCATCACCACCATCATCACCATCATCACCACCACCACCTCCACCACCCCCATCACCACCACCACCATCACTACCACCACCACCATCACTACCACCATCCCCACCACAGCCATCACCATTTCTACCTCCACCACCACCACCATCACCACCTCCACCACAGTCAACACCACTGTTATTAATACTACCACCACTACCACTACCACCACCATCACCACCACTACCCATCAACATTACCACCACTGCCATCAAAAGGCAAGGGCAACCATATTTCTGACAAGGGAGAGAAGACTTGAAATCTTAGCTTTAAGGACTAGATGATTTAAGGGAAAGCCCTAAAGCATGAATTAGCTTTAAATACGTAAGAGTGTTTTATATTAATTTAGATTTCTCTGAGTTCAACTGAAATAGTAGATGTCTAGAGTTTCTAATGAAGGTCAATTCTTATCATCCTTTTGAAGTTGAGAAGAAATTAGAAGAAAAGGAAGCTGAGAAAAAAGCAGCAGCCTCCCTGGCTGAGCTTCCACTTCCCACACCTCCTCCCACTCCTCCTCCTGAACCAGAAAAAGAGAAGGAAATTCATCTTCAGCATGTGCCTTCAAAAACTCCTACTGCAAAAGGAAAACCTCAATCAGGTGATTGACAGAATGATTTATAATCCTGTTTTTCAGTTTCTTATTTTTACTCAGTAAAGAATTATAAATTATAGTCTATCTACATTCAGACTTTGGGCAACTTCAATCATATGAAACAAGGCTTTACACTTAGATGGAAGTGGAAAAGCCCTCAGAGTAGCTAAAAGTGTAGTTGTTACAAAGCCCAGCTTCTTCACTGTGTAGGAGGAGACATGGAGTCATCACACCTAGGTCTACTGATTAAAGTAAGATTACAGATGAGAAGAGGAAAAGGCACAGAGTAACACATAACTTCAGGCAGATCAAGAGGATACATGTCTGTTTGCTGAACTATAGAGTTACATTTATGTAACGAGTAAGAACATCTTAATAAAATAAGAATGAGTATAGCTGGTTTTCCACCAGAATAAAGGAACAAATTAACAGCAACCATTAGAACTAGAATTTATATGTAATTGTAAATCTTCAGGAATACGTGATTATAAAAGTATAGAAACAAGCTCCTGCCATCTCAGTAAACATATATTTATGGACATAGAGACAAAGAGCCTAGATAGAGAACAATTTTAGTTTAAGTTTTTTCTAGATCCTTAACCGCTAAGGACCATAAGTCTAGCATTAAGTGGTAGACAATGAATATAATGACAAAAGTGAAGTGCTTAATTGTTGTAATGCATGATATTGGTAGAGTGTCAGTATCCATTTGTGTGTGTATATAAAACAAATGAGGCTCTGGTTTCTAGTTTCAGCTTTATAAATGGCTGACTGTGCAGTTACACCATGTCTACCTAAGTATCTTTGATACTGTGTCATGACCACATTTCTAAACTCCATAGTCTTTCTGCCTCACGGAGATTTGAGATAGGTCTGAATTTTTAAAATTAAACTTATTCATATTAAACAAAGACATTTGAAGACTTTAGTAAGATATGTTATGGTATATTAAAGACCATTTCACTCCAGGAAATTAGAAATTAACTACAGGCAAAATACACACACCCTAAAAAATGCTTTTATCATGTCAACAATAAAACACAAAAACATGAATTAAATATACACCCTTTTCCCACTGTCTCATTAGGAAATTAAAAAACAATTCAGAGGTCTAGAGGAAAATGGAAATGTTTTAAATGGTTTTTAGAACTGGGGAAGACAGGCCGAGCATGGTGGCTCATCCCTGTAATCCCAGCACTTTGGGAGGCTGAGGTGGGCTGATCACCAGAGATCAGGAGTTCGAGACCCGCCTGGCCAACATGGCAAAACCCCATCTCTACCAAAAATACAAAAATTAGCTGGGCGTGGTGGCAGGCGCCTGTAATCCCAGCTGCTTGGGAGGCTGAGGCAGGAGAATTGCTTGAACCTGGGAGGTGAAGGTTGCAGTGAGCTGCGATCGTGCCACTGCACTCCAGCCTGGGGGATAGAGTGAAACTCTACCTCCAAAAAAAAAAAAAGAAAAGAAAAAGAACTGGGGAAGACAGTTTTCACAGTGGGTCAGGTGAGCCTGGAATTATCGAATATGGTCCTTTAACCTATAGCTATGGCTCTACAACTCTTGCTCCTCCTCAGCTTGCTCCAGTCAAGAGTATCTATGTATCTGAGCAGTTTCCTGAAACCAAACTCTAGTGTTTCTGATCAGGACCAGCTCAGTCTTTAAGTTTCTGAAGTTTGTTTGCTATTTTATAATTGTATTCTTGAATACTGTGCATTGAAGAAATAATAAATCTATTATTGCTTTAAAGAGTCGTTGTACTTGTCTTTTTTTTCCCCACCAAGGTCAGGGCTAGTGCCTGATATTTAAGAATGTTTAGAAAGGTTAATCTCCAGAGTCCTAATTGCTGCCACCCAACCTCACTGTGATGGACATTGATGGGGCAGGAGAGCAGACAGCACTGCCCCTGCAGCTCAGGGAAGCTTGGTTAGGCAGTTTGAGAGAGGAACATTTATCACAGGTTTTTAAAATTTTTTGTGTAAATAATTTACAAATTTTCCAAAATGGAACATTTGTAGAACTGAAAGCCTGAGGCTTCTGAACATGCCCTACTCAAGCATCTAATTACAATCTTCAGCAGAAGTTGAGATGAAAAGAGGAATTATTCACTAAAAAAACAAACAAAAATTTTAAAAAGGGCTAGAGGAGGCATAGTACATTGAATCCTAACAGTTATTTTGTTAAAAAATTGTTCTATATTTTATTCAGTTCCATATTTTAGATCTGCTTCCATTATACTTGGGATTAAATTTGAAAAACTCCATAGTTATGTCCCATTGAAGGGTCTGTTATCAAATGCAGTATCAATTGTCACCATTTAATTGAGAATTAGTTCTTAGTATGGCACAATAGAATAATACTACCTATACTTCTATTTAGGTTTTTCTTTCTTTCCTTCCTTCCCTCCCTCCCTTCTTTCCTTCCTTCCTTCCTTCCTTGCCTCCCTCCCTCGCTATCACCCCCCTCTTTCTTCCAAATTTAGTGGTCAACTATTTGGATTTTTAAACATTCATTTAGAGAGATTAACAAAGTCACTTGTCTTATTTCTGTGGAATCTTGGTTGTCATGTCTGTGATATTTAAATATAAGTGAGATCTGCTAGGCATTTATACATTCTTATAACTATCACTTCCAAATACAAAAAAATAGGTTAGAGGGAGTCTGTCTCCATCACAGGCATTTCAGTCGCCATACTGGTTCATCCTTTAAAATGAAGGAAAAAACTATATAGCCCAGGACCAAGGGAAGAAAATAATTAAATTCATTTGGTAAATAATGCAGGATGTAGTGAATTTTTTTTCAAGGAACAAACTCATTAATTGGGGCATCTCCAGATCATCAGTTTTCCAATTTCTCCCTTCCAATATATTTCTCAACTGTATCCCAGGGAATTTAAGATAAATATACTCACATCATTCTTTGCATTACCATTACAGTCAATGAAAATGTAGAAGTCACAAGGCAACCAAGCGTGTGACCAAGAGAAGTTCAAGGGTGCAATATATCAAAACAATGTGGTTATTTACCTCTTCTTCAAAGTGTTTGGCCATCATTTTTATCTTATTTGTTTTATTTATTTATTTAATTTTTAGAGACAGGGTCTCACTGTGTTGCCCAGGCCATACTCAAACTCCTGGGCTCAAGCCATCCTCTAGCCTCGACCTCATCAATAGCTGGGACTACAGGTGCATGCCACTGCCCCGGCTTTGGCATCATTTTTATTACAGATACAGTTGTCTTGTTGTATAGGCACATTCAGTTGAAATAAATCCAAATACAGCCATATGCTCCAAATGGATTTGTGATTATCTTTTAAAAACGCTACAGCTAGTTCCATTAAAGAGTTTATGATCAAATCCACTACCAAATGTTAATATTAAAGTTAGGACTAAACATCTCAATGTGACAGAATAATGCTGCTATTAGAGCTATCATTCCAGAAGTTTCAACCCAAAGTCTGTCTTCAGGATAATTTTAACTCAAAGTAAAGACCTGAGCCATTTTATGCAGTTCACAAATGTAACTGTTTACCTATGGGAAATAGCATTAGCTTGCTTACAACCATCTAGCCCAGGCTACTGAAGTAAATCATCAATGATTTTTGTGTGTTGAATTTTGTTTAGAAGCCCCCCATGGTAAGCAAGAATCTCTTCTGGAAGGAAAAGGGAAGAAAGGTGAGACCGCACTCAAAAGAAAAGGTACAGCAGATAAAAATAGATATAATTACATGTAATTCTGCATTTTATAACTATCTCAGTGAAAATAGCTAGATTTGTATAGTAGTATACATTGACCACTTCTCTCAGGCATTTGTAAATCATAAGCCGTTGCCAAAGAATATAGTCTCAAACTTTCTGCATTCTGGCGCTTGCCAAAGGCCCTGCTGAGAAAAGTGATGCTTGCGGGGATAATTTAGACAGTATCTAATACGCAGACTATCCATTCATCAGAGATATTTTAGCTGTTATCCTTGGGCTAAGCTGTGCCATCAGAAAGCTACATACTGAATCAAGTTTTCTTGGACCCCTTATTGAATTTCCTTTACTGATAAGCACTTTGGTAAAAAATAAAATAAAAATCTTACATTACCTTAGAACATTTACAAAACTAAGAAAGGAACCTTGGTACAATACTGTTAACTAAAGTAGAACATTTAATTTTTACCATCTATTTTTAGTGGAACTCTTGAAGTTTTTGAGACCTGTCTGCATTTTTTTGTAATCATTTAAGCCAGTAATTTATAAACAATTAAAAATATGAATTGGGGCTGGGTGCAGTGGCTCATGCCTGTAATCCCATCACTTTGGGAGGCTGAGGTGGGCAGATCCTGAGGTCAGGAGATGGAGACCATCCTGGCCAAGATGGTGAAACCCCATCTCTACTAAAAAAATACAAAAATTAGCCGGGCATGGTGGCACACACCTGTAGTCCCAACTACTCTACTCGGGAGGCTGAGGCAGGAGAATCCCTTGAATCTGGGAGACATGGAGGCCGCAGTGAGCCAAGACTGCACCACTGCACTCCAGCCTGGGCAACAGAGAGAGACTCTGTCTCAAAAAATATATATATATATTTATATATATTTTATATATAGTATGTATATTACATATAGTATATATTTTATATATATATGAATTCGAATTAACAAATGTTTACAGCTTGATGTAACTTCTTGGTGTAACTACATACTGGCAATGGATTTTAATGATTTTACTTTGTTCTAATTTGTATCTCATGCAAGGGATTTTAATTCTTGTTACTTGTTTGAGTTTCTTCAGAGAATTCTTCAACCATCAAAGAGTAAAGAGAACCTTGCAAATATTTTAGAGAACTTTGAGTTACTTTCCCCACCCCCAACCCCACTCCCTGCTTTTTTAAAGAATCATAAATTCCCTGGAAAATTTATGTCATGCATACACCCTCAATAAGTAAACTTTTAAAAGCCTGTTTATGAGGGCTGGTGTCCTTTTTAGGGTATTTGGATATGTACTCTGTAACTATTTTTTTAACAGTCAGGTACTTTTAAGTTATCTATTTGAGCATTAACATGTTATTTTTGTTGATGTTGTTTTATTGAAAATTATTTTGACCTGACATTAGTATTTGATATTTACTTTGTATTTTTTTTCTCAATATTACAATTCTATGGCTTCAGTTCTGAAATGCAAGCTATTAAGTCCAGCTTGTTTTTAGGTTAGGTTGGTTTGTCTTTTGGGTTTATTTTTATTTATTTATTTATTTATTTTTTGTCCCTGACTGCTTCCCTACTGCCCAGGTATCTTACAACTTAAATTAATCTGGTGGCGTTGCATTGCTTGCCTTTTTCAGTTAATTGTAAATGCCTATGGCTTTATCCATGTGACACTATCTCTAAAATATCAGCCTTGCAAAGTTTTTCTTCTGCATAATGTTTGATTATGAAACAATAATGTTTGATTTTAACTTGTTGTTTCTTGTTTTGAAACAGGGTCTCACTCTGTTGCCCAGGCTGGAGTGCAGCGATGTGATCATGGCTCATTGCAGCCTTGACCTCCTAGGATAAAGCAATCCTCCCACCCCAGCCTCCCGAGTAGCTGGGACAACAGGCATATGCCACCACGCCTGGCTAATTTTTGTATTTTTTTATAGAGATGGGGTTTCAGCATGTTGCCCAAGCTGGACTCAAACTCCTGGGCTCAAGCAATCTTCCCACCTCAGCCTTCCAAAGTGCTGGGATTACAGGCCTGAGCCATCACGCCTGGGCAATTTTAAGTTTTTATAGAATATTTATTGTAAAGAATTTTGTTAAGAACAGTTTTTCTGAAGACCATGTTTTCACTCAAAACTCATAATGACTTTCCTTAGTTTTCTAATTCAGTAGGCCAACTTTAATGTCCATTGAAATGAAATAAAACTTCCAGTTTTTTTAAAAAAAAAAGTCCTCCACAACTTAACATAGCAGTGGAGGTGAAACTTTTATTATACCAATAATAACCTAGTATTATATTTTCTGAAGGAATATTATGCCCACTACATCATTCAGTGGCCCCTATATGAAATCCTAGGTGATAAATGTCGTTCAGAATCAAGGGACAGGAAAATGTCTCTTCCTCTGGGTGATTAGATAATGGGCGCCTCTAAATGAGAGCATTTTCCTTTGTGTTTTGGCTGACTAGAAGTTCAGAAAAAAACTCATGGCTCAGGTTTAGTATCTGTGCAAGGACCTAGATCTGCATGTCTGCCTTCTAATTCCTCTCCTGATTTTGAACTTCTACTTTAAGTTATATTTTTCCTGACCCTAGTTTCATTTATGTTCTTTTCTCTATTTTACTTTATTTCTGTGAAATAGGGGGATATAATTTCTAAAGTAATTGATAGTTGGTGAAAGAAAATCCCAGGCTCTAAAAAGCATATCAGTTAGATTCATATTGAAGCTGCTGTAGCAACCAATTAACTAAAGATTGAAATGCAGTTATGGATGCATGCAATTTACTTCTTCCAGGTTCATTCAAGTGGCATTGTCATGAAGTATGTGTCTTTTTTAAACTGTTCATCACAAATTGCCAGTGCTGTTGCAGTCCAAGAGTGTGTAATGTTCAAAACATAACGTGCTAAAATAGACGTTTGGACATTTAAATATATATAACCATGATTCTCAAAGAGAATCTCACCCTTCTCCAATTATATGATATGATAGGTTTATATAACTAGAGCTAATTGGTGAGTTAACACTGAGATAAAAGTTTTAGTTAAAATTTTAAGGGCTATAATTTATGCTCAGCTCTCACTTGTTTACTAATAGAATAATTTTCATATTTAAATTACTCCTCCCTTTTTTCTCATCAGGATCAAAAAAGTAAATGAAACATCATTATAGAATTATCAAAAATAGAAATTAAAAAGACTTAGGTATATTAGGTACCAAAGCATCAAATTAGACATAATTAACAGATGCTCTAAGAGCATCCTTAATAAAAGCATACGGACTCCAAACAATTCATAAGCAAGCACAAGTTCAACAGCAAAATATATACATTGGAGCCATGTAGTTAGCTCAAATTAACTACAAAGACTTGCAAATATTTTTTGTTTTTATTTTACTATTCTATTGCATTAAATAATATTTGAAATAGGTGAACTCTCAAGATTTAGACAACTTTATGTTACATATAAATAATGTGGTTTTGGACTTCCTTCATGTGGAAGAAATGATTTCATTTCTTAATCTTTCAAATTAACACCATTGCAGGTGAACACCATTAATTGTTCATCTGTTTATTTCGCGAGCCATTTGATACCAATTATATTTAAAGAGCCTCTTAGTTGAGGAATCATATATTTTTTCCTTTCTTCAAACTTATTATTTCCTGCTGTTGATGTCTTTGATTCATTTATATTCTTCTCTGCATATTAGATCACTCTGTACCCTTCTCCCTCCCAAATCTTGACACTGAGATGCCATTAACAATGGTACTTAGAGTGTTCTTAAAAAATATTTCACCTCCTCTTGAACCCATTTGCCACTGTCCCATTATGTTTCTTCATTAAACAATGGCTTTTCAAACATATAGCCTTGCCCAGGAGAGACGTTAATTAGGAGCCAAATGAAGAAAGTTTTCAATAATCAACTAAATTCAGAAAATGCCAAGTTACATCAAGTTAAAATGTTTTTAATTACAGGATTTTTTTTTCTATAACATTGTGCATTTCAAAGAGAGCAGGGGACATCATATGTAAGATCCCAAGGCATTTTGGCTGCAGAATTCTTCTCCCTTGGAGGAATATCTGTTGGGACCAGAGTTCTCTGGAACACTTGGAAATCATGCCATCTTTAGTTCCGATGCTTTGCCACATGTATTAGTGTTAGTATTGTTCCAGTGCTTGCCTTCTGATTTGTCTTACAGGGTCAATTATTGTAGGTGCTACCAAGCCACTTAAAATAATAAATTTAGTAGCAATGTTATAAGCATTAATGTCGCAGGACTTTTCCTTAGTTCAGCTAAAGACGGGGTTCTTGTCCATCCCATGGCCATGAAAATTTAGGCTCACAGACGGCTTAAAGGGTGAGTAAAACAGGGTTTTATTGGGTGAAAAGGGAAAAAAAGAGGGAAACAGGGACTCTCGCAAGGCCAGAGCCCCTCCGCTAGAGCCCTTCCTGCCTGGCAGTTTGAATCCCAGTTTCCACACAGGAAAAGGAGGGGCCAGGCTTCTCCCCACCGCAAATGATGTGAACTTCCCAAGGCTCCACCTTAGTGGGCAGGCTGGTTGGAGTTTCTCCAGGGACCGCCTGCCACCTGGCTGTCTCATTCCCCTCTCTAAAGAAGTACATCTAGCTAACTGTTGTTAGATTAAGGATAAGGACGAAGACCGATCTTAACGCTTCCTGCTGGCAGGGGGCGCTGTTTTGGGGAAATGGCAGTCAGAGCTCCCTCTATTTTAAATTGGTCATAGAGTTATCATTTGTACTTCATCAGAGATTCAGGTCAAAGCAAAATCATTATATAGAAAAATATATCAAATTGTGAAAATTGTCAGTTACTGCCTAAACACTTAAATTTTTCTAAATTTTATATAATTTAGATATAACTTCAGATCTATAGATAATAGATACTGTTTTTAAATATATAAGTAGAGATTACCTAAACTGCCCACAAGATATAATTAACAATTTCTCCTCTACTTATAATCCACTTATTTTTAACTAACATAAAAGTGGAAGATTTATTTGCTTTTCTAAGCAGCATTATCATTAAATAATACTCATTAAAGATATATTTTGGAGGAAGAAAGTGCTCCTAATTCTACAGGTATCTGTAAACTGCATCTAAAAATTTTAATAAATAATCTAAAGGTAAGTGGAATTTTAAACGGGGTGAATTTCCAAACTGTAATAACTTCATCTTTTCAGGGAATATTAGTACTCTCTGAGTTAAGGACCAAGGTTGTTCATACCATAGGGTACCACTTAACAGATCTAGATTCCCCTCTTGATGTTATCAGGGAAAGTGAAGTGAATGTCCTTTTCGGATTCTGAATTGAAAATTAGACCTCCTCTTTCTCGTTTTCTTCCCAAGCACCCATCCCCCTTTCCTTCCCTCCCCTTCCTTTCCTTCCCTTCCCTTCCTTTCCTTCCCTTTCTTTTCCTTTCTCTTTCTCTCATGCCTTGATTCTGCCAGGCTTATGGCAAAGCAACTACCTTCATCTTTATTCCCTAACTGTAGCAATAAATATAATTTCCCTACAGAAACCCTGTGTCATGTGCAGAGAATGTTCAGGGGCTACAACAGCCCCTCTTCTCCCCTGCATCCCTCACCTACTCCAGCTGACTCTTATAATATCCTCCTTTCTCTCTGCCCTCTTACCTGGTCTCCAAGGGATACCAAGAGCACCACTCATGTTCTAGCTACCTTCTTTCTCATTCAGGGTGGAGAGTTTAATTTGCCAGTTTCTGAAATAGTAAGTGAAATACACTTTATTCTAGAGTCTAAACTTTATAAAAGTCACATGTTCATTGTCAAAGCAAGGACAGTGATGAAAATAAAGTATCAAATATATTAGTAATTTGGATAGGTTGGTTGCTTTAAAACACTTACTATTATTAATATTATTGGTTAATTTGGGGGCTGTGGAGAATAAGGATTTTTTGTAAGACTCCTCAAAAAAGCTTAAAAATTAGTTAATGAATCACCCTTATGAAGATTATGAAGATAATGAATCACCATTATGAAGACCTGAAATCCATGGCAATTATAGATGTATTCATCCACTAGAATTCTGTCCCATTCGTTTACTTGTATTGGAATAATTTGATATGCATGTTTAAGGTTCTCCTAAAGGAAAATCATCAGGAGGAAAAGTACCAGTAAAGAAATCACCTGCTGACTCTACAGATACATCACCTGTTGCAATAGTGCCGCAGCCACCTAAGCCAGGATCAGAAGAATGGGTCTATGTGAATGAACCAGTTCCTGAGGTATGGCCATTTAGAATCAAGCTGGTAGAATTCATTCTTTTTCCTGCATATAGTAAGATTCACACTGTCATTTGCAACATCCTGAAGGCCTTTTACAGCAGGTAATATATATCTATCCATCTGAGATTTTTTTTAGAGACTACTCAATGACCCATATCTCATCCTTTCTCCTACTTGAGTTTCTGAGTCATGCTTTGAACTGCTATTTAGTGCTAAAATGAGGGGAACAAATGGGTTCTGTAAGGAACAATTTTCTTCTCAAGAACACACAGAGATGCAGATTCCTGGAAGAATGACTTCCCCAGAACACATATCCAGCAAATTTCTAGCCTTCTATTCATGTTTTAATATCCCCATCATAATGCTTTTAAATGAAGTTTAACCTTTGACTTTTTAGAAGTAGAAGAATATTTTTGGAGCTAACTAAACCCATAAAAGAACAGACAGCTATCTGACCTGGGAACGTTAATGGGTATGCTGGTATAAGGCAAGGAGATGTCCCAGGGGAGCGCTGGAAGCTCCGCCTAGCTCAACTCGCAAGGCCCAGTTGCCATCTACTATTTTTGCTTGCTTTAACAGATGAACTCTCAGAAAGTCCACAGAATGGTCCTTCCTTTAAAACTTTTTAAACAGCAAAGAGCTTTTTAAAAGACAAGGTCTCTTTCTCCCTCATTCCAGTCCCCAATGATCTCTTACTCTGATGAACTCAGTAGCAACCATCTGTGCCAGGCATTTGAGACCCGATTATGAAATGCAACAATTGTGGTGTTGCTGTTATTATTGAGCTTTCCTAGGGATATGTCTTCTCTCCCAATTAAATTATAAACTCTTTGGCGAGGGTAGGAACATGGAATAATTCAATGTATTCAACACAAACACAGTACAGAGTATGTAACAGATTCTTGATAGGTTTCTAATTGATTAATTAGCATTGAGAGTGAAATTAGAGCAGAAAATATTTAAAATTGAGAACATTAAGTGATATAATTATGGAGGTATGTAATTGACCTCACAGCCAAACAGAAGCTACTTTAATATATATATTAATATTAATATATATGTAGGTTCAAAAACTTAGCATAGAAGCGAGATACAGAAGTGGGTGTTAGGAATGAGATAAAATTAAAATGAT
This sequence comes from Hylobates moloch, assembly GCF_009828535.3. Taxonomy (NCBI): domain Eukaryota; kingdom Metazoa; phylum Chordata; class Mammalia; order Primates; family Hylobatidae; genus Hylobates; species Hylobates moloch. The sequence goes on from NW_026652292.1 coordinate 32,194,652, forward strand.
ACAATATGGTAAGTGATGGGGAGTGTGGGGCAAAAACACTTAAATTCATTCCTTAACTCCAAAATTTGAAGCCCTTGTAAGAAATCCATAGAGGACAAGAGAGAAATAAAATCAGGAATTTTTTTAAAACAAAATTAACATTGAAATATGGCACCAGCTCCACGTAGATCTTCCAGCATTCAGGATTCTATAGAAAACATGATAATTTGAGGAGAGTAGAATTAAAGACTATTTACACATGTGTAGGCAATAAGTATGGCAACCTACAAGGATTAGATTATTCCCTCTCCTCCAGCAAGGGACAGCTGGGGGTCACTACGGCCCCTAGGCTGAGGAGGTGCAGAAAGAGAGTAGATCCTTGGGCCTCAAGAGAACTTCTGCACTTAGAGGGCCATCTGACAGGAGCTGTGGCCTTCCCCAGAGGGATGCAGTGCGACCCCGCAAACAGGAGCAGAAAAATACTCTGGTGAAGAAGATGGAGGACCAAGGAGTTTCCTGAAGTACTTACATACATTAGCCTCCCCAGGCACTAAGCAAAGTGAAGGAAACTCATGTGGAGGGCCATGGAAGATGTGCAGCACAGACCTCTCATTTCCTATGTAAGGCCAGGTAGCAAACACCATTTGCTACAGCAAAACATGCCCAGTCTAGTTCATTTCCACTCTGGACTCCCCACACGTGAACTGCTGAGTTTACCTGCTGATATGGTTTTGCTGTGTCCCTTCCCAAATCTCAAATTGAATTGTATCCCCCAGAATTCCCACGTGTTGTGGGAGAGGCTCAGGGGAGATAATTGAATCATAGGGGCCAGTCTTCACCATGCTGTTCTCGTGATAGTGAACGAGTCTCACAAGATCTGATGGGCTTAACAGGAGCTTCCGCTTTTGCTTCTTCCTCATTTTCTCTTGACACTGCCATGTAAGAAGTGTCTTTCGCCTCACACCATGATTCTGAGGCCTCCCCAGCCATGTGGAACTGTAAGTCCAATTAAACCTTTTTCTTCCCAGTCTCAAGTATGCCTTTATCAGCTGCATGAAAACGGACTAATACACCTGCCAAGGAAGAGGAAGACAGATGCCCAGTTCAACTTGGATTTCAGTTAAACAACAAATTTAACTGAGAATCCTGTACTTTATCTGGTAACCCTGTTTCCAGACCTTCTAAGGGCCCCAGGTCAACCTTACTTCAACAGGCAAATGGAGGGAGAGAGATTGAAAAGAGAGGCTGCTTCCATATAGCATTCAGGTAGCAGCCAAATGCGAGGAGACCCTGGGATCTCTTCCCTTTGCCAGCCACAAGCGAAGGTGCAGAGAGAACGCAGAAGGCAGTTAGAGTGAAAGATCTTTGCTTCCAGCCTGTGGAGTCACAAGAACAGCCTCCCCAGACCAGGACTCCACGAAAGAGGCAGCCATGCCTCGGGCCATGTGGCCCATGTAGTGCCCTCACCCTCGCTTACATTCAACCAACCTGTAGCAGCACTCCTCCCTGAAACTGGGCCCAGGGGCCACAGGGCCATGTGTGCTGGGTTTGGAAACCTGTCCTCCTTCAGGAGGCTGACAGACATAGGACTCTATGGCCAAAAGTATAACTCAGATTAAAGCATAGCTTTTGATCAATTCTCTACCGGCCTTGCAGACAATTTCAACATTCAAAATATAGAGGGGGCTATGGAGGACTTCTGCTTCAAATTTAGTACTGACCAACAAACATGGACAGTTAGGTAAATGGAAATGATGAATAATTTAGGAGAAAGTACTAATAAAGGAGGTGTAATAATAAAGGAAGGATCTGGCAGAACATAAGAAACATGTGCCCTATTTATCAGGAAAGCATATTTCAAACCTATAGTGAAATCATAATCGGCCTCTAAACGGGAATAAGGCTCTAAGAGAAATGGATGGGCTCAAATCAGAAGAAAATTTGCCCTTAAAATCCCAATTATGTACCAAAGAAACTAATGTGATCCCAGGACATTTTACAGGGGAGAGGGGCAGTGGGCGGGGGATACTCAAAAAATTAGAGAAAATTATGAAAGGATAGGAATTTAGTGAGTGTCTAGCCCATCACAGGCACTCGAACGTTGAAAGAATACAGTCAAGGGTATGCGTAGATGTCTCTGCCAAAATGCCAAAAATGAAAAGATTTGTAGTTACATTGTCTAAGAAGATAATAGAAGACTGAAAATGGAAACCCAGCTTGGGTAACCTGAAATCCTCTTAAATGAGAAAAGAAATGAAGTCAAATTAATCAATGGTAGTAATAAGGTTTTGTGAATCCTAAAGACTTGGTGGACCCTCTTTAAGAAAAAAAGCACAAAATTGCAAATACAAAATCAGTCATGAAGTGAATATTTATTTAGAACTGATTTGTATTCAGTTAAGAAATATTTTTATAACTGGAAGAAACAGACAAGCACACAAACACTTTTTAGATGCCCTATACCCCTCTGTTATTCTTTATCTTTGCAGGTCTTTACGTATGACAATGATTTTGTAATCTCATTTTCCTATAGAGAGAACAGAAAGATAATTGAGGCTTCCCTCTAGCAAGCTTCATTGGATTTTTTAGTATTGATAGTTAGAACATTTTCTTTTAGCTTCATAACTCATTATGAAGGAAATGTGACAGAGAGGAAGTCAAATTGGAAAAAGACAGAAGACCTGACCAGTGGTACTTGAAGATGAATCTGTTGCTTGTATGAGCAAAGTACTAGGATCCTCTCAGGAACTTGGATGATGCCTGTGTAAAGTGAGGGTCTCTGAAACTTTAGAGAATATTGCCTTGGCTACTGAATTCCTACTATGATTTTGTGTTCTCTAACAAAGAGAAAACTGTTTAATTGGAAAGTACAGCTCTGAGCACCTCATTACATCCGTAAGTTCAAGTTCCCAGACCCAGAAAAATTACATCTCAGGGGCTGGAAGAACCTGCAGATATTACATTATCCATGACTCACAGAAATCACAGAGGGTACAGGGGATTCCAGAAAACTACATGCAGGCAAATGCCTAAATACTTAAGAAAAGGCAGTGGGACTTAGTAACATACAGACCAATAATTTATACATTAATTATTGTTGTAATTTAAGAGCAAATTATTAAACACATTACTTTTGAGCACTTATAAAATATAAAGGTGATCATTTGGAGCCCGCACAGCAAGAATAAGTCTTGTTGAGCTGACCCATTCCTGCTCTAGCCTTGAGAGCAAGCTGGATATGTGGATCAGGGAGTACCATAGACATAGTATCTCTTGAGTTCAAAATAGTATTTGACAATTTATTCACGAAGTCATTGTAGAGAAATGAGGGCTGTGAGCAGGATATTAATTCAGTTCAACCTATTCTTAGGAGGCAACTCTTCATGCACACAGTGTTGATTAATGGATTGAAGTTGACTAGGAGGTAGGTTTAGTGGTGTGCTTTTTAAAAATGGTCTTTAGCACCACTGTGGATATCACTTTCTTTAAGAGAGATTATGACAAACTAGAAACCAGAGAGAGAAATAGGTCAGGAAAGGGTGTTGAAATAATGTTAGAGGGTCATTAAAAGAACTGTAAATGTTTAATTTAGATACATGAACCCTTGAGGTATGGTTAGACATAAGATCTTAGGCTTTTAGAACTAGTTGGAGCCATACAGTCTCCAAAAAATTTAATATGATGATAAAACTGGGTTCAAATGAGCCTGTTTATATCCATGTTAACATTTATTGAGCACTCATTATGTGCAAATGCTGTACTCAGTTCTGGGAACACGAAAGCAAGCAAGTTGCAATTGCCATGTCCAAGGACACAATCTACTTGGAGCCAGAGGTATAAACAATAGTTGCCCCTTATTTGCAGTTTCACTTTATGATTTCAATTACCCACAGTACAGTACAATGAGGTATTTTGAGTAAGAGAAAGAAAGAGCCCATAATCACATAACTTTTTTTACAGTATATTGTTATAATTGTTCTATTTTATTATTAGTTAATATTTTACTGTGCCTGATTATGAATTAAATTATATCATAGGAATGTATGCATAGGAAAAAGCATTGTACATACAGGGTTTAGTACTATCTTCAGTTTCAGGCATCCCCTGTGGGTCTTGGAACATATCCCCCTGATAAATGGGACTTCTGTAAGCAACCAATTACAACACAGGTTTTTTTTGTTTTGTTTTGTTTTTTGAGATGGAGTCTCACTCTGTTGCCCGGGCTAGAGTGCAGTGGCATGATCTCGGCTCACTGCAAGCACCGCCTCCCAGGTTCACGCCATTCTCCTGCCTCAGCCTCCTGAGTAGCTGGGACTACAGGCGCCCGCCACCACGCCCGGCTAGTTTTTTGTATTTTTAGTAGAGACGGGGTTTCACCGTCTTAGCCAGGATGGTCTCAATCTCCTCACCTCGTGATCCGCCCGCCTTGTGTAATCCCAAAGTGTTGGGATTACAACACAGTTTTGTAGTTTCCTCTATAACAAGACTATAAACTGTCATAACAACTTAGAGACGGAATAATACATTTTATTTAGAATGTCAAAAAAGGCCCCCACTGCAAATTACCTTTTAAAGTATGAATTCATTGGGTAGGGAATATTATAGGAAGAGAGAATCCCAGTCTGAGAGATTGGCTCAGTGCATCGGGAGCAGAAGGTTTAAGGACACAGCTTTAGGAGGCAGTTCACAGGAAGGCAGGCGCCAGATTTAGAAGGATCTTAAAATCTGTGCTAAAGTGTTTGGACTTCATCTGCATGGTAGTGGGAACCACGGAATGTTTTTCAGCAAGAAAGTAACAGGTTGGAGTAATTTTCACTACAATAACTCAGAGAGACAGTACAGTGAATTGTTAAAAAAATAAAAGTGGATTGTGACTGGTCTATGTTCAAATCCCAGCTATGTCACTCAGCAGCTGCATGACCTTGTACAAGCTGTTTAACCTCTGTTGCTTCAATTGCCTCATCTTTAAATTCTAAGAGTCATAGAAACAAATCTTTTAAGTTGTTGTAGGAATTTAGTGAGTTAGTCCACATAAAGCCCTTTGAACAGAATCTGGCACAAAGTAGGTTCTCAATAAGTATTCATTGTTTTAAGAATAGAAGGTAATTCAAGGATATTGAAAGGAATCACAGAGACCTGTTTGGAGGCCCCTGTACTGCTCTAGACAAGAACTAATAAAGGCTTGAAGGAAGGCAATGACATAGGGAAAGAGGGAGGAAGGGATAGAATCTGGGAACGGTTCAGAAACTGGGTCTTACCCACTTCTCAGATGTCGTCTTTCTCCAGTCCTTCTTTGTTTCACCAAGCCCTGCAAACACTAGCCTGCATTCTCTCCTTTGCATATGCCAAGAACATTCCCACCACAGTGCCTTTGCATCTGCTGTTCCTTCTGTTCAGAGTGCTCTTCCTCTAAATCAGTGGTGTCCAATCTTTTGGCTTCCCCGGGCCACAAGGGAAGAATAATTCTCTTGGGCCACTCATAAAATACACTAACACCAATAGTAGCTAATGAGCTGAAAAAAAGAAAATCACAAAAACATAGTGTTTTAAGGAAGTTTACAAATTTATGTTGGGCCACATTCAAAGCTGTCCTGGGCTGTCTGTGACCCACAGGCCATGGATTAGACAAGCTTGCCCTAAATCTTCCTTCTTCTCAATGCCAACTGCAATGCTGCTTAATGCAGAGGCCTTTCCTGACCATGCTAAACAAAGCAGCACCTCTGTCACTTCACAGCACTTAGTATGTGAATTGCGTTTTTGTTTTTTTTTTTGAGACGGAGTCTCACTCTGTCACCAGGCTGGAGTACACTGGTGCAATCTCAGCTCACTGCAACCTCTGCCTCCCGGGTTCAGGCAATTCTCCTGCCTCAGCCTCCCGAGTAGCTGAGACTACAGGTGCATACCACCACGCCCGGCTAATTTTTGTATTTTTAATAGAGATGGGGTTTCACCATGTTGGCCAGGATGTTCTCAATTTCCTGACCTCAAGATCCATCCGCCTCGGCCTCCCAAAGTGCTGGGATTATAGGCATGAGACACCACGCCCGGCCATGAATTGCTTTTTTATTGGCAAATTAAGTTGCCTAGGTCTTTAGTACTTACCTGCTTACTGGTTTTCTTAATTACTTATTACTTCTTCACTGTTTCCTATCTTCTATATGAATATAAGCTCCTAAAGCCAGCAACTCTGCCTTATTCACCACAAAATTTCTAGTACCTAGGAAAGTACCTACCTACATAGGATGACCACTTAGTGAATAATTTTTGGTTGATTTACTCATTGGTTTGGACAAAGTAAGACACATAAGTAATGACAGAATGACTTGGGTCAGATCTCATGTATCCTGAATCCCAGTCTTGCTCTCTCCTCACTAATGATACCAGTCTTCAAATATCTGACAGGCTGCCATAAGAAACATAGTGTGAGTGTAGTCTGTCCTTCTCCAAAGAGAATAGCTAGGACTAAGTGGAAATTACAGAAAGACAAATTTCTGCTCAACAGAAGAAAAAATTTTCCAGTAACATGAGTTGTGCGACACTGAAGGAGGCTGCCTTGAAATTCTGTGCTTGATACATACATAAGGTCCACAGGGAGATTAGATCATATATCTGTAGCATTTGGCATTTCTTGATTGGAGAGGAAATTAGCCTAGATGACCTCTAAGGTCTCCATGTGTAATTCCCTGAGTGAATAAATGCACAGCCAATAGGGAATAATGAGGATAGCAAGAATATACTAAATATAATATGGATCCTCAGCTTTATTCATTTAGATTATTTCTTGGTTTCGATTGTTTATTTGCATTATTAACGAAAATATAAAAGAAGCTTTCTGATTTTCATGATGCACACAGCAATGAAAGAACCTTCTAAATGTAATCAGAGAAATAACTCATCATCACACTGATATGAACACTAGGTGTTCTTCATGCTAGACAGTTTCCTAACTGAGACAAAATGTGTCACCTGTGATGATTCAATTTATTCATTCAATAACTATTCCTTGAGGGCCTACTATGTCCCAAACACTATGGTAATTAAAGAAAAGATGGCATGAGAGGACTTCAAAAAGCTTGTGGAAAAATTGAATTAAAAAATAAAATTAAAAAATAAGCCTTATTTCTCAATGTAAGCTTCAAGTTTAAGACACCTTTGTAGGAGATAATACCAACAATGTCGTCCATCCTTAAGGAAATGAGGATCCTAAGAGTTGAACCATGTCAATGCAGTCTTTTTTACATTATTTATTAAATAAAAATGGGTACCCTTTACAGATATTTCAAGATTAGGAAACAAAAAAAGATAGATGGAGCCAAATCAGAAATATGAGGTGGATTGTATTAGTTTGTTTCACAGTGCTATAAATACCCAAGATTGGGTCATTTATAAAAGAAAGAGGTTTAATTAACCCACACAGTTACACATGGCTGGGGAGGCCTTGGGAAACTTACAATCATGGCAGAGGGGAAAGCAGGAACATATTAACTACATGGAGGCAAGTGACAGAGTGTGTGTGTGTGTGTGTGTGTGTGTGTGTGTGTGTGTGAAGGAGGAACTATCAAACACTTATAAAACCATCATGTCGCATGACAACTAACTATCATGAGAACAGCATGGGGAAACCCCACCTTATGCTCCAATCACCTCCTACCAGGTCCTTCCCTTGACATATGGAGATTACAATTTGAGATGAGATTTGGGTGGAGACACAGAGCCAAACCATATCATGGATGCCTAATGATTTCCCATCAAGAGTTTTACAAAATTGGTCTTGTTTGATGAGGGGAATGAGCAGGAGAATTGTTTTGGTGGAGAAGAACTCTTCGCTGAAGCTTCTCAGTTGTTTTTCTGCTAAAGCTTTAGCAAACTTTCTCAAAATACTCTCATAATAAGCAGATGTTATTTTTCTTTGGCCCTCAGAAATTTCACAAGCAAAATGCCTGGAGCATCCAAAAAAAAAAAAACTGTTGCCATGACCTTTGCTCTTGACCCAGTCTGCTTTTACTTTGGTTGGACCACTTCCACCTCTTGGTAGCCATTGCTTTGATTGTGCTTTGTCTACAGGATCATACTGATAAAGCCACATGTCATCTCCTATTACAAATTCTTTGAAGAAATGCTTTAGAATCTTGATCTCACTTGTTAACAATTTCTTTTTTTGTCATATCCTCATTTATTAAACTTACATATATTAAATGTCATTACTCACCACTGTTCTCTCTTCTTTCACCTTGTCTTATGATTTTTTTATTATACTTTAAGTTTTAGGGTACATGTGCACAACGTGCAGGGTTTGTTACATATGTATACATGTGACATGGTGTGCTGCACCCATTAACTCATCATTTATATTAGGTATATCTCCTAATGCTATCCCTCCTTCCTACCCCCACTCCACAACAGGCCCCGGGATGTGATGTTCCCCTTCCTGTGTCCAAGTGTTCTCATTGTTCAATTCCCACCTAAGAGTGAGAACATGCTGTGTTTGGTTTTTTGTCCTTGCCATAGTTGGCTGAGAATGATGGTTGCCAGCTTCATCCATGTCCCTACAAAGGACATGAACGCATCATTTTTTATGCCTGCATATTATTCCATGGTGTATATGTGCCACATTTTCTTAATCCAGTCTATTATTGTTGGACATTTGGGTTGGTTCCAAGTCTTTGCTATTGTGAATAGTGCTGCAATAAACATACGTGTGCATGTGTCTTTATAGCAGCATGATTTATACTCCTTTGGATATATACCCAGTAATGGGATGGCTGGGTCAAATGGTATTTCCAGATCTAGATCCCTGAGGAATTGCCACACTGACTTCCACAATGGTTGAACTAGTTTACAGTCCCACCAAGAGTGTAAAAGTGTTCCCATTTCTCCACAGCCTCTCCAGCACCTGTTGTTTCCTGACTTTTTAATGATGGCCATTCTAACTGGTGTGAGATGGTATCTCATTGTGGTTTTGATTTGCATTTCTCTGATGGCCAGTGATGAGGAGCATTTTTTCATGAGTCTTTTGGCTGCATAAATGTCTTCTTTTAAGAAGTGTCTGTTCATATCCTTCACCCACTTTTTGATGGGGTTGTTTGTTTCCTTCTTGTAAATTTGTTTGAGTTCATTGTAGATTCTGGATATTAGCCCTTTGTCAGATGAGTAGATTGCAAAAATTTTCTCCCATTCTGTAGGCTGCCTGTTCACTCTGATGGTAGTTTCTTTTGCTGTGCAGAAGCTCTTTAGTTTGATTAGATCCCAATTGTCAATTTTGACTTTTGTTGCCATTGCTTTTGATGTTTTAGACATGAAGTCCTTGACTATGCCTATGTCCTGAATGGTATTGCCTAGGTTTCCTTCTAGGGTTTTTATGGTTTTAGGTCTAACATTCATGTCTTTAATCCATCTTGAATTAATTTTTGTATAAGGTGTAAGGAAGGGATCCAGTTTCAGCTTTCTACATATGGCTAGCCAGTTTTCCCAGCACCATTTATTAAATAGGGAATCCTTTCCCCATTTCTTGTTTTTGTCAGGTTTGTCAAAGATCATTGTTAGTGGCAGACAAGAGCAAAGCTTTCAATAGAAATTTTTAACAAGTTTTGACAAACTTGTTAAAAATTTCTATTGAAAGCTTTGCTCTTGTTTGCCGCTAATCTGGGCACAATGGTTTTGACATCCATCTAGTGGAAAGTTTGCTCAACTTTAATTTTTAGTCAGAGCTGTGCAAGCTGAACCAATTGAGATGTCTGTGGGGTTGGCTATTGTTCTGCTGTTAATCATTGGCTCTCTTCAGTGAGGGAACAAAAAGTTAATTTTTTCTTTGAAAATGGATATGGATTGGTCTACTGCTGCAGGCTTCATCTTCAACATTATCTCGTCTCTTCTTAAGATGAGTTAGTAAACTGCTAATTTCTTTGGAACATTGTGCCTATAAACTTTTTGTAAAGCATCAATGATTTCACCATTCTTCCTCCCAACCTTTACCAGCAATTTGATATTTGTTCTTGTTTCAATTTTTGCAGAATTCATGTTGCTGATAGGGGCTCTTTTCAAACTGATACCTTGTCTTTCTCAGTGTCTGAAACTACATCGTCTTCAGATGTGTTCAAACATGTTATAAAAACTATGCATTAATTTTGAAATTTTGAATTTTGAATTTCAAAATTCATGCATAGTTTTTTCATAATATGCATTTTCATAAACTTTTTGAAGAGTCTTCTTATAATGGTAAACAAGACAGTTTCTGGCTTTATGGGACTGCCATTCTAGAGATGAGTATAGACAAGTAAATGATGATGTTACAATTAACGTCATCAGTGTTATGATGGGAAAAGTACTGGATACTAAGGGAGAACCTCAGAACCTCAGTGGGTGACCTTGCAGACTTGTTGGATCTGGGAAGGATTTCTGGAATAAATAATTATTTTTTTAGATGGAATTTCGCTGTTGTTGCCCAGGCTGGAGTGCAACAGCACAATCTTTGCTCACTGCAAGCTCCGCCTCCCAGGTTCAAGCAATTCTCCTGCCTCTGCCTCCCAAGTAGCTGGGACTGGCACATACCACCACACCTGGCTAATTTTTTGTATTTTTAGTAGAGACAGGCTTTCTTGATGTTGGCTAGGCTGGTCTAGAACTCCTGACCTTAGGTGATCTGCCCACCTTGGCCTCCCAAAGTGCTGGGATTACAGGCATAAGCCACCACGACCAGCTCCCCCCCAATTTCTGGAATAAATAATATCTGGGCTGAGACATGGAGGATTATTTGGAATATGAATTTGCTGGAGTGGGGGGCGTGTGAGAGAAGAGGAGCAAGAAGTCTCACAGGGAATGCTTTATGTAATTGCAGTTGCATCTTGACCTTTTTGCTTGGGACTGTTCTTTTGACTCTATTATTCAGAAGAACTTTCATTCTGAAGTAACAATTTCTACACTTTACCATTTAACAGGAAATGCCTTCGTTTTTAGTACCTTACTGGGAACTAATAGAAAATTCTTATATAAACACCATCAAAACAGTACTCAGGCATCTGAGGGAAGACCAGCATACTGTGCTTGCTTACTTATATGAGATTAGGTAAGTAATGTTTCCAAAGTCAGAATTTTACAGTCTAGAGGCATGACATATAAAATTTGTCTCATTAATGTCTACAGAACAAGTTTCCAGGAGTTTCTAAAGCGTCCAGATCACAAGCAAGATTTTGTAGCTCAATGGCAGGCTGATTTCAACTCCCTTCCTGATGACCTGTGGGATGATGAGGAAACAAAGGCTGAACTACACCAACGAGTGAATGTAAGGAAATAGTGACCTATTGGGACAGGGTTAGCTGGCTTTCATATCTTGTCCTGCAACACCCCAACTCATTTGCTCCTTACTTTTGTGAAGTATGAAGATGAGAAAGAAAATGGTTTGAACTATTAACCAGGTAACTTTCAAGAGCAGTGGCTTTTCCGCACTTTGAGTTTAGAATGAGAATACCATAGCAACACTTCTGGAAAGAGGGGCCAAAGTCCGCACTGCGAGAGCATTCTTGGCATCTGTCTTGTAGATTTCTAGTCCCTTAGTCCCTTTGTGGGTCAATGTACCTGTGTTTATGCCTGGTGTTAATCACATTCCTGTCTTGAGCACAGTTACACATTTGGTTGATAGCAAGGAGAAGAGGAATGAGGGAATGACATGGAAAACCTAGAATTACCTCTATTGAATAGATCTCTTAAAGGCTGGTACTAAATATTACACATCTTTGTATCTCCAGCAAGCCCAATTCCTGGTAGTGCTCCAGCAAGCACAATGACAAGCAGATTTTCATAAATTCATGAGTGAATTATATTACCCTGATGCTTTAGAAAGGGTCCTCTGATGTATAGAAAGCCTGATTTCATTCTCTTACCCTTCATCTTTCCTTTTAAATTGACACCCCCCCTTATCCCATCAGAGGGATACCTTGCCACTACCTTAAGTATAGATTACTAACAGTCAAAACTGATTATGACCTAAATATTGATTTATGTAATTAAAACATTGCCAATCTCAAATCCATGCCTCATTCATTTGCTCAATAAATACTTATCGAGCATCTATTATGGTCCTAGCATCATTAAAGAGGCTAGGGATTCAGCAGTGAACAAAATAAATCTGTGACCACAGGGTGTTTATATCTTTGTGTCCAGGAGACACAGAATAAGCAATAAACAGATAAGCATATAGTGAATGTGTCCTTAGTCATAAGAGCCATGTAGAGAGCAAGAAAGCAAGGCAAGGGGAAAAGAATGTTGGATGTACCCTTTTGTAAACAGTGGCTGTGGAAAATCTCACTGAGAAGGTGACATTTGAACAGACTGACGACAGAAGTGATTGGGTAAGCCATGTGACTATTTGGAGAAAGGGTGTATGAGGCACAGATGAAAGCAAGAGCGATGGCACTGAAGGGGGAGGACACTTGGTGTGTTTGAAGAATAGCAAGGAGGCTGGTATGTCTGGAGCAGAGTGAGCTAGGCAACAATTGGCTGATGATAGGGTCAGAGAGATTTTTAGGTAACCAGATTACCTAAGTCCTTGGAGGTTATTATGAGAATATTGCTATTGATCTGAGTGAGACGGGAAGCATTGCTATCTGGTTTTGAAAGAGTCTACAGTAGAGTAAAAACAGCAGGAAGACACGTTGGAACCAGATGGGAAGCTTTTGCAATAGAAGCAAGGCATCATTGTGGCTTGGGTGATAGGGTGGGTGCTGAAGGGTTTAACCCAATAGGTATTCAAATGTCTTGGTAAAATTGAAGTATTTTGCCTATTCTTTGACACCCCTCAAAGAGTAATTAATATCTATATAAACCCTACAACTTTTTTTCTGTTTTCTTTTTCCTACCTATTCATAAAGCCAACCTTCCTGTGTACTTCTTCCCCAATGTTAGTCAGGTGATTGTTGGCAAAGAATGAGAGGATTTGGAAATTTAAAATATCTTATTTGGGATTTCCTTTTTCCTAATTCCAAATGCAACATATGTTTATTGTAGATAAATTAGATAAGAAGCAAAATTTAAAATGACAAATCCCTAATAGACAACGGTGGTTGTTTTTACAAAAATTTGATAGCAAAATATGTATTGTTTTGTAACATTCTTTTTAAGTAAATAGAATATGTTTTCTTTTTCAATAAACATTCATCTACAACATCATTTTTATGACTAAAGGATATGACTAGTGGACTATATCATTTATTTTACAGATTTCTATGTTTAGTCACCATCTTATTAACAGTTTCTTGAGCACCAACATTTTATTACAGAGAATTTTACAGTAAAATTTCATCCAGCTATTGACTACACCTTAATTATTTCCATTGGCAAACTTTTTTAAGTGAAAATTGTCTAAGATTATGCTTATTTTTAAGGTTTTTAAAATATATTAAAAATTTACAAATTTGAAAACTTTACACAGTAAGAACTTGTAAATTTTACTCCAACAGATTATGCAAATATCAGATTTGTATATTTTAAATTATGCAAATATTTTAAATCTAAATTATTAGATTTATATCAAATATTAGATTCTTTTTCATTAATCTTTGCCAATTTAATGGGTAAAAATATGAACATATTCCTATAATTTACATTTTTTCTTCAATTTACAATTGAAGTTGACCATTTCCTCCTGAGTTTAATGGTCATTTATTTTGCACCTCCTGAAACCTGTTTGTGATTTCTGCCCCTTTTTCTGATGGAACATGCTCTGTTCCTTACTGACTTCTAAGATCTTTGTATATATTAAGGAAACAAGCCATCTGTTGATCATAAAGTACATATATATTCCCAGTTTGATGTTTGAGATGAGTATTAATATACAGAAGGTTTTTCATGTTCATATAAATAAGGAAATTACCTTTATAGCTTTTTTGTGATCAATTAAAAAATACTTCACCCCAAGATTATATAGAAATGTAACACAATTTTAAATAATTTTATAATTCTTTATTTACTTTTAAATATTTAAAATATTATGTTACTTCGATAGGAATCCCATTTTATTTTTTTCAGAAAGTTAATCCAATGATGTGAGAAGACTCTAAAATATATTAACACAGACTGTTTACATATAATATATACATATATATTACATGTGAATATTTAGCTACATTGTTAGATATGGTGGACACACTCCCTTCTATTTTTCTTCCTTGTTATTAGGCATGAAAGAATAGAAATAAATATAACTTCAAAAAGAAGCTAGAAAATAAAGCTGAGGAAAGGAGAAAGGAATTAATGAAGATAATTCTTAAAAACTTGGAATTAAATTTAAAATTTGGCAAATAAAACATATTAAACTTAAAATTCAATCCAGGCAATAAAGGCAGAGAAACCTATAGAAAGAATAGTCAAGGGAAGAAAAATAAACTTTGAATAGAAATTTGGATATTAGAAAATATCCATGGATACTAGAAAACAACATACATAATTTTTACTTGGAAAGTTCAGTAAGTTTTGGCCAAATCAACCTTATCAAAGATATTATAACATTTTTAGCAGTGGATCTTCAGCAACAGTATACAGTAGAGAAACTTCTGAAGTTAAGTTAAAAAAAATAAATAAACCTGCCTTTGCTTTATTCCCTATGACCAAACTCATTAGATTTGGTATAAATCCTTGTATCACATTTATTTTTAAAAGGGTACAGGTAATTCTGATTGAAATAACCACTCTATTCCTTTTATTTTAAAACATTTTTATAGCTAGATGATCTTGTAAAAACTGGTGAAAGTAAGTGAAAAACTCCTGTGACTAAAACATTTCTATCCATTTTCCTTGCTACTGTTTTTGATTTTCATCAATTTTAAGGCAGCAACAGTAATAGCTAAACGCTGAGCATGCACTATGTTCTGGCACTGTCTTTTTCATCCCCACAACCACCCTCTGAGGCAGGCACTAGTAATACTCCCATTTTATAGATGAACAAATATGGTAAAGAAGCCAACATGGTAAGCAGTAGTGTTGGGATTCTGTGCCCAAGTTGCCCTGTTCCTCATTATGGTATAAAATCTTTGCATCCAAAGTGCTTTTTGTCTTAAATTTGACTTCTACCTGATATCAGTACCGTAAACCTTGCTTTATTTTTAATTTGTATGTGGTCATATAAGTTTCCACACTGACCTTTTTGTGTCATTTTGTTTTATGTATCTCTAGTAAGTACCACATAAGTTGAATGTGGATTTTTACCCAGTGGAAAGTTTTTACAACTTTTGTAAGAATAGACATTTATAATGATTTAGTCTGCATGATTTTCTCAATTAATAGTTATGAATCTCTCTTAAGTACATCTCTGATTTATTCAGGAATATTTAGTAATTCCCTAATTCTTGCTAAATAAAGTGTGAAAACCAGCAATGTCTCTGGGCAAGTTCATAACAAAAACTCATTGTTTTAATCCCTTTTTATCCCTGATAATATTCCTTGTTCTTCAGTTATTTAATTCCAATCCTATGAAGTTAATAGAGAGGTTCTGCTGTTGCATTGTTCTCATTTTGTCCATTACAAAACTGAGCCACAGACATGATGTTACTTGCAAAGGTTTCACACTGAGTCCGTGGGAGAAAAAGAACTAGAATCAAGGTCTCCAGAGCCCTGCTTTTGTGCTTTTTCCTCTGCTGTGTCCTCTCTTTTCTTTATATAAAGAGGAGAATCACATGAACCCAGGAGGTGGAGGCCTCAGTGAGCCAAGATCACACCACGGCACACTCTAGCCTGGGCGACAGGGTGAGACTCTGTCTAAAAAAAAAAAAAATTGGATCATCATGGCAGACAGGAGGCAGGACTAGATTGCAACTCTGGACAGAGGAGTGTGTGGAGGCTTGCACTGTGAATTTCAGCTCCAGATCAACTGCAAGAACAAACCAGCAATCCTGAGAGGACTCACAGACCCTCTGAAGGAGGCCGACTGCTCCTGTCGGACCTGGAAGACACCTCAAATACTATGAGTGCCCCAACTGCGGAAGTGGGAAAGGGAGACCCTCCTCTCCTGAACACACCCCCACTGGAGAAACTGAAAGTTTGTTTGCAGAAGAAGTTTCTAACCTTACCTGGAGCTGAGTCACTTTAGAGAGCTGAGCGAAATACAGGGGTAGAGGAAGTAGCAGAAAGGCACTGGGAGCTCGCTGGGTGCCCAAGCAGCCCATTCCTGTCTGGCACCACAGGGTTCCATTGAAAGGGTGGCCAGAGGAGCAGGGGGTAAAACTCCACAGGGAGAAGGAAATCTCTAGCTGAACCTTGTAACAATTTGAACTGGGCAAGAAGCCTCCTGGCCAGAGCTGCGGGGAGGGTGCACATCCGGTGTGCAGACTCCTCAGGTCAGGGAAGACCCAAGCCCTTTTCTTTCACAGCTGGGAGGTGGGTATCCTTGAACGAGATCTCAAGCCCATCTCACCCACTGCCTGGAAACAGACTCAGGGCTGTTGGCAGAGGCCTGGTGGGAGTGAGACCGGCCCTTCGGTTTGCATGGGAGCTGCGTGAGGCTGTGACTGCCGGCTTTCCCCCACTTCCCTGACAACCTACATGACTCGGCAGAGGCAGCCATAATCCTCCTAGGTACATAACTCCAGTGACCTGGGAATCTCACCCCCATCCCCGGCAGCAGCTGCAGCAAAACCCACCCTAGGAGAGTCTGAGCTCAGACATGCTTAGCTGTGCCCCACCTGATGGTCCTTCCCTACCCACCCTGGTAGTGGAAGACAAACAGCATATAATCTTGGGAGTTCTAGGGCCCTGCCCACCTCTGGTTCCTCTCCACACTACTACAGCTGATGCTTTCTGGAAAGCACCACCTCCTGGCAAGATGTCAACCAGCACAAAAATAGATCATTAAACCATCAAGGCTAAGAACCCTCATGGAGTCCATTGCACTACCACGCCACCTCCCCCAGAGCAAGCACTGGTATCCATGGCTGGGAGACCCATGGACAATTCACATCACAAGACTCTGTGCAGACAACCCCCAGTACCAACCCGGGGCAGGGTAGACTTACTGGGTGGCTAAACCCAGAAGAGAGACAACAATCACTGCAGTTTGGCTCACAGGAAGCCACATCCATAGGAAAAGTGGGAAAGTATTACATCAAGGGAACACCCTGTGTGACAAAAGAATCTGAACAAGAGCCTTCAGCCCTAGGCCTTCCCTCTGCAGAGCCTACCCAAATGAGAAGGAACCAAAAAATCAGCCCTGGTAATGTGACAAAACAAGGCTCTTTAACACCCTGAAAATATCAAACTAGTTCACCAGCAATGGATCCAAACCAAGAAATCCCTGATTTATCTGAAAAAGAATTCAGGAGGTGAGTTAACAAGCTAATCAGGGAGGCACCAGAGAAAGGCAAAGGCCAATGCAAGGAAATCCAAAAAGTGATACAAGGAGTTAAGGGAGAAATATTCAAGGAAATAGATAGCTAAAAGAAAAAAAATAAACAAAAATTCAGGAAACTTTGTACACACTTTTAGAAACCTGAAATGCTCTGGAAAGTCTCAGCAATAGAATTGAACAGGTAGAATAAAGGAATTCCGAGCTCAAAGACACGGTCCTCAAATTAACCTAGTCAAACAAAGACAGTGAAAAAAGAAAAGGAAAATATGAGCAAAGCCTCCAAGAAGTCTGGGATTATGTTAAATGACCAAACCTAAAAATAATTGGTGTTCCTGAGGAAGAAGAGAATTATAAAAGCTTGGAAAATATATTTAGAGGGATAATTGAGGAAAACTTCCCCAGCCTTGCTAGAGACCTAGACGTTCAAACACAAGAAGTACAAAGAACACCTGGGAAATTTATCACAAAAAAATCATCGCCTAGGCACATTGTCATCAGTTTATCCAAAGTTAAGACAAAGGAAAGAATCTTCAGAGCGGTGAGACAGAAGCACCAGGTAATTTATAAAGGAAAACCTATCAAATTAACAGCAGATTTCTCAGCAGAAACCCTACAAGCTAGAAGGGATTGGGGCCCTATCTTCAGCCTCCTAAAACAAAGCAATTATCAGCCAAGAATTTCGTATCAAGCAAAACTAAGTATCGTATATGAAGGAAAGACATAGTCTTTTTCAAATAAATAAATGCTGAGAGAATTTGCCATTACCAAGCCACCACTACAAGAACTGCTAAAAGGAGCTCTAAATCTTGAAACAAATCCTGGAAACACATCAAAACAGAACGTCTTTAATGCATAAATCACACAGGACCTATAAAACAAAAATACAAGTTAAAAAGCCAAAACAAACAAAAAAACCAAAAGTACACAGGCAACAAAGAGCATGATGAATGCAATGGTACCTCACATTTCAATACTAACATTAAATGTAAATGGCCTAAAGGCTCCACTTAAAAGATACAGAACTGCAGAATGGATAAGAACTCACCAACCATCTGCTGCCAGTCAGGAGACTCACCTAACACATAAGGACTCACATAAACTTAAAGTAAAGGGGTGGAAAAAGGCATTTCATGCAAATGGACACAAAAAGTGAGCAGGGGTAGCTATTCTTATATTAGACAAAACAAACTTTAAAGCAACACCAGTTAAAAGAGACAAAGAGGGACGTTATATAATGGTAAAAGGCCTTGTGCAACAAGAAAATATCGCAATCCTAAACATATATGCACCTAACATTGGAGCTCCCAAATTTATAAAACAATCACTAACAGACCTAAGAAATGAGATACACAGCAACACAAAAATAGTGTGGGACAACAATATTCCACTGACAGCATTAGACAGATCATCAAGATAGAAAGTCAACAAAGAAACAATGGATTTAAACTATTCCTTGGAACAAATGGACTTAACAGATATATACAGAACATTTCACCTAGCAACTGCAGAATACCCATTCTATTCAACAGCGCATAGAACTTTCTGCAAGATAGACCATATAATAGGCCATAAAACGAGCCTCAATAAATTTAAGAAAATTGAAATTATATCAAGCAGTCTCTTAGACTAAAGTGGAATAAAACTGGAAATCAACTCCAAAAGGAATCTTCAAAACTATGCAAATACATGGAAATTAAATAACCTGCTCCTGAATAAGCATTGGATCAAAAATGAAATCAAGATGGAAATTAAAAAATTATTTGAACTGAATGACAATGACACAACCTACCAAAACCTCGGATACAGCAAAGGCGGTGCTAAGAGGAAAGTTCATAGCCCTAAATGCCTACATCAAAAAGATCGAAAGAGCACAAACTGACATTCTAAGGTCACACCTCGAGGAACTAGAAAAACAAGAACAAACCAAACTCAAACCCAGCAGAAGAAAGGAAAAAAACAAGATCAGAGCAGAACTAAATGAAATTGGAACAAAAAAAAAATACAAAAGACAAATGAGTCAAAAAGCTGGTTCTTTGAAAATAAAATTGATAGACCATTCGCAAGATTAACCGAGAAAAGAAGAGAGAAAATCCAAATTACCTCACTAAGAAACAAAACAGGAGATATTACAACTGACATCACTGAAATATAAAAGGTCATTCAAGGCTACTATGAACACCTTTACACACATAAACCTGAAAACCTAGAAGAGATGGATATATTCCTGGAGAAATACAACCTTCCTAGCTTAAATCAAGAAGAATTAGATACCCTGAACTGACCAATAACAAGCAGCAAGATTGAAATGGTAATTTAAAAATTACCAACACAAAAAAGTCCAGGACCAGATGGATTCACAGCAAAATTCTACCAGACATTCAAAGAAGAATTGATACCAATCCTTTTGATACTATTCCACAATATAGAGAAAGAAGGAACTCTCCCTAATTAATTCTATGAAGCCAGACATTACCCTAATACCAAAACCAGCAAAGGACATAACCAAAAAAGAAAATTACAGACCGATATGCTTGATAAACATAGATGCTGAAATCCTTAACAAAATACTAGCTAACCAAATCCAACAACATGTCAAAAAGATAAACCACCATCATCAAGTGGGTTTTATACCAGTGATGCAGGGATGGTTTAACATACACAAGTCAATAAATGTGATACACCACATAAACAGAATTAAAAACAAAAATCATGTGATCATCTCAATAGATGCAGAAAAAGCATTTGACAAAATCTAGCATGACTTTATGTTTAAAACTCACAGCAAAAATTGGCATACAAGGGACATACCTCAATGTAATAAAAGCCATCTATGACAAACCCACAGCTAACGTAATACTGAATGGGGAAAAGTTGAAAGCATTCCCTCTGAAAACTGGAACAAGACAAGTATGCCCACTCTCACCACTCCTCTTCAACATAGTACTGGAGGTCCTAGCCAGAGCAATCAGACTAGAGAAAGAAAGAAAAGGCATTGAAGTCAGTAAAAAGGAAGTCAAACTGTTCCTGTTTGCTGACAATATGATCGTTTACCTTGAAAACCCTAAAGACTCCTCCAGAAAGCTCCTAGAACTGATAAAAAAATTCAACAGTTTCCAGATACAAGATTAATGTACACAAATCAGTAGTTCTTCTATACACCAACAGCGATCAAGCAGAGAATCAAATCAAGAACTCAACCCATTTTACAATAGCTGCAAAAAAAATGAAATACGTAGGAATATGTCTAACCAAGGAGTCAAAAGACCTCTACAAGGAAAACTACAAAACACTGCTGAAAAAAATCATAAATGACATAAACAAATGGAAACACACCCCATGCTCATGCATGGGTAGAATCAATATTGTGAAAATGATCATACTGCCCAAAGCAATCTACAAATTCAATGCAATCCCCATCAAAATACCACCAACATTCTTCAGAGAATTAGAAAAAACAATTCTAAAATTCATATGGAACCACAAAAGAACCTACATTGCCAAAGCAAGACTAAGCAAAAAGAACAAATCTGGAAGCATCACACTACCTGATTTCAAACTATACTATAAGGCCATAGTAACCAAAACAGCAAGATACTGGTATAAAAATAGACACATAGACCAATGGAACAGAATAGAGAACCCAGAAATAAACCCAAATTCCTACAGCCAACTGATCTTTGACAAAGCAAACAATAACACAAATTGGGGAAAGGACACCCTGTTCAACAAATGGTGCTGGGATAATTGGCTAGCCACATGTAGGGGAATGAAATTGGGTCCTCATCTGCCACCTTATACAAAAATCAACTCAAGATGGATTAAGGTCTTAAACCTAAGACCTGAAACTAAAAATTCTGCAAGATAACATTGGAAGAACCTTTCCAGACATTGGCTTAGGCAAGGATTTCATGACCAAAAACCCAAAAGCAAATGCAATAAAAGCAAAGATAAATCGCTGGGACCTAATTAAACCAAACAGCTTTTGCACCGCAAATGGACAGTCAGCAGAGTAAAAAGACAACCCACAGAATGGGAGAAAATTTTCACAATCTATACATCTGACAAAAGACTAATATCCAGAATCTACAATGAACTCAAATCAGTAAGAAAAAAACAATCCCATCAAAAAGTGGGCTACAGATATAAATAGACAATTCTCAAAAGAAGATATACAAATGGGCAACAAACATATGAAAAAATGCTCAACATCACTAATGATCGGGGAAATGCAAATCAAAACCACAATGTGATACCACCTCACTCCTGCAAGAATGGCCATAATGAAAAAAAACAAAAACCAGTAGATGTTGGTGAGGATGCGGTGATCAGGGAACACTTCTACACTGCTGATGGTAATGTAAACTAGTACAGACACTGTGGAAAACAGTGTGGAGATTCCTTTAAGAACTAAAAGTAGAACTACCATTTGATCCAGCAATCCTATTATTGGGTATCTACCCAGAGGAAAAGAGGTCATTATTTGAAAAAGATACTTGCACATACTGTTTGAAAAAGATACTTGCACACACTGCAGCACAATTCACAATTGCAAAATCGTGGAACCAACCCAAATACCCATCAATCAATGAGTGGATAAAGAAACTGTGCTATATATATGAATGGTGGAATACTACTCAGCCATAAAAAGGAATGAATTAATGGTATTTGCAGTGACCTGGATGAGACTGGAGACTATTATTCTAAGTAAAGTAACTCAGGAATGGAAAACCAAACATTATGTTCTCACTGATTTGTGGGAGCTAAGCTATGAGGACTCAAAGGCATAAGAATGATACAATGGACTTTGGGGACTTGGGGGTAAGAGTGGGAGGAGGGTGAAGGATAAAAGACTCCAAATACGGTGCAGTGTATACTGCTCGTGTGATGAGTACACCAAAATCTCACATATCACCACTAAAGAACTTACTCATGTAACCAAATAACACTGTACCCCAATAACTTATGGAAAAATAAGATAACTAATTAATTAATTTAAAAAATATAAATATTCGATAAGCACAAGTTAGTACTTATTGAATGCCTGACAGCATTTATGGAAACACCATGAAGATGTCAAGATCAGCTCTAAAAAAATGGTGTATTGTTCTGATACTTAGCATATGCCAATAAAAATGGCTCGTGATATTTTCATTTCTTGTGCAGGCTCCTCAAGGTAACAAGCCAAAATGCAAAGGTAAGAATTCAAAAACAAAGTATTCCATAAACACAATGTCACAGAAATAAAATTCCCTGTAGGCATTAAACCGCTTGGGTTCAAATTAATTTCTGGCTCTACCATGTTGAAATTATAGGCAAGAAACTTAACCTCTCTGTGTCTCAATGGTCTTGTCAGAAGCCTACTTACTGTGGGGCTCTGGGAGTTAAGAGATAATCAATGTAATGCAGTGGTCTCCAACCTTTTTGGCACCAGGGACCAGTTTTGTGGAAGACAATTTTTCCACAGATATTGGCGAGGGGGATGGTTAGAGACAAAACTGTTCCACTCAGATCATGAGGCATTAGATTCTCATAAGGAGCATGCAGCCTACATCTCTCACATTTGTAGTTCACAATAGGGTTCAGGCTCCTATGAGAATCTAATGTTGCTGCGGATCTGATAGGAGGTGGAGATCAGGGAGTAATGCTCGCTTGCCTGCCGCTCACCTCCTGCTGTGTGGCCCAGTTCCTAATAAGCCATGGATGGGTACCAGCTCGTGGCCCAAGGGTTGGGGACCCCGATGTAATGCATTTAACATGATGCTCAACACATAATAAATGTTTAGTGAATTAATATTATTAATTTTTGTTGAGACAGGGTCTCTGTCCCTCAGGCTGGGGTGCAGTGGTGCAATCATGGCTCTTGGCAGCCTTGAACCCTTGGGCTCAAGCAATCCTCCCATCTCAGCCTCCTGAGTAGCTGGGACTACAGGCATGTGCCACCATGAATGGCTAAGTTTTTATTTTTTAATTTTTTGTAGAGATGGGGGTTTTGTCATGTTGACCAGGCTGGTCTTGAACTCCTGGCCTCAAATGATCCTCCTGCCTCAGCCTCTCAAAGTGTTGGGATTATAAGCATGAGCCACTGTGCCTGGCCTCAGTGAATTATTATTATTGCAAAAACTGTCAATTTTTATTTGACTGTATATGTTCCATTAATGGGACATTTTATGAAACAATAAATATTTCATTGCAATGAATAAGATTATAATAATAGTTTTCATTAATTGAGGAATTATTGCATGTGCTTTATATGCACCAGCCAATTTTTTCTACATAACATATCCAAAAGGTAAGTAGTATTCAAAAGGTAAGTAGCCATTTTACAGATAAAGTAACTGAAGCCTAATATAGTAGTATATATTATTCCAGACCACAGGTTCGTATTCTGGCTCCACCACTTACTCTTTGTGTGACCTTAGAAAGTAATTTCTCTGTGACTCAGTTTCCTCAATTGTAAAATGAAGGTAATAATGCTACCTAGCTTAAGGATGTTGTGAGGCATTAAATGAGCCAATACAAGTATAGTGACTTATGTTCTGACACACAGACACAGAAAGGACTCTATGTGATAACTAGTTATTTTTATTATATTTATATGTAAATTATTAAATATATACATAATTTATTATATTATGTTCAAAATCATCATACTATAAATGCATTGATACATTTTATTATGTATTTATATATAAATAGTATGTTATAAATTATTATAGTTATATTTATCATCTTTATTATTGCCCAGTATCCGGCAAGGGCAATCTCTTTACTGCTATCTCTTTAATACAAAGCTTACTTTTGGATCACCCCATTAAGCTCAGACAACATTTTTTGGTGAACAGTATGTTCCACCTGTAGTATTAATTAACAAGTTTATATTAATTATGTTAATTAATACAGCTGCGTATTTTTTTTTCCACCAACAATTGCCATTTCCCTCCAAAAATTCACTGAGAGGACTTTTTCAACCAAACACATTTTTTTTTTTAAGGAAGGATTAAAGCACATAAAGCATAGCCATTCATGAATAAAGTAAAACATAGTGGGGTTTGTGGTAGACATAGACATATGATGTGGTGAGTCCCTCTTCAAACGTAAGGGACTGACAGAATAGACTCAAAATGAATATTGGTTGAATGAGCACATACAATACAGGAGTGCAATCGGTGTAAAATTTCTTTAGAGACATTTTTAAGAGAGGCAAAGGATTTTGGTTTTATTGCATCTAGGTGATTTGAGCAGCAGTCTAAAGCATAGCCACGATGCCTGTTTTCTGTTCAGGATCTGCGAGACCGCCTGTGGGACATTTGTGACGCCCGGAAGGAAGAGGCAGAGCAGGAGCGGCTTGACATCATTAATGAGAGCTGGTTACAGGACACTCTTGGAATGACAATGAACCATTTCTTTTCCCTGATGCAGGTAAGGGCAGCTGGTCACAATGACCCAGGCACTTCCCTTCACAGCCTCATCCCTCAGTCCCTCATATGACACTTTCTTGGGAATATAAGAGGTCTGTTCAGGGCTCATTTTGGTATAGCACTATGCCTGGTATGAGCTCCGACTCACCAAGAAAGCTAGCTGAAATAATACATTTTGGCCCAGCCCAAATATGCACCCAAATTGGAAGCATCCCAAGCAACTACCCACCAGCTTTGCTCCAGGTGGCCTAGATATGTAAAAAGCCACAGTAGAAGTAGTTTACAACTGAGTTATCTCACCAGACTCTCAAAGAAGACCCCTTAAGTGGACAAAGAAAGCCCAGGAAAGCAGCCTGGCCACAAGAAGCATAGGCAAGATCAGACCAGGCAGACATTTGATTCCTGAAAATAAAAAGTTTTCCAATACTGGACTAGAAAAACAGACCATAATCAATGCAACCCGATTAACTTATATTTGCAGCCTTTTAAATTAAAAAAAAAAATTGCACAGGGCAAGATTAGAAGACAGGTGCTGATTTTATTCTGACACTATTGCCAGCAATAGAGGAGAAAGCACAAACCCAGCTCTGCCAAGACAAAGGGCTAGAGAGTTTTTAAGAGCTGGAGTAGGTTAGAGGGTATGGGTCACAGGCCAACTGTGTTTGCCAGTTGACATTACTAGAAGGAAAAGTCAACTTTCGACGAACTTCATCACAGGAGGTAGTTTTAGGACTGGAAGCAATGCACCTAGTGAAGTTAGGCTCCTAGTCTCACACAGGAACTGAGAGATAGAGTCCCTGTCTTCCTTGATGATTAATTATATTACAAAGAGATGATTTTTAGGTCCTTGAGAAAGACATTCTTTCCTGGGTTGTACAACTGGTAGGAGGCTTTTGAAAAGATTTACATCTCAAAGGAACAGTGAAAGGATTTACAATGTCAAGTTTTCTTAAAGCAAATGCCCTAACAAAAGGGAGGTGGGGCCTAGAGTCAGGAAGCAGCCTGTCTAAAGCTGAGTCAAGCTGAAGAGAATATGAAGGCTGTCTTCGTTCAAGCTGTATGTACACGATTTTTTTTTTTCCTAAAATAACAGGAGTGAAGATAGAGAATGGAAAAGGGTACATTTCTGATCTTTAGTTGATTAACTTAGATAAAGAGATACTACAGGAAATGAGAGTACTTATCTGGCAATCCCTACAGCTAGTGCATAATAGGTGTTCAGTAAATGTCTTTTCATCAAAGGACCAATACATGCTGGTACTTCCAGCCTTCAAAGGGACAATTCATGTCTCAGGCATAGGCCAGACCACAAAAGGTCTGAAATATCAGCAGAAATCTGAGAGGCAGGAACAGCCCCTCAGGTAGGAGGTTTCAAGAAATCAGGATACCAGGACAGTGAAGACCCCATGCAGCCATGTTAGGAATCTGGATTGTAAAGAGAAGATGGAGTTAGAAAGATGTCATCCAAAGCAGAGGACAAAGCCGGGCCACGACCAGGAGGACAGATCCACATGGCATGGGTTGTATGCAAAGATTAAAGTGAGATGCCTAAGCAGCCTAGACCAGTCTGGACAGCATCCCCACGACATGGTTTGGGCAAGCAAAAATCAAGTATTATAAACAGTCGTATCAAAAGCTATAGCAGAAATAGCTGAAAACCAGTAATGAAGGCGTAAGGAACAGATAATTTTTATGAATCACTTTTGATTCAGAGCAATACATACCTCCTTTGGCAATGGTATATGACTCAATATTTCAATAATCCCTAGATATAGGACTTTTATCTTGAGAAACTGAACCAATATCTCAGACCAACAAGGAATAAAGAGGAAAAAGCAGTAAATAAAAGCTAACATTTACTAAGTTCTTACTATGTACATGCCAGGCACCATTCTAAAGATTTTCATGTAGAATGCATTAAAACGTCACAACAAGTTTTCACTCTCGCACCCAGGTTGGAGTGCAATGGTGCGATCTCACCTCACTACAACCTCTGCCTCCTAGATTCAAGCAATTCTCCTGCCTCAGCCTCCCAAGTAGCTGGGATTACAGGCGCCCACCACCACGCCTGGCTAATTTTTGTATTTTTAGTACAGACATGGTTTCACCGTGTTGGCCAGGCTGATCTCAAACTCCTGACCTCAGGTGATCCATCCGCCTCGGCCTCCCAGAGTGCTGGGATTACAGGAGTGAGCCACCACACCCAGCCTACTGTAAGTTCTATTATCTTCATTTCACAAATGAGGAAATTGAGACAAACACAGGTGAAACAATTTGCCCATTTGACCTCAAAGCCAGTACAGTAGCTCCCCCTTCTCCTCAGGTTTATTTTCCCTAGTTTGTTACCCACAGTCCAAAAATATTACATGGAAATTTTCAGAAATAAGTAATTCATAAGTTTTAAATTGTGCTCTATTTTGAGTAGAGTGATGAAATCTCACAGTTTCATTCTGTCTCGCTCAGAATGTGAATCATCTCTCTGTCCAGTGTATCCACCCTGTAGATGCTACCTGCCCATCTGTTAGTCACTTAGTAGCCAATTTAGTTATCAGATGAAAAATCATAGTGTATATAATGTTCGGAACTATCTGAGGTTTCACACATCCATTGTGGGTCTTGAAACTTATCCCCCATGGATAAGGGAGTGTCTACTGTATTCCTAACCATTGCTTTATTGTTCAAATAGTTGAAAGTTTGCCACATGGAACTGAAGAGAGCCTTATTTTGCACTGATCAATAGGATTCTATAAAAACTGGGGGTAAAAATTACAAAAGAGGAGGTTTCAGTTCAATATTTAAAGAAAGAGCCTAATGAACAGCCCATCAAGTAACAGACTTTGGAGGCAATGAGCTTTTTGTCCAGGACGCTCAAAAGCAGAAGTTTGCACATGGTTTTGGAGGACCGGTGGAAAGTACACTAGAGAAAGCCTTCAAGAATCTGTGGTATTGGGTAACAGACAGCTAGATAAATGTTTCCAAAACGGGTTCTGTAGACATTAGTCCTACAAGATGTTCACAAAACAAGGACTCTGTGATCAAATGACTTTGGGAAGTGCTATCTACTCTAGGCTTCTTCCCTCTCCCTGGGAGATTGACAAGTGTATCAACATATTTAGACATCAAGATGCCCTGGAGGAAGGAAATCCTATTTCTATTTCTATTTCTAATTCTATTTCTATTTCTATTTCTATTTCTACACTATTTGACCTTGAGAAGTTTTTATTTCTTCCCCAACAAGGTACTCATTAACTGCCTATAGGACAAGTTTTCTACAAAATGTGTTTTAGAAAATGCTATGCTAGATGATTTCTAAAATTCTTTTTAAATCTAAGATTCTGTCACAATTAAAAATCTTGTTTACTATTAAAAATTATTGTTTTTAATAACAATTAAAAATATTGTTTACTAGTTATCATATCATAAAAATATTGTTTACTAGTTATCATAAAAGTAACAGGAATTTTGATTAATTCTGCCTTTATGAAAATCTTGGATATAGTATGCCATCTTATTCAGATTTACTTAATTAAATTATGCCTTAAAAAATAAATAAGTATTTTATATAAGATAATCACTATAATAAGGTAAGCCTAAGGCACAGATAACAGCACTGTCCCAAAAACCGCTTGTATAAAAGAAGCTCTACTAAACCTAGTCATTATTAAAGAGTTTAGTTCTCTAAGTTAAGGAGGAAATAATTTCCTGATTTCTAAATTTATTTACCAAATAATACAATGCTATGGTTTAATGACTAATAATTTTTATAACCTCAGCACACTTATTTTAATTCTCCAAAGTTGTCAGTATTCAATTTGTACAAATCGGGTTTCTATTTGATCCTATTCACCATAAATGTGTCATTCTGCAAGTTCTTATTAAGACTCATTTTTCTCCTCTGTTTTACCAAATCTAAGCCTGGCAGGTGCAAACACTTATTGTCAAACTGTAGGATTTGTTCATACATGAATTCAACATGGCTCATGGATACATATGTAACAAACCTGCACATTGTGCACATGTACCCTAAAACTTAAAGTATAATAATAATAATAAAACTTAATTTGGTTGTTTTGCAAGGAGAGAGAAAAAGGTTTATTTTTTCTTGTCATTTCAAAATGCTAGTTTAAAAACTACTTAAATATATATTTATGTTTAAAATCCAAGGAGATTATTAAAAATGTTCTATAATGTGAAACAATACATAAATGGTACTTTTATTTTTTAACTTAGAGTCAAGTTCGCCAAATTAATTTTTTCTTGTTTCAGTCATTTAGCTAGAAAAGTTGAATAGTACAGAAAACAGCTTTTTCCAGGAGCAATTTGGCTTAACCTTTTCTATATCAAATACAGTCTTATTGAAACTGTTCTTGTCTTTTGTTTTGTAGACTACAACAAAAAACCAGACATTTATTTGTTCTGAACTGTGAATACGGCAGTAAGATAATATTTCTTGATATTTTACGAAATAAGTGGTGACATAATTGTTTGATAAGTGTAGGGATACCTTCATAAATATCTTTGAGTCTGGTGTAGATAAGCCTTTGAACATTAGGCCAATTTTGTTTTCCTTTTAAAAAGATGCTTTCTGTAATTAACTAGATATCATGGAATTCATCTGTATAAGGAGCTTCAATATTTAGGCCCTCAGGTACTGATTTAAGTAGCCCAGGTGACTAAAGCAAAGTCTGGAGGTCAGGTTTACACTAACATAGAGAAGCACAGATATACACCATATTTTCCTAAAACGAATGGGAGACCAGGTTGAAAACTATCATATTCTACATTTGTGTTTTTGGCACTGTGTGGAATTGCTATGCACTCACTTCAGCGTATGCGTACCACAAAAGGAAATGACCTGTGCTGACAGGGAGTCACAACAAGGGAATGACCGACGCTCACCTTGCCACCAGCTCCTCTGGGTTGCTCCATTTTTCACAAGGTACTTACTGGCAAAGCAAACAGAAGGGTTTAGCTGTGAGCACTGGAGGAACTGAATTCTCTCTCTTCTCCACATATTGAACAAGAAAGGAAATTGTGGAAAGAGAACTATTCTTTAAACTCTGTGTTGCTGAGCACAGTGGCTCATGTCTGTAATCCCAGCACTTTGGGAGGCCAAGGTGGACAGATCACCTGAGGTCAGGAGTTCAAAACCAGCCTGGCCAACATGGCAAAACCCTGTCTCTACTAAAGATACAAAAATTAGGAGGGCGTCGGGTCAGGGCCCTGTAAACCCAGCTACTCAGGAAGCTGAGGCAGAAAAATCATTTGAACCCGGGAGGTGGAGGTTGCAATGAGCTGAGATCATACCACTGCACTCCAGCCTGGGTGATAGAGCAAGATTCTATCTCAAAAAAAAAAAAAAAAAGAAAGAAAGAAAGAAGAAAAAAAAACCTTTATATTACCGTTTGTTGTTTCTCCACAGCTAAGTTAGGTTGCTCTAGAGAACCAGAACCTAGTGTTTTTTTGTATTTGTATTTTGTATTTGTATGTATAGTATTTTTTGGTATCTTCCAAATCAACTCATATGTTACCTATGACAAAGAAGTTTGCTACTATATGCTGATTGAATCTAGGACACAGGAATTGCTAATGTTAAAGTAGTGAATAGCATGCACTACTTGAAACATCATACATCCTGTAACTGTCACAATGTCAAGAGGCATAGAAAAGTCATTTTGTTAAGTAGAATCAGTAGAATCATGTTCCGTAAATATAGAGAATGAAAAGTCACTAGTTATCTTTAATTTTAATGAAAATCTTAGATATAGAATTATAACTAGTGCTCCTTCTTAATTTCCAGAAAATTATTTTCAATCTAAATGTTTTCAAAAGTGCTTTCAGAGGCTTATATCAGAAATATGTACAGATCAGCTTGTTCTTTCTTGGATATTAACATTCACATTTGCTATTAAAGGCAGAACTGAACCGTTTCCAAGATACGAAGAGACTCCTTCAAGATTATTACCGGGGAATGGAAAGTAAAATCCCAGTAGAGGACAATAAGAGATTTACTCGAATCCCTTTGGTCCAACTGGATAGTAAAGACAATTCCGAAAGCCAGCTTAGGTAAGGCAGGTTATTATATCACACTGTAATTGTTTTGAACATAAAGCTTTGTGATTTAAAATTAATTACCACTAATAAAAATCACACTCCTTTAACTGCAAATCCAAGATCCAAAAAAGCTCTAATAACCAAACATGTCTTTTTTTTTAATGTTAGTGTGTCATTGACTTAAGACTACTAATATATATTATCCAATTTATAGGGAATATTTACCCATTTTGCTGCAGAGATAAAATGTGTTTTATGACGGAGTCATCCCACAGACTCTGCAGGTGGTATTAGGGAATATATGGTATACACAAATTCTGAATTCTGAAACACTTTTGGCCCCAACGGTTTCTGGTAAGAAATTATGAACCTCAGCCAGGCGCGGTGGCTCACGCCTGTAATCCCAGCACTTTGGGAGGCCAAGGAAGGCGGATCACGAGGTCAGGAGATCGAGATCATCCTGGCTAACATGGTGAAACCCCATCTCTGCTAAAAATACAAAAAAAAAAAAAATAGCCGGGCGTGGTGGCGGGCGCCTGTAGTCCCAGCTACTCAGGAGGCTAAGGCAGGAGAATGGCGTGAACCTGGGAGGTGGAGCTTGCAGTGAGCCGAGATCCACCACTGCACTCTAGCCTGGGCGACAGAGGGAGACTCCGTCTAAAAAAAAAAAAAAAAAAAAAAATTGTGAACCTCTAACACTTTTATGAAAGGACCAAAGCAGGTCTGTGTGTGTACATATTGCATTATATAAATGAAAATGAAAATGGAAGGTGTTTCAAGTCTTTTACAGATAAAGACATTGAGAAACAGTAAAGTCTCAGTAGTATGTGATAATGACCTTATGAGAGTGACTGCAAGACCTATTAATAGTCTAACATCAGATTTCTGCAAGCAAAAAAATAAACTTGGTGGTAGGATAGAAGAAAAATTTTATTTTCAGCCAAGCAAATCCTGTGCGATATAAAAGTCTGTAAGTCATTGTTTTTGTAGATCCAATGGGTAGGGGCAAGGGAAAGGCAAAATCCCAAACTCTGAGAAATTCTGAACAGATAGAAAAATGTCTTCTAGAAATGGGAGTTAGGAGTGCTGGTGATTCCTGTGGCATGGTTTCCAACTATAAAACATTAAGAGAGCTAAAAGTAAGAATTAAAATAAATTAAAGCAATTAAAAAATAGAAATCAAAATCCATAAAAATTAAATGAATTTTAATTTGAACTAAATCAATAAAATATAGTGAAGAATTAAAACAATCCTTTTTAATAATCAGTAGGCAGGTGATAAGAAACAAAAAACATTATATCAGATATGAGGAGGGGAAAAAGAAAGTCAAATTTAAAAAAAATAATATAAAGACACTGAAGGTTAAATTTAAATCTCCAAGGGGATGAGCTATATATTTTATGTTGAAGGTAGTGTACCATATTTTTAGAAGTTTGCTCAGTCAATGCAGGTGTCAGGAGCTGTACAAACTAAATGCAGGATAATGAATATATTTTGAAGTAAGACAGATCTGGTTCGAATCCTAGTTCTGTTACTCAATCACTGTATGTAGATAAATTAAGACTATTTGTTGTCAAGTCACTCCATCTCTCTTAAGCCTCAGTTTCCTTATCTGTAAAGGAGGGTTGTTGTGAAGATTACAGAAAATAAAATCTACAAAGCATTTAATACCATATTGTGGTATCAGAAGATGAGATTGAGTCCCAATAATGCTCAATAAATGTAGATTATTACCTGTTGAATGTTCCTGCTTTGTTTCTTTTACCCTCCCTTGTTCCAAAAAGAATTTGAGATGGCCTGAACACAATATTTTATGCAGTGATCCAAAGCCCATTTCTGTTCTCTCCTGGCTTTTTCCATCTACTCCCATCACATCCCTGTCAGGCCCGTGTGTACACAAGAATATCTAAGAGTAAAAATGTGTCCCCTCTTTTTGACACAAATAGAAGGAAAATGTTCAGCAAGCTGCTGAAAGAGATCTTTGAGATTAAAAACAATTAAAAAAATCCAAAGGCAGTATAAACCACTGGAACCATCAAAAGAGGCCACATTTCAATGTCTAGAGTGGCAGTACATTCTGTTCTCAGCACACAATAGCAAGTTAGGCATAATGGGTAAGCTGTTGATGTTGGTTAGTAGAATGAAACTGGCAAAAGAACATCCAGTTCTTATTTCCTGCGAATAACTCTGCACCAGTCTCAGCCTCAAATCACAGCTTTGGATACCTACTGGAACTATCAGTCAATCAATATATCAACCAACTAACCTATCAACCTGTCACATATAAAGGGAAACAAGAATAATGTTAAAAATTTTCATATATTTTGTCCACTTTATTCTTCCCAACAACCCTATAGCAATAATAATATTAGTAGTAGTATCATAAGATTATTCACAATGATAGTAATAACTCTTAGTTAATAATGAATATTTATCATAATAATTATTATATTTGTATTATTCCAAGAGGAACTGAACCTCATAAAGTCAAATGACATGCTCAAGTTTATACCTACTAATAGTGAGAGAGCTACCTACATCAGAGATTTTCCAGTAAATAAATTCTAAATGCAAATTCTTTTTCTAAGTTATATGCCACCACTGCTGTCCTCCAAAGCAAGACGTTGAAAAATACATGTTGTACTGTATTAAACATCTAGAAGTGATCACAGAAGCCTTACCCTAACTTATTGAACACATGAATCACAGTCAAACTGGAGTGACAGGGATTTAGCCTTATTTGATTTTTAAAATGTAATTTAATTTGTGGGTAGACGAGTAGCAGATCCTCAATACACTGCCTTTTTAGGCACGGTGGACCGTGCCTAGGATACTGTACCAGTGATTCATTTTTCTGAATCACTGCTCTGTTCTCCAGCAACGTGAGTCTACAAAACCAAATGCTTGTTCCTAGATTACTGATTCTGACTCTCCTCCTCTAGTTTCAACAAAGGCATCCTTGGAGCTGTTCTCTTCTCATTTCTTCCCCAAGCTGATAGCCCTTTGTGCTTTCTATTACTAAAGGGGGATTCCAGTCACAATAAGCATTCTACCTTGTAGATCTTTCCCTGCTTCTGTTAACCTTTGAGATCCTGGGATCCTTCTGGGATAAGATATTCCCAGAGGCAGCTCAAAAATTTCTACACAGGAGCAGCAATAAGGGAAGAGGGAGGGAGAGCTTAACTTTGTGTCCCCACAGGACTTTATAAAACAAAGAGAAAACCTTTGTGGGGGTGGTGCTGTAGGCTACCCCCATCCACCATCAAAACTTAGCTGCCTCTGTGCAGTACCCCCTTTCAGACCTCACATTAGTATTAGTCATGTGCTACTGTCAGAGGACATCAGGTGTGTTCAATGTGGTATGGCCATGGACAGTCATGTCCTACCTTCAGTTGTGCCCTCCAGGATGCCAAATGATACTTGTCACCTTAGAGAAGTGATGCCCAGTTTCGTTTGGTTTGCTTTTTCACGACTAACTTTTTTATTTATCCTTCACGGGAAGTGTATGCTCTGGAACAAATTCCAAAGTCGCTTTTCTTTATAATGGCCATTGTCTAATCCTCTGCTTTATAATTACTGAGAATTAAGTCTGAAAATTATGGGTTTTTGTTGTTGTTTTCTTTGAGTCTCTTCTTATTAACAAGATGTTCTAGACCACAAAAATTTGAATGCAGTGTTTTATAATCTTTTCTGCATTAAAATAATTCTTTCAGGAAAACTTTGAAAATTGAGATTAAACCAAGACAGTAAAATTTACAAAGTAACGTGGTCACAAAAACAGAATTTTGTTAAGCAAAATTTTTATATCCCTTTTGCTTGTTTGTTTCTCAAAGAATTCCTCTAGTTCCTCGAATATCCATTTCTCTGGAAACAGTTACACCCAAAGCAAAAACAAAATCAGTACTGAAGGGCAAGATGGATAACTCCCTAGAAAACGTTGAGTCCAACTTTGAGGCCGATGAAAAGTTGGTCATGGACACCTGGCAGCAGGCTTCTTTAGCAGTATCTCACATGGTAAGCAGTGCTCGTTGTATTTTCTGTTAGTAATACACATTCATTAAGTACCAAGGTTGGTAATATGCTATAAGTAGAAAATTTACACAATGTTCTCAAGCACTGTAGAAAGTTGTACCTTCAAAATATTTTTTTCTGAAAGAAATAGAGAAATGTGATTCAGTCAATAAATATTTGAGATCATGAAACAAATGAACCAACATTTAGGTTATTTTCTGTGCTAGGCTCTGGTTCCACGTGCAGGGCCTAAATGCAGTCAGGAAATGTTAATGAGGTGGGTCAAGTGTAAGACAATCAGGAGGGATGGGTCTGGGGCCAAGCAGAAGTCACACCCCTGCTTGCAGGGGCACATGCAATTGCCATTTAAAAATGAGGTCTTGGCATGGCCAGATTTTGCAATTTTCCAAGAAAAGCCAGACATTCAGATTTTTATGTAAAACTACTAATTTTAACATGTAAGAAATGAAATAAAATTTTTAAAAAATATTCTGCAGAGTCAAGTAAATCACATGTCTGGCCTATAGGGCTCTAGTTGGCAACCCCTCTGCTAGGCATTTTTCCTAAGTCACCTACGGGGTAAGTATTATTATTATCCAATTTACGACGGAGAATTAAGGTTCAGAAAGGCTAAGAAACTTGCCCAAGTTCTCCTAGCAGGTAAATATCCAAATGAAATTTTAACCTAGGTATATATGACTTCAAAGCTTATATCATTTCTACCCAAATCAAAAAAGAAAGGGGAGGCATACACATAACTTTAATCCAAGCAGAAATGCCACACCATGAAGAAGATACACACAGAGTTTAACTCAGGTGATCAATTGCTATTCCCTCACCTGCCAGGTCCTGGGTCTACCAAGATGTCTTCTCTTTTCACAACATGCCAAGCCTTCTTTGAGTTTCCATGAAATATCGCCTTCAAACAGAAAGCAGCATCAACTTTCCAAAAGATTTTGTGCAAGAGGTAGAAGAGGACCTTGCATCACAGATCTCACAGCAGACAAAATTTCCAGCTGGGCACTTTCCAAGTCCCTTCTTGGCCTCTCTGCCTTCAGGCTTCTCTTTCTCTGACCTTCTCATGCCAGCAGCTCAGTGTTTCCTTTCTTCCTCCCTCTCTTTCTTTTGTTCTCCCCACTTCTTTCATTTCTCCCTCTCAGAAGCAATGATAACTCCTCTCATTGTTTTTGCTTCTTTTGAAAAACATTTTAGTATGGATTTTCACATACATAAGGAAAATGCATGAACTATAATTGCATAACTTAATGAACCTACCTAAAGTAAATACTCATGGCACCACTACCTGGAGAGAAATAGAATAAGGGCTGCACCTACCTAGTCATTCTTTGTTCCTTCCCATTTCTAACCTACTTCGAATTCTCTAAAGGGGACCACCATATTGCCTTTTTAGGAATCATTTCCTTGATGTTCTTAAGAGTTTTATTACCCAAGTTTATAGCTCTAAACACTGATGTGTAGTTTTCCTTGCGTTTGAGCTCTAGATAAATGGACTCATATCTTTTGTCTTTTTTGTGTCTTTTTTTGCTCAACTTTCTTTGTGAGATTCATCTTATATTGTTCATTTTTTGTTGCTGTATTGTGTTGCATTATATGAATGTATCACAATTTATTTAACCAGCCTGCTTTTGATAATACCTTTGGGTTTCCAATTTGGTGTTGGTATGGATACTGCTGCTGTGAATGCTTGTACATGTCTACTGGTACCCATGTGCATAGATAACTGTTGGGTATACATCTAACAATGTGTGCTATCTTTAAAGTTAGTAGACAATACTATACTTAATACCTCGGCTTTCATGGGTAGTGCTAAACCCTTTCACCGTTTCACCGAACTATCATTTTTGTCATACATTAGATGACCACTTATGTGTAAGTCTGTTGCACTGCTCCATTTGTCTATGCTTATACCAACACCACACCAATATACCATTTATTTGTTACCTGAACGAGCAAATCTTCCCATCTTGTCATCTGCCAAGAACATTTTGGATTTTCATAACTTTTTGCCTTTCCATATTAATTTTCAAATCAGCTTGTCAAGATTCACAAAAATGTTGGCTGCTGATTTTAAGGCAGTATTTATCAGATTATGAGCATTCCTTTTCATATCCTGTTTACTCTGAGAGGTTTTTTCATGAATTGTATTCTCAAATGCTTTTTCTGCCTCTATTATATAATTTTTTCTGCATTTTCTGTTAATATGAAAAATCACATTGACCAATTTTCTAATGTTAAACTTACATCACATTCCTGGAGTAAGTCCAACATTTTAATGAGACATCATCTTTCTTAAGTATTGCTGGGTTTGTTTTGTTAATACTTTGTTTGGAATTTTAGTCTTTGAGTGAGATAATGAAAGTGAGCGAGTTCTGTGATTTTCCTTTCTCATGCTATCTTTAATGGCTTGGAGCATCCAGATAATACTAGCTTCATAAATCAAGTCTGGATATGTTTCCTCTCTATACTTTGGAAAATTTTGTGGAAGTTGGGATTATTTCTTCTTGAAATGCTTGGTAGCATTCACTAAGAGGCCATCTAGAACTAAAGTTTTATAGGAAGTTTGTAGTAGGAGTTTTTGTTGCCCTCCTCCCACCCAAGAATTCATTATCTTTAATAGATTATGCAATGTTTCTGGGTTTGTTTCTTCTTAGAAAAAACTTCAGTTGGTTTTGGTAGATATTATTTTGCTAAGAATTTTTTCATTTCTAAATGTTTAAATTTATGGGTATGAAGTTATTTAAAATGGCTTACATTTGTGTTAATACTTGCAGTGTCTATGTGACGTTCACTTTGTCACTTCTGATGTTTATTATTCGTGCTTTTCCTCTTTTTTTAAAAATCAGCCTAGCCAGGTGTTTATCAATTATACCAGGCTTTCCAATAACTGACTTTTAACTTCATTCATTTATTTTACAATGTGTGTTTTTTTCTTTTCTTAATATCATTTTTTTTCCTCATGCTATTTTCTTTGGGTTTACTTTGCCATTCTTTCCCTAGGGATTTGAGATAGATCATAGTTTATTAGTATCCAGTCTTTTTTTTCTAACATACACATTTGCTACTCTAAAGTTTCCTCTGTGACTTACTTTAGCTTCATCTCAAAAAGTTTCTAATATGTTACTTCTATCATCGAATTCAAAGCATTATAGAAATATATTTTTAATTTTCTTTTTTTATCTTCTTTTGGTTGTTTTTCCTTTATTTATTTATTTACATTTATTTTTTATTCTAGATTCAGGGATTACATGCACAGGTTTGTTACACGGCTGTTTTTTGTATGATATTTCTTTCTTGATAAATTTTTTAAACAGTATTTATTTGCTTTTTTAAATCAACACAAATTATATATATTTCTTATGTACAACATGATGTTTTGAAATACGTACACATCGTAAAATGGCTAAATTAAGCTAATTAACACATGCATTATTACGTACACATCATTTTTTTGTAGTGAGAACACTTAAAATCTCTGTTACCAATTTTAAAGACAGTACATTGTTATTAACTATAGTCACTATGTTGTAAAACAGATCTCTTGAACTTATTCCTCTTAACTTAAATTTGTATCCTTTGCTCAGCATCTCTTCAACCTCACTCCACCCCACCCCTAGCACTTGTTAACCATCATTTTACTCTGTAATTTTATAAGGTCAACTCTTTAGATTTTGCATATAAGTGAGATCATGGTATATTTGTGTTTCTGTGCCTGGCTTCTTACATTTAGCATAATGTCCTCCAGGATTATCCACATTTTTGTAAAATGACAGGATTTCCTTCTTTTTTGAAGCCAAATAGTATTCCATTATGTATATATATATCATGTTTTTTTGTTCATTCATTAATGAACACATAGATTGATTTTATATCTTAGCTATTTTTAGTAATATTGTAATAAACCTGGGAGTGTAGATATCTCTTCAATACATTCTTTAATGCTCATCATCACTGGCCATCAGAGAAGTGCAAATCAAAACCACAGTGAGATACCACCTCACACCAGTTAGAATGGCCATCATTAAAAAGTCAGGAAACAACAGGTGCTGGAGAGGATGTGGGGAAATAGGAACACTTTT
Organism: Hylobates moloch; assembly: GCF_009828535.3. Taxonomy (NCBI): domain Eukaryota; kingdom Metazoa; phylum Chordata; class Mammalia; order Primates; family Hylobatidae; genus Hylobates; species Hylobates moloch. The sequence goes on from NW_026652292.1 coordinate 32,233,541, forward strand.
ACACTGTTGGTGGGACTGCAAACTAGTTCAACCATTGTGGAAGTCAGTGTGGCGACTCCTCAGGGATCTAGAACTAGAAATACCGCTTGACCCAGCCTTCCTATTACTGGGTATATACCCGAAGGACTATAAATCATGCTGCTATAAAGACACATGCACACATATGTTTATTGCGGCACTATTCACAATAGCAAAGACTTGGAACCAACCCAAATGTCCAACAACGATAGACTGGATTAAGAAAATGTGGCACATATACACCATGAAATACTATGCAGACATAAAAAATGATGAATTCATGTCCTTTTTAGGGACATGGATGAAACTGGAAATCATCATTCTCAGTAAACTATCGCAAGGACAAAAAACCAAACACAGCATGTTCTCACTCATAGGTGGGAATTGAACAATGAGAACACATGGACATAGGAAGGGGAACATCACACTCTGGGGACTGTTGTGGGTTGGGGGGAGGGGGGAAGGATAGCATTAGGAGATACACCTAATGCTAAATGACAAGTTAATGGGTGCAGCAAAACAACATGGCACATGGATACATATGTAACAAACCTGCATATTGCGCACATGTACCCTAAAACTTAAAGTACAATAATAAAAATAAAATAAAAAGTAAAAAAAAAATAAAACCACAATGAAATATTACTTCACATCTGTTACAATGACTGTTATTAACAAGGTGAAAGATAAGTAATGCTGGTGAGGATGTGGAGAAAAGAAAATCATTGCACACTATAGGGGAAGTATAAATTAGCATAATGATTAGGTAAACAGTGTGAAAGTTTCTTTAAAAAACAAAAATAGAACTACCATATTCCAGTAATCTCACCACTATATATTTAAAGGAAATAATTTTCGAAATAATTTTCAAAATAATATGTTGTTTTCTGGCTTGATTACATTTTATTCGTGGAGCATATTCTCATAAAAGTTTTTGAAGTTGCCTTATGGTCAGTTTTTGAAATGTTACATGTGTACTTGAAATATATTCATTTAAGTGTGTAGTGTACATATTGTACTTGTTTATATACAAACATTTTGATATATTATTTTATTATGTATTTTAAATATATATTACATATCATTATTTAAATCTTATTTTTCTCCTTTGTTTTCTCCTTTGAATTATCTAGAGAGTTATAATAAGATCATCTGTAGTTTGGTCAATTTGCTTTATGTATATTTAAGACAAATTGGGAAAATATAGATTTTAAATTGTTAAATCTTTCTGGTGAATTGGACCTTTTCTTATTATGAAATAATCTTCTGCATATATAGTGCTTTTGTTTTGTAAATTATACTTTTAGATATTGTTTATATGTCATATCTTTTCATCCTTTCATTTTCATCTTCTCTGTGTCTTTTCTTTTCTGCTTTTTTTTCCCCTCTGTAAGTTTGGTCATCATGTATTCTGTTACTAGTCTCTTAGCAGTTACCCTAGGAATTACACCATGAATTAGTGGCTCCTCAAAGTCTATTATTTGGTCAATAATTCATGGTGTTATTTCTAGGGTAGCCACTAAGTGATTTAGTGTGTGCTATTTCCAAGCTAACATGGCGGGGAGATGAAATTTAAAATATTCAATCCAAAAGAAGCAAAGAAAAGAGGACAGAAAAAATATTCAGGACAAGCAATACAAATAGAAAGTACAGAGAAGATGGTAGATTTATAGCCCAAATATATCTACAACTACATTAAATGTAAATGGGCAAAATGAACTAGATGAAAGAAAATAAGTATTAGATTTTTTATAAATGGGATATGATGTGTATAAGGATACTAAAATGATTTTTCATTATTGACCTAAGAGAAGAAGGGGTTAGTGTGATGATCTCCACTTGCCATCATAGAATCTCACACCCTTGACCTTCTTTAGGTCTTCAGCGTTAGTTTCTATCTTGACTCCTGACCAGTTAATTGTCTCTTTCCTGAAGTCCTAGCCATCTGTAATCGTGTGCTCTTTCTATTCTCATAGCAGTTATTGTCTTTCCTACTCATTTGGCTCTTAGTATCTAGGTTTCTGTTGTTGTTGTTTTTGTTGTTTTGTAATTTGTATCTTGTTAGTTGTTAGTCTGAATACTTAACTAGATTCTAAAACTTTTTGTATACCTTGGACCTAGCATAATGCCCACATCAAACATAATATAATAATAAGCCCTCAATATAGTCTTGAGGTGCTGCTGCTGCTATCCTGATGATGCTGATGTCAATATTAATGATGACATTAGTGACAATAATGATCATAGCAGAGACCACAACTACCAAGCACCAGAAAGTGGGAAACCAGATGTAGAAGCTCTAGAAAAAAATGAGTTATTCTTATTGTTAAATGAGCAACATAGACATAATCTACAAGTCTTATGAATCCCATTAAAATTACCTGAGAAAATGACACTGAAAAATAGTATATTCTTAGAAAGGGAGGATCATATAGCTATGCCTCTTGATTAAGCTGATATGATTTTAGGAAAGTCACTTAACCTCTCTAATTCTTCAGTGCTGTATCTGTAATATTGGAGATAGTCTACCTTTCCTTTATTGAATGGCTGAAAAAATCCAATGAAATAATGTATGTAAAGTGTTTTAGAAACTATAAATTTTAACGTATTATGTTAAGAAATGTATTCAAAATTGTACCCTTTTCCTTGTGGACTTTTAAAAATCTTATAGAAAGCGTAGGAAAATGGACTGCTTAGTAATTAATATTACTAACAATCGTATTTGAATACTGCTTGACTTTGATGTCACACAATCTTAAGGCAACTTTGAATTTCTAATGAAACAGGTGTGATTCACTAAATTGTTGTGGGGCAAACAGTACCAGCTGAGATTAGTGCAACTAAAAATGAGAGCACTTTAACACAGGCTTTTTTCTACACAGCAGTTTTACCAAGAGCTATCCATTTAGTAGACTATGTTAATTTTTGGCAAAACTTTCTTCTAATTAGCGGGTATGCAGTGATTTCAAAGAAACAAGTCATATTTTTAACACCCACAATGTCAAGGCATTATGTCTAAAGTTCTCTCCAGCTTTATAAGCGAGATTGCTGAATGAATTGTGAATTAGGTTAATTTTTGATAGCAACCCAGAGGTCTTTGAGGGAAGTGGACCAGAAAAATTCAGACAATTATTATACATAATTATGCAGGTAATTATGATAATTATCATCATCACAAAGTTGTTTACAAAGTAGAAAAATCCAATTTTGAAGAAAATTGCTAACTTACAGTGCTTTGCAGGAACCGATTAAAAATTGAATTGCTTGCAATTTAGGGGAAGAATTTTAGCAAGTCTGCTTTCAGCTTTACTAAGAACTTGCAAGTACAGTATCTGGTATTCATTTTTATCAAAAGGGCATCTGATAAAAAAAAGAAAGAAAAGAAAAAGCAAAGGCAGAAAGAAAGAAAAAGACAAAAAACAAAACACACAAGAAATCTGCTTGCTCTCTGAAACCTTTCTGTATTCCTCCAAGATTCTGTTGATACTGAAGAAGCTGAGGGTGCATTCTGTGGAATATGATTCTTTTGAAAGAAAGTCCATTGATTGTTAAGCACCTACTGGGCATCCCCTTTGAGCACAGCACAGATACTGAAAGCTATGAAGAATAAAAAGAAGTAGGACTGGTTTAGCTCTGGGAAGCATGACGCCCCTTTGGACGGTGGGGCAAGATTTAACACTCACAGAACACTTGGGAACAGTTACATGCTGCCATGGGGTATGGAGTGTGGCAGAATTTTGGAGAAGGCAGGAACTGGCTGGTCTACCTCACCCACAAAAGTGTAATAGTCTTTGAGAGTAGAGGTTATGCCTTATTCATTTTTCTATTCACCTTCATTAATCTTTCTCTTTGTCTTCTCATCCCCTCACCCCATTCTCCCCAGAAATTATAATTAAATAAGCCCTCAATAACCCCCATTTTTCACCAATTGCTTTATTGAGATTTTAGAGTTTTAAACCCTATGTTGCTACTGCCTCCACAATATCTGTGTGTGTGTGCGCGCGTGTGTGTGTGTTGTTTCTACCTTTGGGATTCTTTCCTGGGTTCTCATTTCTTGGGGTGACACTCATAAGCAACCTTCGCCTCCCCAGGGGCAGTTGAACTTATTGCAAAATGTCCAGTATTTCTAACTGCAAGTGCAACCCCAGTGACACAAGCCTCAAGACAAGAGTGTACATATATATAATCTTAATTTACAAATAATTATTGCATACATTTATAAAGTACAATGTGAAGTTTTGATGTCTGTATACATTGTGGGATGACTGAATCAAACTAATTACCATATCTATTACCTCACTTATTATTTTTGTGGTTAGAACATTGAAAATTTACTCTTTTAGCAATTTTGAAATATACATTATTATTAACTATAGTCACCGTGCTGGGCAAGATGTCACCAGAGCTTATTCCTCTTATCTAACTGAAACTTAGTACCCTTTGACCAACATCTCCCCTTTCCCTGTCCCACCTACTCACTCACCCCAGCCCCTGGTAACCACTCTTGTACACTCTACTTCTATGCTTTGACTTTTTAAGATTCTACAAATAAGTGAGATCATGCAGTATTTGCCTTTCTGTGCCTGGCTTATTTTGCTTAGCATAATGTCCTCCAGGTTCATCTGTGTTGTCATGAGACAAGGTTTTTCTGCTGCCTGAAGTGCAGAGCCAGCCACAGAGGAGAGGCGGAGGGATACCTGCAGTTCCTGACCCGGTGGGTGGGAAAGGACAGAGCTTCTCCATTCAGCACTTAGAATGAGGTGACAGAACAACTAATCTCAAGCCAGGACACTTGTGAGAATGAAAGGAGGTGCTTGGTGGAATGCAGAGAAGCTGAAAGTCAGCCCAGCAGAGGAAGCTAAGAACCTTGGGGTTAGCCTGTGGAATGGGTCAACCTCACAAATGCTGAGTCTTTTGGGGGTGATATTTAGTGCTCAAGTAGAATAGAAGCCCAGGATTCAACTGTCCATGACCCAATTAACACAGGGCATGTAGTTCCAAAAATTGGCTGTTGCTGAGGGTGATGAATATATGTATGTAGAAACCACAAATATACATACCCAGAACATAAACAAATACGCTTCTGCAGGATTAAAATTTTGTGAATGCAAATAAAAGAAAAAAATGTAAAAAAAAAAAAACCTCTGTAGGGGATCAGTTATCAAAAAAGGTTAAGAAACACTGATACAGGGAAATACCCTGGATTGGAAGTCAAGAGATTAAAGCCACTGAGAAGTATAAATGTGTGCCTGAGATTTAAAAGAAAGGAAATTTTGCATAACCATGGAGTTGTGACACTCCGGAGGTGGCAGTGAGGAAACATAAGGATGATTTGCAGGTGGGGCTTGAGAAAGTGAGCAGCCTCCACACAGATGGTGGTAGAGAAGCCGCATCTTGGGACAGGGCCAGGTTTCCACTTAAGTAGAACATGGTGGGGTGTGTTTTGTAAAGTTTGAGGACATGGGTACAATTGTTTACAGTGGATTAAGGTTTCAACAGAATTTAGTAATGACTACATCCAAATGGTTACCATATTTTATAAATGCTACATTAACTGAAATATTGCTGTTATGCAACCAGGTGGCTGCTGAAATTCATCAGAGGCTCATGGAAGAAGAAAAAGAAAACCAGCCAGCAGACCCCAAAGAAAAATCTCCTCAGATGGGTGCAAATAAAAAAGTCAAAAAGGAGCCACCCAAGAAAAAACAGGAAGACAAAAAACCCAAAGGTATTTATGGTTTTAGCACTCAGAACCCTGGATGCCTAAACCTCTCCTTGGTAGAAAACAAGCATTTAACTAGACACATTATTAGCTTCTAAGCCACTAAAATACTACTCATTAGGTTTAAACTAGAGACCCAGGCTTCTAGGATTTGTGGTGTTAGTGGCAAATCACATTGCATACCAAGCTCATCTAACTTGTTTAACCAAATAGCCAGATGTACTCAGAGTAAAATAAACCTCAAAGACAGTTTTGAAATGTTAAAAGAACTTCCAGGATGGTACTATGTCATCCGAAAAGTCTGTGCAGAAAGGCTAACACTGCAGTAACAAAGAGAAGTTTAAAAGCTATGTTTTTAAAAGCTATGTGTATGTTTCAGGGGCAAGTCCTTTTATCCTGGAGGCCTCCTGCCTAAATCCCTGGCTCAGTAGCATGAGGGAAAACAAAGAGTTGAGAAAATACATCTTGAAAGAGATCCCTAATTAACCTTAGGAATGAATAGCTTTGGCATCAACATTACCCTCCCTCTCTGAAGTGGAATCCTGGGAAGCAAATGAGCAGAACTCACTCCACTCATAGATTGTCTGTGATATGTTTATTATACACCTGCTATGTGAAATGCTCTAGATGGATGCCAAGAACACAATAGTAAATTAAAAACAAAACCAAAAATCACAACCACAGTCCCTGCCCTAATCCAGCTATAGTCTTGCAGTAGAGAGACATGTGACCATTGTGCTTTGATAGGGGAGGTACAAGTACCTTAAGAACAAGGTCTCCCTTCTCCGTCCGATGGCTTAGAAGACTCTTCTTAGATGAAGAACATTCAAGCAGCCAGGAATGGGAATTAAAGGAAAGCACTGAGGATAGAGGAAGGAGTGGGTCAGTGGCACTTGAAGGAAAGGGAAGAGTATTACCTTGATAAAGAACACACCACTTTAATCCATCTCAAGTGGCAGGAATAAGGGAAGTGCTTCTGTTGACTTTAATGGAGTAACTGTTGGGGTCTGATCCCTTAATTTTACAGATGATAAAACAGAAATCCAGAGAGATTAATCTCTCCTTCATCTGTAACTTACATACACATCTATTATTGCAACAGATTACAATTTCTTTGTTTACAGTATCTTCTTTACAAGATTTGAACCCTTCGAGGTCAGACCCTCAAGAAAGATTAGTTGAACTGATAATAGAGCTATGTAAATGGGCCCTGCAACTAGAATCATATTGCCATAGCCCATGGGTAAATCCTTTGATAAGTACTGACAAATTTATATTTTCTAATTCTCTTATATAATCACTGAGGTACTTATAGTTAAGTTCTAATTAAAATATAATTAAATTAGCCAGGAGCAGTGCCTCACACCTGTAATCCTGCACTTTGGGAGGCCAAGGCAGGTGGACTGCTTGAGCCCAGGAGTTCGAGATCGGCCTGAGCAAAATGACAAAACTCTCTTTACAAAAAAATACAATAAAATAGCTGGGTATGGTGGCATACATCTGCAGTCCCAGCTGCTAGGGAGGCTGAGGTGGAAAGATTGCCTGAGCTTGGGAGGTCGAGGCTGCAGTGAACCATGAACATGCAATTGCGCTCCAGCCTGGGTGACAGAGCAAGACTGTCTCAAAAAATAATAATCATATTTAAACAGATTATAGATTCTTGACTATCACCCGCATTTCACCCACATCTTCTTGAGGTTATTCTCGTATCTTCTTTTTTGGTGAAGATCTAGGAAACGCTTTGCTAATAGAAGTTATCCCTTATAGAGTGGTAATTCTGCAGGTGTCTAATGGGGTCAGCACTATGTTGGGATTTGCTAATTTCTGTCCCCAAACTCTGGATTTCACTATGTTTGGAAACTGTAACCATCTTTGCACTTGCTACATACCTTATTGTTTAATTATACTACACAAATTGGGTGTTTTTATATGAGTCCAGCCCAGGAACCATACAGAGGATTTTCAAGGAAAAATTCAATATTTCATCACACATGCTGGGAGGACCAAGGTTTCATTGTTTCCAAATCACTAGAGGTTTATAGCTTAACAAATTTTGCTTTGTGCTCATTCTGTCCAAGTACTATGTGCATACCTTTGTATTTTGTTAGTTTACTCAGCATGTTTCATTGCCCTTTCAGGTAAATCACCACCTATGGCAGAAGCAACTCCTGTCATAGTAACAACAGAGGAAATTGCTGAAATCGAAAGGAAAAATGAACTGAGGGTCAAAATAAAAGAAGAACACCTCGCTGCCTTGCAATTTGAAGGTAGCGATTGAAACGACTAAGATGATGCTTTTCAGTAGAAAGGAGACCAGTAGCCAAACAGCCCACAACTGGCTCGTCAATTGCCTCAGACCATGTCTATGAGAACACACAGCAAAGAGGTTGAAAAGCACAATATTCAGTTGACTGTTTTCGTTTGACCACATGAGGACTAGATTTGAGTGTTGCATGAGTCAGATGTTTTGGCATCACCTAATCAGTCTTAACTGATGGCAGGATCTCAAAAAGAACCAAAAAGAATTTGGGAATGGGTTAGAAAAAGCAATAGCAGTAATTAAAATCTCATAAAACAGAAACAAAAGAAAATGTTGAAAGTTTGTATGATTTTACAGATTTAGATAGGGACTACCTAAAGTAAGTGGTTTTATATTACAGTAAGAATAATTTAGGTCCCTCATTAGGAAAATAACATTTTAACTAAAGGCTAACAGGCCCTGAAAATGAGTTCTTGGGAACAAAGGCCATAGGAGAGCCAGTCATGTATCTATTATGTTCAGGGGTGTTCTTCTCTATAGGAGCAATGACTCCGCAAAACATATTCTCCTTATGGCTCTCCTAATTGTCTTGTAATGCAATTCTAAATGAAATCTGAAAAGGTCAGGAAACTGAGCAAACATATCCTAAGGGAAATAAACATGGTCAATATACAAGATGACAAAACCACCAAAATGTGGCATGGGGTATGCCAAGACACCTTTAACTACTCAGTGACTGTTAACTACTAAGGATGTTTTCCATCCCTTGTTTCTCTCATTTTCTCTCCCCTGTCCTCCCCATCTTACTACCACCCACTTCTACAACCCCAACAATAAAATCTGAAGTCAGCTGAACACAGGGAGACTGTGGCATCAGGCGAATCCAGGACAGATGCATCTCCCCTATTGCCTGCCCTGCATCTGATTTCAGTGGTTTTCAGTATACTTCATCTTTCAGTTCATTCCGTACATGATCCTTAGTGTAGCAAAATTCATTTATTCATATAACAAATGATTATTGACTTTCCACTCTGTGCCAAGTCCTATGATAGTTGCTGGAGACACACATTTATATGTACAAACATAAACAAAAAATAAAACTCAGTCTCAAGGAAGAGAAATGCAATCACTGTTGCATGTTGACCTGTTGACAGCTGGGCCTGTAGTCACAGCTACTGAATAGATTGAGGTGAAGGATCAATTGTGTTTGAATCCAGCCTGGGCAACACAGTGAGATCCTGTCTCAAAAAAAATGTGATATTGGTGGCGGGCATATGGAGCAAAGGGGACGTGAGGGGAGTTCCTGACTTACCAGAGGAACTAATTCTTGAGCGGAATTGGAAGACTATGGAGAAGTTTTTCCAGGGGAAAAATTGGCGTGAGAATGAAGAGAAGTATTACGTGCCATGGCAGAGAGAGGGGTAAGAGGCATATCAGCTTGTGAGTAGCTTAGGAGCATGAGGCATATTCTGGGAAGGAGCAACTTGGGAAATGGGGAGGCCAGACCATGGAGGGTTATCTAGGCACTGCCAAGAATGTTCGATTCTTCCCTGGTGGCAGTTAAAGTGATTATGATCATATCTGCAGGTAAGATAAATTACTCTGGATAGTGTGGAGGTGGATTTGGATTTGAGGTGGGGAAAGAAAGTTAGAAAAAGTAGGATTGAGGCTATTGCAAAAGTTTAAGTGAGAGATAATCAGCACCCAAACAAGGTGGTGATGATGAAAAAAAACCAAAAAGAGAAACTGGAAAAATTTTGGAGATAAAATCCACCAACCAAATTATGTGCCAAGATCAGTAATAGGCCCAGGGGCACATGGAGTTTCCCCTGATTTTAGTGGTGCTGAGAAATACAATGGCAGTGCCACCACTGGTTCTAAAGTAAGTAGATAAGCAAGAGACTTTGTCCCCAACTCCCTTTTCAAAATTCAGAAATTACCTATGTGTGTTTTCACATTTCATTTATCAAAGAGTAGATTGCTATAAAGTGCAATAGATAAAAAGCTCAATTATAGTTTTGGTTCAGATAATTTCTGAAATGACTCTACCACAGATTACATTTTGCTTTTCAGTGAGATGGATATTATCTTATCTATTCTGGTATATTAAACCTGCACCTAAAGCTTCACAAATTGAAGCACCAGTGGTTTCAAAGTGAATCTGTTCATTAGTAAATGTGTGCACTGCAATATGTTAAAACATTCTTATTTCTCTTTGCAAATAGAAATAGCCACGCAGTTTCGACTTGAACTGATAAAGACAAAAGCATTGGCTCTTCTTGAAGATTTAGTAACAAAGATGGTTGATGTATATAAACTCATGGAAAAATGGCTTGGTGAGAGGTATTTGAATGAAATGGCCAGGTAAAGTACTACATGACTTTCTGAAAATATGCTTTGTGTATTCTAAGTACGAAAATTGATGAAGATTTTTAAGGTATTTACAAATTTAAATTAGTTACAAATATAAATTTTGACCTTTTAGGAAATCACGTGTATAAACAGATAACATGAGCTTTACTATCATGTTTGTATTAACTCTTTTCTAACAGTAAATCACGCATTAAAGGGTTCTATTGCTATATTAAACTGTGCACAATATTTATGAGTTTAGCTGTCATACTAATCAATGAGAACCTTATTTTACAAGGTAAGATTATAGGTAATTTAAAAATAGTTTTCAGAAGTAAAATAATGCTTCATACTTTTCCAATGGTAGATTTATTATCAGTCAGAGCCAATTAAGGGGAGATTAAAAAGTCATTCACTGGAATGTTTTACCAGCTAGACTGATTCTCTTGTAAGACCAACCCCAAGTTCCACTTTTCTGTTGAGTTCCAAAGACTTCCCAGACTTTCATTGCTACTGAGGGGCAATGACTGTCATCCTGTTAGTTCACCCTTAAAAGGTACAAAGAGGCAGCTCAGCAGAGTGAGTCATGATTGTCCAGACCAGGAGCCCCATCTTGTCCACAAATTAGTAGCATGCTTGATTGCTCTGGGCCTCATTGGCTTCATCTATACAAGGAAACACTCCAGCCAGGCTATTTCAGAAGTTTACGTTAGATCTAGATTCCAAGATACACTACAGTTTACAGTAAACATTTACTGAAAACTTAGAAGTTGCTACACAAACAGTATTCAAAAGGCAAGTATTCTTAGAAGCAACAATTGTCATGTAAAAAGCAGCTGTTATGGTTCGTTTTCTCTGGTCCTTGTCTCATAGTGAAATTCTTCTGTAAAGTCTTCAGCCTAGTTGTTTAGAACTATTGCTCCATAGTAAAACAAACAAACATTAAACAGAATAAAAAATACAAACACAAGCACAAGTAAGTAAGCTTACTGCAGTAATACTTAAAATCATTTTGCTATTGGATAACCAAGTCAGTTACTCATCAGCATCACACAGTAATAATATTCAGTTCTGTTCTCTGCCTGCTATTTTCAAATGAAAGTCTATCTTCTTCGTTTTTGGGACTCATGGCTCCCATCCATGTGGCCATCCAGTGTAAATGCATATTTTAGCAGATGTACTCATATTTCTCAGATTTATATTGTATACGTCTTTGCCCTGTGAAACTACAGATGCTGTCATGAACTGTGGCCGCAAAAGGTTAAAACCTAGAAATGTGATACAAATAAATAAATAAATAAATAAATAAATAAATAAATAAATAAATAAATAAATAAATAATAAATAAATAAATAAATAAATAAATAAATAAATAAATAAATAAATAGATAAATAAATAGCTAGTTGGCAGATCCCTTTGACCTTCAAATCCTGTTTTTATTTTCCTGGCACTTTTTTCCTTCCGTTGTTAAGATTACTCTTAGTAACCTTCCACTAGGTGGCGCGCATCTGTTTTAGTGTCCTGATTCCCAGTAAAGGTATTATTCTACTAGTCATGTTTTACAGAGTATCGTGCCGGGTTATGTTTGGGTCTCTATCCACATTTGGAGTCCCTCCTCACTCACATAAACTCAGCAGCTATCCAGTGACCTCCTCTGTCCCCGAGCACGCAACCACCCTAAAGCATAAACTAATTGGCTAACACGTGTTACATGGACACTCACAAAGAAAACATTCTGGAGTTGAATTCTAGAGTATCTTTTCAAAGATAGCAACTAATACTACTTTTTAAATTTTCAGTTATATGTTCAGTATATGGTATATTTGGTGCCTATGAATTATATAAAATCAGATCAAATATGCACTTTTCTGTGATGCTCACTTTCATTGTAATATATAAACAAGATCCTTTCTTCAATACAGCGATAATGCACTTATTCATGTATAAAACTTCTCTAGCCTTTAAAATGGCTTTTAAAAGGTCATTAACTATACCCCCAGTACAGTTTAAATCCTTGCCATACATGAGTTCACATTAATAACCATAAGATAGGGAGTGTTGCGTTGTTGATTCCATTGCAAAGACAAGGAAATTCAGAGAGCTGAGGTTACTTGCCCCAGGATCTGTGGCTAGAGAGTGTCCTAGGATGAGAACTCAGATTCCAGTACTCTTTCTACTGCATCATAGTGGTTCCCAACTGTTGCTGCTTTACCATGTGATCTAGCTAGGAATTGTTATTGCTCGTGAAGATAGCAAAGCAATTTCAATGGATTATATGCAACACAGGCTATTCTGACATCTTTGTTTTAGATAACATCAAACTTCTTGACAGAAGTAGAGAAAAGCCACCCTTCTAGAAATACATTATCGAACTTGATTCACTGTATAATTCATCCTGATTCCAAATAAATGTAATTCTAATAGTCATGTTTTACAGAGTATTATGCCATATAACCTTATTCTGGTTCATACTTAGAATGAAATATAACCCTTGATATAATCTTGCTTACATAGTAAAATATATTCTAATACTAATAAAAACTATATTTAATAGGTTCTCTTTAAGTTCAGTTTTGTGTAAAATGTGTAACTATTAGCTGTTTAATAAGCATGCATTTTCTATTTAATCTGCATTTATTTATACCCTGCCTTTTTACAAAATATATTTGGGGACAAATTGAAATTTATAAGCATGCAGATGGAGTTAGCTGTCTAACAGCTATATAATGTGTTTACTTTTGTGTGTATGTCTTATAAGCAAACTTTAATAGTATCTTTCATGGGGTTAACGCTATCCATTTTACCACTTTCAGTATAGAAAAATTAACTGACGTAGCTCGCTATCACATTGAAACATCTACAAAAATTCAGAATGAACTTTATTTAAGCCAAGAAGACTTCTTCATTAATGGCAATATAAAAGTCTTCCCAGATCCTCCCCCACCAATACGTCCTCCACCTGTAGAAAAGGAAGAAGATGGCACCCTGACCATTGAACAGCTTGACAGTCTTCGAGATCAGTTCTTAGATATGGCACCTAAAGGTAGGAAAAATAATTATCATGAAAAGAGCACGAAAAAAGGTTAAGATTAACCAGGACAGCAATCACTTGCCAACAAGTAAAATCAACTCTATGGGATTGTGTGGCACTAAAACATGCCCTTGCTTTGTTCTAGTTTATTAAATATTTGTTTCATACAACATAAACCCTAATTAAATAAGCAGGACTCACTGTGAATAATGCTTGAGCAGTGTGGTGATCCTCATTCCTGGTAATTCCTCTCTCCTGTCCTCGCTGCCCCTTGCTGACAAGTTTGTATATTTGAGTATTACTCCACCTGGCAGCTTACAGAAAGACTTTGTGCATACTTCTAGTTTAGATTTTATATTGAGATTATGAGTTTGTGTTTCTGTGAGGGGAGACCAGGCAGTAGAAGATTTCCCTTTTATGTTGGCCTTTTCCCTCCGTGCTTGTAGACCATAAGCAGAATCAAATAAGTGCTTGTAGACCATAAGCAGAATCAAATAGTCAGTTTGTTCATATGTATGTGTAAATGTTTTCTGTACACAACAATTTTAGCTCTTTCACATTTTATCAGCTTGGACCTACAGCATCTGCACAGGCTTTTTTTTTTTTTTTTTTCCAGGCTTTTCCTACTTCCAGATATTCTTCAATGAGTTCTGTCAATTGATAGCACAAGTAATTCAGACAGATCACATAGGATTATCATCTCCACTTTAAAGATCTAGATACTGACTCACAGAGGAGTTTAGCAGATTTTTTGCCTATGGTCATATATCATTCAGAACTCTGCAGATCCAAAGTTCTTGCGCCTTCTCACTGAACTAAGTTGCCTCTCATAAACAGATTTCTTTTATCTTTCAACATATACTACTTATTGGGAAATTATTACTTTTCCCTGTAGCATAGTTAACTGACTTTAGTATTAATACAATGTTACTTTAAAAAAAAAAGTCCAGTATTTCTAGAAATTCACATCATACATGATTAGTAAAAAGAGCATTACTCTAAGTCCAAAAGCTTCCTTGCCAAGCCCAATAGGTGAAATTGGTGTATGTGTGTGTGCCTGGGTGAACCTTGCGCTTTGATGTGTCAGCTCATCAAATCAGCTAGAGCAGGCTTTACAGCTCCAAGGTATAAAAGCCCACACTTCAGCTGTGGAGGGATGGAGGTGCTGTTTGGCAGCATTTGGGCACGAAGGAAACATGGCCATCAGCAGGTACAAAAAATCTCAACTTTACAAAGTTCAGCCCATGAAATTCCTTCAGTCCTTTAGTCAGACAGAGTGCACCCTCTTCTACATGGTGCGAGCTCCACAATGCCCTTTTATTATGTACTTCCCTCTGCAGAGTTGTTTTTTCTCTTCATTTTATCCAGGCCATTATTTTACACATAAAATAAAAAGATATGTGTAAGTGGATTCTAAACATGACATGTGGTTTGCTTTAATCCTACACTCTGGTGACTGGGAGGAAATCACTCAATTAATAGGTAAAAACTAAAGGCATCTGGGGACACTTGAATAGGTAGAAGTGGATTTTGAAAATTATCATCCACTTATATCTTTCAGCAGGAACCCTAGTATCCATGATGCTAATCATAATACTTTCTTGGATCCAACCTCAAATCCAGAGCTTATATTCCCACTAAAAGTTTAAAAATAAATTTAAAAAAATAGCAGCTATAACTTGACATGTGTCTCAGAAGATTAACTCTGGAAACCCTTGAGACACAAAGATGTCAACAGATAAATGTTTTCAGACTGTGGAAGAAATAAGAAGGGAGGGAGAGGAAGTAAAGGAAGGGAGGGAGGGAGAAATGGAGTTTTGTTTTGTTTTGTTTTGTTTTTTAAAAAAAGCAGAGTAAAAGGAAACCATTTGCCCTAGGAGCTGAGAGATTAATTTGAAAAGGCAAGCAAAGAGGAAGGAAATATGAACAACTATTTGAGTTCTTTCTGGGACACACTATGAATGTTATTCAAGTGCTCAAGAATGCAAAGCATCAGTGTGCCCTGAAATTGGTCAGAGAAAAGTCTGTGGAGCAAAACTTTGGAGGGAGAAATTGAAGAGGGTAAAGAGATTTTGTGGCAAGGCTACAGAGAATGTTTACAGTTAGGGGAACGGCTGCTGGAAATTCTGTAGACAAGAAGCGTGAGGATGGGAGCATGATGTTTGGGAAATGGTTAGGAGACTGCTCTGCTTTTCTTTCTCCAACCGCATGAACTCCAGGCGAGTAGAAGAGGAGGCGTTCTCTGTGTGAGGAACCACCTCTGCCCACCCAAGCTGGAGAATTAACCCATATGCAAGAATAACAGTTGTAATTACCACAGAATTTACAAGGCTATACAATACAGTAGGATTTGGGGATTGTGATGATTCAAAGTGAGTTATGTATGGTCTATGGGCAAACAGTTTAAACTCTTTTCTCTATTAGCTCAATTATACCATTTGAAAAAATATGTATTGCATATATTGCTTTTTAGGTATATCTAAAATAATAAGTGTTGGGAATTTGATTGACAGGAGTAATGTTCATTGTTATTATTCTTGCTATTCTCATAGAGGGCGGGGAAAAGTATTACTCCATTTTCTGCATCACAGAGTCACCGAATTGGAGATTCTCTACTGATACTCTTGAAATCAGGCTCCAAACATTGACAGTGGCCCTGCCTGAGGAAACCCATTAACTGCCACTCACCCTTTTTCCCCATCTCTTCTGGCCGCACAAAGTATACTCTGGCTTTTTTGTTTTTCTATCCTGGTTTGGCAATTGTTCACTTAAGAAACATGATACACACCTATCCGTCTTTTAAATGAAGGCTTTTGTTGTATTTCTTCCAAGAAATGGAAAACAATCCTTTATGATACCTTCTATTGTATTTACCCTAGAGCTCTATAATTTCAAAACGCAGTCTTAGTGAGTGATAGCAGGTTTGAAAGTGTGGAGGAGCTGGCTGAACATGGTGTGTTTCAAATGTGTGATCCTGCAGAACTTCCTGCTCAAACTTGCTATTATTTCTATGCCAAGAAATATAAACATTTTCCTATATGATTTCATATATGCCCATGCAATCCATAATATCTAAGATGCAACTTTCAAGTTCACCAAAATATATTAAAACAGATGGATTTTTTTGGGAGGGAAGCATAATATTTATTTGCATATACAGCCATTATGTTACTAGGCCCATGGTAGGATTTTTTAGCAGATTTATAAAAAGCACTGATGTTACTAAATTACACTTTGCAAGTTTTATTCATGGCACACAAATACAATTATTGGATTATTATTTAATCTTTGATTAAACAATGACTTAATGCTTTAAATACTTGCGACTAGATAGTATCAAGAGGTAAATAGAAAGAACTAAAGCTTAAGGGGTTTTCTGCTAAGTATTGGTTAATCCCTTTGAAAACAAAAGTCTTCATTAGCCCTTACTAAAGATAATGTAAAATTGAAAACCATCATATATTGTAACATATTCAACACTCCTTTTCTGGTCAAATTCTGCCACTTATGATGATTCTACCTCTCTTTTGGTAAAGGTAATGATTAGACATAAAATATTATTTATTGAAATGATTGACACAAATATACCAGAAAAATAATGACCTTATACATGATAATCAAATTAGATCATGCAAAATGCAATGAAACAGTTGATTACGCTTGCATTTTTCCTGCCACTTAACAAAGATCCATACTTTAGAAGCATAAGAACAGTATGAGTAAAAGAAAGCTAATGAATCAGCAAACCATTCTTTCCATCACCTATCCTAGGAATCATTCCTATGAGCATACTCCTGGCAGAGTTAGGTCTAGTGAACATTTTCTGAATTATAACAATAGCCAATTTGGCATGGTCACTATGTGTCAGACCCTTTGCTAACATTTTCATATGTTAATTCACTTATTATCCACCTCAGTCTATGATGGGATGGCTAGAGTCAAACAGTTCTTTCTCACGTTCACCTCTTGTCGAAAGACTGTCATATGATCTTGGACAAGTTATTAAATTTCTCTCTGCCTCAGTTACCATATCTGTAAAATAAGAATAATAATGATACTTATTCCATGTATTGAAATACAGTTGTTATGAAGATTAAAGTAATTAGTATATGTAAAGTGCTTAGAAAGAGTATAGCACATAGAATGTGCAATTTAAGTGTAATCATATAAGCCACTGTGACTTGATTATATAATTATAGTAATGTCATATTAGTATATAATATACAATATTGATACAAAGTATTCTATTATCCAAAATGTTAGCTTGGTTTCTTGAAGATGGAAATACCCTAGTAGGCATTTGCAATATTACCCCTGAGTGCTTCCAAAAAAATGTACACCACCTGGTAGAATTAAATCATAAAGTAATGTGGTTTCCTAGGGAGTACAAGCATTCCAAACAAAAACATTCATTTTGTGTACTCTGGTAAGTTCTGGGTAGGTACATCTTGTCTCCAAACATCAAGTGCCAAGTACATAAGGAAGATAGCCTTTTTCCGATGGAAGCAATTTGGATTCTATTGAAACTAGAATACTTTAGCAATGTTCTCTGTCCGCACTTATGCCATAAGAATTCTTTTTCCTTGTAAGCCCATTGGTACTCAATGAAATGCCTTTAGAGATTTGGTTCACAGCTATTTTTGCTTCTGCTGAGAACCTACCTGAAGAGAACATAGTTTAGCAAATTCTACACCCTCTCTTTTTCTTCAAAAGATGCAGCATTTATTTGTTCAAGGCCTGTAACATTGCTCTAAGAAGCTGAGAAGGACCCCTTCTTTGAACCCCTTTTGGAGAACGATAGATTTTTTTTTTTTTTTTTTTTTTTTTTGAGATAGAGTCTCGCTCTGTCGCCCAGGCTGGAGTGCAGTGGTGCGATCTCCGCTCACTGCAAGCTCCGCCTCCCGGGTTCACACCATTCTCCTGCCTCAGCCTCCCCAGTAGCTGAGACTACAGGCAAACGCCACCACACCCGGCTAATTTTTTTGTATTTTTAGTAGAGACAAGGTTTCACCATGTTAGCCAGGATGGTCTCCATCTCCTGACCTCGTGATCCAACCACCTCGGCCTCCCAAAGTGCTGGGATTACAGGCATGAGCCACCTCGCCCGGCAGAGATGGATGGATTTAATGACTGGCCTCAGAGACAGAGGGTGCACAGTCAGAACTCTAGGCTGTAGTGGTTAAGCTAGATCATTCAGCAGCATGATTTTTACAGGAGTTCAAAGGCAGAAGTAGCTATTGCTGCCTATGTGAGTCAGCATGAGGGTTAGCCCAGAGCTTTTGAAACTGAACTTTCCAGGAAGAAAAGCAGGGGAAGGGTATTCCAGGCAAAGGGATGAAATGGAGCAACTGTGGAGATTTTGAGATTGCATGACATATTGAGGGAACTGTGAACAAACAAGAGGCAGGAGATGGGACCACAGAGAGCTTGTGGTCAGGTTGTGAAGTCTCAAGTGGCTTGCAAAGGACATGTAGGAGAGGATTTTCAAAGGCATTTAGAGCTAAGTGTCATGGGGAATGGATTGGAGCAGGGAAGAGGCTATATGTGTGAGAGAGTGGTAGGCACTGTCAGTCTCTCTGCAAAGCCTTAAAGAACCCAGAGGCAGGAATAAGGGCACCTGAGTGGTTGGTCGCCTGAAAGGAGTAACTAGAAAGTTTTATGGATTTTTCCAGGCTTAGTGCTTCTGAGAAAATTATAAAAATACAATATTATGTATTTGCAGGTAAGTATTTTGATCTGAAAATTATCTAAGTTAGTCTGACATTTACCCAAATCAAGAAATACAGAAAGATTTCTTAGAGAAGGGAATGATACAGAAGAATAGGTATTATTGATAGAATTATCACAGCAAGTGGCAAAATATAGGGATTACAGCAAAGAGGACTATGGCCCCCACCTGCCTTTGCTTCTTTCAATGGCGAATTCTTTCCACTAGATCAGATTCAGATCGCAGAAATGCAGTAGTGAATCTAGAAGGCTTTAGACCTGTTAAAACTGTTTATGAGTAGAGTTTCAAATGTGTCTTCAGAATGAAACACACAGGTATTTTCCTGAAGCCAGACAACTTACATTAGACAAATGAAAGTATATACTCAGAATTCAAGGTAATATCTTTTGGAAAATCTGTCCATAGAACTAAAATTTTGTTTTGAAACTAGCAAAATCAGTATTGGAAATTAAATTTTTTTAATTTTAATTTTAATTTTAAATTTACTTTTTAATTTAAATTTAAATTTTTATAATTTTTTTAAGACAGGGTCTCACTCTGTAGCTCAGGGTAGAGTGCAGTGGCACAATCATGGCTCACTACAGCCTCAACACAGCCCCACCCACCTCAGCCTTCCAAGTAGCTGAGACTACAGGTGCCTGCCAGCATGCCCGGTTAATTTGTTTTCTTAATTTTCTTCTCTTTTCTTTTCTTTTGTAGAAATGAGGTTTCTCTGTGTTGCCTATTCTGTCTTGAACTCCTAGGCTCGTGATCCTCCCACCTCCGCCTCCCAAAGTGCTGAGAGTACAGCCATGCGCTACCATGCTCCCTCAATATGTCATGCAATCTCAAAATCTCCACAGCTGCTCCATTTTCCCCTTTGCCTGGAATACCCTTCCCCTGCTTTTCTTCCTGGAAAGTTCAGTTTCAAAAGCCTCTGGGCTAACCCTCATGCTGACTCATACAGGCAGCAGAAGCTACTTCTGCCTTTGAACTTCTGTAAAAACCATGTTGCTGAACGATCTAGCTTAACCACTACAGCCTAGAGTTCTGAATGTGTACCCTCTGTCTCTGAGGCAGAGACAAAAAGAGACTTTAACAAAAAGAGACTTTATTTTTTCATTTCTTTATTCATTTATTCACCAGCATTGTGTGAGCAGCCCCCAGGCATAGTGCAACTGGCCTAATATGGAAGACTGACAAGTAGCCCAATGCTTGAGTAAGAAAATGCAGGCAGTAGCAGCCAACTACAAGGAGACTAATTTTAAATGAAATACAGTAACATTTAGAATTTGCAAAAATAGGGGTCTATTTTAACCAGAGCTGCAAAAAGACTGATTAAAAAGCAAAGGAGAGGCTGGGCATGGTAGCTCACGCCTGTAATCCCAGCACTTTGGGAGGCCGAGGTGGGTGGTTCACCTGAGGTCAGGAGTTTGAGACCAGCCTGACCAATATGGTGAAACCCCGTCTCTAATAAAAATACAAAAATTAGCCAGGCATGGTGACAGGTGCTTGTATTCCCAACTACTCGAGAGGCTGAGACAGGAGAATTGCTTGAACCCAGGAGGCGGAAGTTGTAGTGAGCCAAAATCGTGCCATTGGACTCCAGCCCTGGGCGACAGCGTGAGACTCCGTCTCAAAAAAAAACAAAAAAATCAAAGGAGAAGTTAGACCCCAATAAGGTATGAAAGGCAGAGGCAGATCAACTAATGTCAAGGTTTTCAGTTAAAAGAGGTTGAGATATGAAATCATGAAAACCAGTTAGGAAAGGAGATTAATTTTCTTAAACATCTACCAAGTGCTTAGCAGTCAGCCAGCCAGTATGAAGCACATTATTTAGTTCAAGTCAGAGGGGTCAAACCCTAGAACCATAAAGTATTGACAAAAAAAAAGAATATATGTCATGAAATATTTTAATAAACACATATTCAATTTTTTATTATATGATAAAACAGGGCAATATAATCTAATGATTAGTAGCATCAAAGAATGTGTAGAAGGGACACATATATGTGGTCTAGGCTCTCTGCCTTCAGGGAGAAACTGGTATTTGAGGACTTTGTTTTGTGTAGTTTTTAGTTTTTTATCCTTCTGTTCAGATAAATATGTGTCCCCTTGTCTGACAAATAATCAAATATGTCTCAAAAATTAGACCTTTGGGGGAAATAAAAAGATGAGGCATGAGGCACAGCTCCTGTACAAAACCACCTGGCAAGGATTTCAAAGCTTCACACCCCCTTTTTTTTGGGGGGGGTAAATTAACAAGTTTGCTGTGGCATTGCAACAGAAGGTAGGACTTAGGCAGCAGGGAAGGGATGTCCAAGGCAGATCTTGCAGACACACTACCATGTATGCTCTATTATTCCTTTTTCTCACCAAGGGAAGAAAATTTTAGCTAAAAGCCATGTCACTCTTATGCTTGGAGAAATGGATTCTAAAGTGAAGAAGAAGAGCATAGCACTCCTTTCTTCATACAAGACACGTGTAAGAGGGAAGTGTACAAACAGGCTGTGGAGTGTCGGGCTACTGGTGAATCTCAGCTCCACCACTTACAAGCACTGCAACACTGGACAGTTCAATAAACCTCCCTGTGTGCCAGCTTTCTTATCCATAAAACGGTGATAACAATAGTCAGTGCATTTTCTGAACCATATAATAGGGGTAATGGATTGTGAGGATTCTGTGATATAAACTGGTTAAAGCACTTAACAGAATGCCTGGTAATTAATAAGCACTCAATAAAATTTTTCCAAAAATAGTGAGCAAATGTGGGGGTCAGAGATTAAGCAAAACTGAGGGTAGAAATTGTGATTACTTAAAATAACAATGTGGAGTTATTTTAAAGGCAGGAATCCTTCGGATGATGCGAATAGAGTCATCGAAAAGCAGAAAAGGCCACAGAAGCTTGATCATTACCTTCCAAAAAGAAACCATCAATTTTTGAAAATGTGGCTTAAAAAATATCCGTGGCTTATATATGATGAGCTATTAAATCTTATGTTCTGTGCCTTGTGCCATAAGCATGGAGTGAAATCAGGGGGAAGTCAAGTGAATTTTTTTTATGGTACTGACAACTTTAGGACTGAATTTCTCAACACACATCATCTCAGCGAGGCTCATGCCAAGGCCTCGTTAATGGAAGCAACAAGTAGCTCTCCAGTGAACAGAGCCACCACCAAACTAATGATGAGGACCATGAGCAAAGTAACCCTCGGGAGAGTAGAGAACTTATTCAGATCATGCCATGCTATTGCCAAGACCGGACGTCCCCTCAAAGATTTTATTTGGATGTGCAAATTAGATGATATGAAAGGTGTTGATATTGGCCCAGTATTCAGAACTAAAAAATCAGCAAGAATGTTTGCATACTTTATTGCTGAAGTAGAACGAAAAAATCTAAGAGAGAAACTAGAAAAAAGTAAATTTTTCTCTGTCATCAGTGATAGAATCATAGACAGTTTAATCAAAGAAGCCGAACTTGTCTATGTGCAGTTTGCGCATGCAGGAAAGGTGCACTGTCAAATTGTTGGGGTACAGACAGTAGAAAGAAATGATCCTCTGGCAATAAAAAATGCCATTGAGAAAACTCTAGAGATAAATCTTCAACTTAGACTGTCGAGCCAAGACTGGGCAAAGAAGCTGGTTGGTTTTGGAAGTGATGGTACCCATGGCATAGAGGGAGAGAACAACGAGGTGGCCCTGCAATTAAGAGAAATACAACCATGTGTACAAACTATATATTGCTTTGCACATCACCTTGAACTATATTACAAAGCGGTGTTCCAGAACATTCCTCTGTACAATGATGTCAAAGACCTCCTTCACGGCATTTATCACTTTTATCACAATTCTCCTCTTCATAAGAGTGCTCTGATAACTGCTTTCAAAGGCCTTCACCTTCGACCTGTGATGCCTTCTCAAATAGGAGATAGGAAGTGGCTTCATGGATTACAGGCAGCCCTCCGGAACTTTCTCAAGGGATATCCTGCAATTGTTCAGCAACTGCACTCAGTAAGTAATTTTGAAATACCATATTATTTGACTTTTTTAGAATCATAGAAAATGCTTTCCTTGAGCTCCTTGGAATAATAATTTTGGGAAAGATAACCACCATGTTGTTCCCAACCTGTGTTACAGGCAGGCAGAGGCAAAAGTGACACCAGTCAAAAGAAACCCAAAGAACTTCTGGAGTCCCTTCTCCAAGCTGATATTGTTAAATTTGCCCACTTCTTGTTGGATGTCATTAATGTCCTTAGCATTCTGTCCTGTGTCAGTAAGAATAGAAATTCCTCAATTGCTGACATATTTGCCACTTTAGAGTCAACGCTGGAAATGCTCCAAATGTATCAAACAAGGTGAGAGGTTGGGATGATCTAAGATCTGTCAAACTAGACAGTTTGACTTGTGAAATTATCTGCCAGATGTTTCTTCATTTAATTTGTTAATTGTTATTTGGGTGATTTCTTTTCTCCCCAGACTAGGGCCAAAAGAACGCATGGTGGATTCAGCCACATGCTTTCATGGTAACTGCCTCAGAGGGAAAGAAAACATTTCTGCTGTGAGAAACATTGTTTTAACACATCTTATCAAGAGGCTTCAAGGCTGTTTCAGAGATGCCAGCCAAAATGTGGTGAGGGCTACCATGATTGGAAGTTTTAAATTGTGGCCCACAAAGATAAATCAAGGTAATCTATACGCGCTGACTTTGAACCTATTATTCTCCGATGGTCTGTGTGAGTTTCTTTTATATATGTGACTATTTTTGGTATCTTGATTATAGAATTTGGAGAAAAAGAGGTATCCATCCTGACTGCACATTATGAACCAGTATTAGAAGCTGCCAATGTGAAACTTAGTGAAGTGGATACTGAATGGAGCATGTTGAAATTAGAGATTTATGCCACGTAAGCAAGAAAGCAAGCTGAGCAAAGTGGCTGATACTTATAAATGTTTGGGTAAAACTTGGAAGTCTCAATCTTTTACATTTCTTCTCCTCCCTCCTAGATTTCAGAACATTCGAAAATTGACCTGGGATTTTGTGAATTCCATTTACTTACACAAGTATCCAAATATCCTGACACTAGTCGACCTAGTGTTGACCCTTCCTGCAAGTTCAGCTGAAGCAGAACGTGGCTTTGCTCAGATGAAATCGACCAAGTCACATATGCATGCAAAAATCAAGGCTGAAAGTATGACGGATGTCCTAATTATTCAGTTGAATTCTCCAGACATTAATAACTTTGACCCTAGGAAAGCTATCCATTTATGGAATACAAGAACACCGTCTTCAACTGGTGACACAAGACCTAATTCAGATTGCTCATCAAACTCAGGAATCCATTATGAAAGTGATTAGCAATATGCAAATATTGACATTGTTGTTGCTTAGCAATGTAGCTCTTTTGCATAGTAAAAAAAAAATAAAATAAATGGTTTCCAGAAGCCTGAAATTTAAAAGTAAAACAGTAACTTGTCTTCACATCAAACAAAAGGCATTTGGCCTCTTCCAAACATACAGAGTAAAAACCCCAAGATTGTTTCTTCTATAGTTTTCTAACTTCACTTATGTATTCATGTGTTCTTTCACACTCTTTTGGTGGAGCTGTATGCTTCTACACAATGGTGTTATTTTGATGTCATTTTTTTGAGAGTTATCCCTAAGGGTGACCAGACTATGACTACAGTCTGAGTTCCCTTAGGCCTGGCATACAATTCATTATTTTTCCTCGATAATTCTAAGTGATAGTTGCATTAGGTAATTAACTTAGAGCCAAATTGAAAGAGAGCTTCTCTTTTCATCTGTGAACAAAATTTGTAAGTTTATGTAATTATGTTACTGCAACCATATCACTACATGCTTTGGCCATTTAAGTAACAAAGGCAAATATTAAAACAGTTTTCACATTTCAT
This sequence comes from Hylobates moloch, assembly GCF_009828535.3. Classification (NCBI taxonomy): domain Eukaryota; kingdom Metazoa; phylum Chordata; class Mammalia; order Primates; family Hylobatidae; genus Hylobates; species Hylobates moloch. Next base: position 32,258,542 of record NW_026652292.1, read on the forward strand.
GCTAAATCCTCAGGTAAACAATTCTTATGTAAACTGTAAGTACTGTCTTGTAACACTTTGTTTTGCACCGTATCCATTAGAGATTGCGGAAATGTATTGCAGCTTACAAGATTTTTTAAATACTTTGAGCTTCTTTATGGTTTCAATAGATTATATTTATGGCTGTAGCTTGAAGAACATGACTGATTTATGTCTGACTTAGCTAAAAACCCACATAGGATCTTATAAACCTCAGTTCACTGAAAATTCTGCTATCTGGGAAAATGTTCTCATGTCTATAAAACTGGATACTCAGGTTTGATGAAAAAGGATACAGAATGTATTTCTGAACAGCCCGCTGGATGGCCAATTATATCAAAGAAGAAAGGTTTCACTCTTGCTACCCGGAAAATTACCTTCCACATCTCAAAATTGTGTATTTGTTTCGAAGCACTGAGATTTTAGAAGGATTATTGCCATTTCCCTGGAGGTTAAAGGAAATGATAAAATTCATGTGGACTTTTAGAAATGCTAAAAACTTAGATGTAAAAAGAAAACCTTGGGATAGTGTGTCTATGTTTCATTCTTTTTATTCCTAAAACAAAGAATAGCTATGTACTCCGAACCTGAAAGATCCCTGGATACACATTAGGAGTCTCTCCTTGTTCTAGAAGGTACCTCTTTGTGTTGGTTAGCCAGACATTTTTTTTTTAAAGCAGATTCATCTATTTTGTTTTCTTATTTCTTTCTTAATGCATGTGCATGCAATTTGAAGTGAAAAACAAGGTAGACATCTCTTTTAAATTGAGTTAAGTAGGTTCATAAGAGCAAAGAATTTAAAAGGTTAGTAGTCTTTCATGAAATACTTAGGAATACTGAGCCAATTAGGTGACTAAATTAGCACTTTCAATCTAGTAATTTAACAATTCAAATTTCTCTAATTTACAAAAGCAAATATGGTCTGATCCAAAGGGCAAGATGTGGATAAATGTATTACTTTGATTGTAGTGGTGATCTGCATGCATTTGGAACACTTTTATCTAATATTTGCCAAAATATTTTACTCTTGTGCCCTACTGCATGGAAGAAACCTTAAAATCATATATATTTTTTAAAAAATTCAGTCTATTCTGAGTGAAAGGTCAAAGAAGACTCTAAAAAGTATACAGTTTTATAATTTTACCCAATCTGGATTTAATTATTACTAAGTCAAAAAAGGCATTTTGACTTAGTTGAGAAACAATAATGAGAGTCATTATATTTCCAAAATGTCTTCTGTTTCTTTAAAACTTACCATTTTATATAATATGAATAAAGAGATTTTTCAAATACTCATTACTTCTATTTTAACAAAAGAAGAGAAAAACCATCACCTAAACCAAGTGACAAAATATTTTTCATTGTATTATAGGCATAATAGGAAATAAAGCATTTACTGACATTCTGATCGATTTGGTGACCCTGAACCTTGGCACAAACAACTTTCCTAGTAGTTGGATGCACCTTACCCAACCTGAAGTAAGCTTCCATGTTGTTTGAGTTTTAAAGCTTTAAGCATTCTTATTTGATCAATGCTTTAATAGTTCTAAAATAACGAGTACTTGCATAGTGTCTGACATTTAGTAGGCAATCAATGAAATCTGAGTGAATGAAAAATGAATGAACTTCCAATTAAAACATATAGTATGCATATGCTCAGTATTTGAAGAATAAGTGATGATATGTCAGTGAAATATTATAGAGACTGTGATGTTCAACCAGTGAGTTTCTATCTAAAACTACCAAATGGAATGATCCTAACTAGTACTAGTAGATAATTCTGGTTGTTCTTGCTTTTCATCATAACCTTTTCCTTAAGAATGTTCAGAAAACAAAATGCTTAAAGAGCATTCCCCCATGGGCCACAAAGCCCTTGCACAGGCACAGCTATAATTTTTGTCTCTCCTCTGTTGGAAAGGTACAAAGTTAACTGGAGCGATGTGTGTAATTGATGGTATAATGGTAAGCAAAAATCACAAATGTCAAGGAAGCAAAAAACGGAACACTTTCTAGGTGCTGTCTGGTGTGGATTGGTTGGTAGAATAAAGGAAACAAAAGTCAGAACTGATTCTATGTGCCAGTGAAAAGTCTCACTTCTTTCATGGGAAACTCTCACTATGAAAATATGAGCAAGTAGAGCATCAAGATAGATTCATGTAGATATTCCAAAGATATTTCCTGTTTTCTTCTAGTTACAGGAATTAACGTCTTTATTAACAGTCAACTCTGAGTTCGTGGACTGGCGGAAGTTCCTGTTAGTAACCTCAATGCCTTGGCCCATTCCGTTGGAGAAGGAGCTCCTTGAGACCCTTCAGAAGTTCAAGGCTGTGGATAAGGAGCAGTTGGGCACCATCACTTTCGAGCAGTATATGCAGGTTGTTACCAGCACCTGATGGCATTGATAACACCAGAACACTTGTGACCTAAGAAGTGAATTACTCACTGATGTTACATTGCCAGGTCTCAGGCCAGTGCATTGCTTCTCAGCTCCCCATGTCTAGGCACCCAGAGGCAGCACAGGCAGTGTCAAAGCCCCAGGCAGAAGCCTGGCTTCCATCCCCAGGGAAAAGATCTGAAAAAGTCAGAACTTCCAGGAGAACAAAGGGTTCTGAAAACAGTTACATAAACTTTATTGTTCTTCTCCTGAGTTCCTAACCAGTGGTTCTTATCCTTGGCTGTACATTAGAATCATCTGCAAAACTTTTATTAGGTTCAATGTCCAATACTCTAAGCTCCCGGAGTAGAAAGAACAGTGATTAAAAAAAAAAACAAAAACAACAACAACAAAAAACACGTACACACACAGGGAAAGGAGCAGGCTTTTTTTTTCTTTGGGGTGAAAGGGTGATGAATAATGAGATTATTTTTGAGAAGTTGAGTTTGAAATATCTGTGGGAAATGAAGAGAGAAATGTCCAATCTAATATGGCCCATACAGAAGGGATCATGAGTCAATATCATGTAAGTGGTTATTGAATTTATGAATGTCTGAGATCACTCAAGGAAAGTGATGGATAACCCAGTAGAGTGTGTAATATTTGGCCATTGGACGTGGCAGGTGGCATGTAACTGGTAACCTGTGCTAGAGAAATTCTGGTGGAATAATAAGTACAGAAGTTAGATGGCAGAGGGTTGAGGAAATGAATGGGTCTTTAGGAAGTGAGAACAAGAAAAGTCAACTGATTTTTGAGAAGTTTGAGTAAGACAAGAGTAAAAATAAAATTTCATAACTGAGAGGGGCCTGAATTACTTACTTGATTAATGTCATTATATTGCTCACCATTTCACATTGCTGGTAGACATGAAAGAGAGAAACTTTCAGAAGGAGCTAACTTTGAAACAGAGTAATATTCGCCAGGTGCCTACATCTCACATGTATTTCACCAATCATATCCCTTCCTGCTTCCCTTTTCTTCCTTAATGCATGACCTCTTTTTTTGAGAGAGAGCTCTGAGGTTTCCAGGTTCATAGAGTTGAGCCAGAAGGAAAAACACAAACTATGACAAGCCTCTTTCAGGGCTGATCAAGACAGGTGTTTGGTTATTCGAGCTCTGCTACATTTATTTTCCAAGTAGATTTACAATTTGTTAAGGTGGTTTTGTTTGAAAGCAAAAGCAGCAGAGCAAAACTTACTCTGTTTCCATAGCTGTCTTAAGATTTTTTAAAATGCGCACTCATAAAATTACTGACCTTCGCTATTTATTGTATGTGGCAATTAACATAGGATATCAATTTGAACATCCTTTTGCACAAACATGAGAAGAACAAAGGGTGTTGGCAATTTTCACCAAAGTGCTGAGCTAAAACCAGAAAACTATTTTACCAAAGGTGTGAGTTTCTTAGAGAAAGTTGGATGCTGTGTTTAAGAGAAACTCAGCAATACTTCTTTGAACACTACCTATGTTTTAGGAACAGGTGTTTTCTGAGCTCTGCCCTCTCCCCTTCCGCCCTCAGGTCCCCCTCCTCTGAAACCTGCATTTGGAAAGGCCCACTTGACCAGCCTGCATGCCTTTCACAGATCGTCAGCACTTGCCAGCTCATTGCCCCTCCCCCCACAATGTTGTTTCAGTGGAAAAATCAAAATAACTTTAGGTCAAAATTTTATAAGATTTGTCAAAAACGCCCCATTAGGATAGTAAAGTATGCTTGCATTGCAGAAATGAAGTTCTAATTGGTGTCAGTTATAGACTGAGACAGAGGGACGTCATGAACAAGAGGTCACCGAGATCTTGAGTCAGTCATTCAGAAAACAAAGAGTTTTCTAAAACTAGCAGTGTATACCAGCATCATGCAAGTCTCCACAAACAGATAGGACATGAACAGGACATAAGGAATATGAGCTATTTTTAATGGGGGCACAGACTCCTCCAAAATATGACTAATGCAAGATTAATACAGGGTAGCAGCCTCCAAGCGTCATCGCAGGATCCAGTCATTAAAAATAGCCAGCGCTCGTAATCTATGGATACTTATTTATAAAATATAGACATATACTACAGCACTAATACATTATGAACATTATCAAAGATGTAAAAATAAAAATTACATAAGAATGAGATAAAAAGAAATGTAAATGGAAGTTCTAGTATTTTCTCCTACACCCCTGTGGTTTCTGCATCGTACTTGGGAGACAACTGCTCTAGAGACAAGATTGGCTCAGTCTCTGTGGCTTTTAGAGGAACATCTCAGCAAAATACATACTTTAATAATTTTCATTTTTATTTTTTATGTAGGCTGGTCTGTGGTTTACAGGAGATGAAGATATAAAAATTCCAGAAAATCCTCTTGAACCCCTGCCATTTAATAGGCAGGGGCATCTTATAGAGGTAATGACAGAGATCTTTAAAACATGTGGCTTTGTAGCACTAATCGTTTTCTTTGTGTTTTCTTCCACTTGTGTAACTTGGCTGTGGACTGCACCCCTGCCCCTCAGTTCCTCTGCTGTCTCTCCAAAGTGCAGACCTTAGTTAGCTCACCAAGGAGGCAGTGTAGAGAAGCTCTGGGGAGGAGGCAGGGGCCGGAATCTCAGAGCCTTACTGTTAACTCTCTATGTGATCATGGACGATTCCATGGCCTCTCAGAATTCACCTTCCTCGTCTGTCAAATAAGCTAAGTTTTAACACATTTGTCTCTAAGCTTCCTTCCAATTCTAAAAGCTTAAGATAAAATTTGTCATTTTACCAATGTCCATTTCTCGTTGATTTTGACTAATACAGCAAGGGTTTGCCTACAGCATTGCCCATAGCCCATCACAGCTTGCTGCTCTCAATATTATTATTATCCTCAATAATAGCATCTTATGAGCCTCTATTTCTGAGGCCACAGTGAAAACCCAGACCTTAAAAATCTCAGTGCGGCCGGGTGCGGTGGCTCACGCCTGTAATCCCAGCACTTTGGGAGGCTGAGGCGGGTGGATCACGAGGTCAGGGGATCAAGGCCATCCTGGCTAACACGGTGAAACCCTGTCTCTACTAAAAATACAAAAAAATTAGCCACTGCGCCCGTAGTCCCAGCTACTCGGGAGGCTGAGGCAGGAGAATAGCGTGAACCTGGGAGGCGGAGCTTGCAGTGAGCCGAGATAGCGCCACTGCAGTCAGGCCTGGGCAAAAGAGCGAGACTTGATCTCAAAAAAAAAAAAAAAAATCTCAATGCTACTCTGACCTCAGTAAGACATGAAAAAACTGAATGGTAGATTTAGACATCACAGTGAACTCTGTATAATGTATAGATTGTTCAATTTCTAGCCAGCCATTAGTTCCAAATTGCAGTACAAAATTGAGCAAGATTCCAGTTGCAGCCTTAAATGGAGCAATTTCCTTCAATTGGATGCATATTTTTTGAGCACCTCTGCTAGATGCTAGCAGGAGAGCAGGTAAGAGAAAGGGTCAGAGAGTTACCCAAAAGTCCAAGATATAATGTTGGCAGTTGCAGGGGCAGTATTTTGTGTGTTGTTGTTTTTAATGTGAAACTGGGGGACTGAAAACCAATTATCCTGGAGCGTTTTGGAATGGTCTGTATATGCTTTTATGCATAAATCTGCCATCAACATAAACAGGTTCTTCATTAGTTGGAAGCAACTGGCAGTTTGAATATTATGCCAAGTGAAAAGTACTTTCATTTTCAGCCAGTAGTTTTTAGAAATGTCAGTCAAAGGCAGAATCTTTGAGCTGCTCACTTGGCAGCAAAACAGAAAAGGACCTTTTAGTACTTTTGGAGCAGGTGGCTCCCACCTGCTGCTGGAAGATTACAGGGAGGAAAGGAACAAAGTCAGCAGCAGAGGCAGGACTGTGGAGACTGAGCAAAACGTGTTGTTATGGAACAAAGATGGCTGACGGGTGTGTGTGTGTGTGTGTGTGTGTGTGTGTGTGTGTGATGTCCATACGACAGAAAAGGTGAAAGGAGTAGTGTTTTCCATCCTCCCCGTGGGTGTCTCTGAGACTCAATGCTCAGAAGTTACATAAATCTCAATGTTCTTACACTGGGATAAAAGCATAGATTTCGCTGTCTACAAGCTGTGAGGTATCCATGGCATTACCCAACCTCTCTGCGCCTTGATTTCTTATCCCTCTCTGGTGGGGCTGTTGTGCAGAGGGAGTTCATGTGTGTGGTACTCTTGGAACAGCGATTGGCACATAATAAGTCCTATGTAAGTGTTAGTCAACAAGCAAAACAGGTTAACTATACATGGTTAAACAGTGGTTAATGGTTAACCTGCTAAAGAAAGGTGGGCAAAGATAAAACGTCAAACAACAAAAGATGTTTGTTTACTTATTTGGCTGTAATTAGAATAAGAAATACCAAATTGGGGAGAAATGGACACATTAGAAATCCTGGAGGCCAGAAGCCCTGGCTCTGCTCCCAGCGCTGCCAGGACTTGCTGTGGAAGCTTGCACAGATCTGCACCTCCAGACCCTCCGTAACCTCTTGCCATTTCAGTCAGTGGCAACCCTATCCTTCCAGTTGCTCAGGTCAAAAACCCAGGAGTCATCCCCAGTTCCTCTCTTCTCTCAAACTCCACATCCAATACCTTAGGAAATCCTGAGAGTTCTGTCTTCAAAACGCATAAATCCCGAATGAGACCACTTCTTCCCAGCCCTATTGCTGTCACCTGGAACAAGCCACAATCAGCTTCACCTAGATGGCTGCAACGGCCTCATGATAGGTCTCCCTGATTATGCTTCATCTTCACCCAGCTTGCAGATCAAATAACAGCAGCCCCCGCTCAAAACTTCCGTGGCTCTGTGTTTTACTCCGAGGAAAGGCCCAAATCCTTAAGTGTCCAACCAGGCATTGTGTATTCTGATCCTGTTGCCTCTTTCATTTTGCCTCCTGCCATGCTCCCTTTGCCAATTCTGCTCAGCCACACTGACCTGCTCATTGTTGATCAAACATGCAAGGCCTGCCCCCACCTTGGGAGTTCAGCCTCAGCAGCCCCTTTGTCTGTCATGCTCTTCACCTGGATGTCTTCCCCAGCTAACTCCCTGCCCTCCTCCACATCACTGGTCAAACTTCATCTCAATCTTGCTGTCTAGCTCCCTCTCCACTCCTCACTCTCAATTCCCCTTTCCTTGACCTGCTCTTTTTTCTGTGTTTTCATAATCACTACATAGTTTACTTATTTATTCTTTTATCTTCTTCTTTTTTTTCAGGCTGGAGTGCAGTGGCACAATCTCAGCTCACTGCAACCTCCGCCTCCCGGGTTCAAGCAATTCTCCTGCCTCAGCCTCTCAAGCAGCTGGGATTACAGGCGCCCGCCACCAGACCCGACTAATTTTTGTACTTTTAGTAGAGATGGGGTTTTGCTATGTTGGCCAGAGTGGTCTCCAACTCCTGGCTGCAAGTGATCTGCCCATTCGGCCACCCAAAGTGCTGGGATTACAGACATAAGCCACCACGCCTGGCCTCTCTCATTTCTTTGAGACATTATTTAAATTTTTGTTGGATTTTCCAAATATCAGAAATTATTTTTCCACCTGTTATCTTCATTTATGCCTAGTTAAACCTGTTCATAGTTGTAAGGGTTTTTGGTAACAAATAACATGGTGGAAATACCCTCTGACTCTAGGAACTTGCTTCTTAAAGTATGGGCCAGAACCAGCAACATTAGAAGTACCTGGAACCTTGCTAGGCATGCAGAACCTTAGAAGGTCCAGCACCATATACTTAACCAGAATTCACATTTTGAAAAGGTTCTCCGGGTCATAAATACACATTTGAGAAAAGCTAGAAGGTAGCAGTCTCCCCAGACAGGGCTGCTTATGTGCCTAGGTGTGGCCTGTGTGCTCCAGGGCTTGGGCCTCTGCTTTGGAGGCCCCAGAGGATATTTGACTCCCAGGCACTAACTCCTCATGCTGCCAAATGCACGAGACACTGTGTCAATGTCAGCTCAGGCATTCAGAGTGACAAAATTGCTGATTTGATATTTGGTGTTTAATATACTCTCTGCCTGGATGTGAAGTCAACTAGGGTCAGTAGCTTGAGTATGAAGTCCAGAGCAGGTGAACCAGTTTAAAGACTTTTTAATGGCTAGAATCCCAGTGACTTTAGGCATCATTTTCTTTCCCTCCTTTCACTCCGCACAGAGACCGATGGACCAGAAGCCTCATATTTAGGACCAGGGCCTAGTTTGTCCGGAGAATGCTGAGGACAGATAGATGGGTCCTTGTGCTTGTGGCTCTCTTTTCCTATTTAATGTGCAGCCCCCCACTACCCTTAATTAGTACATTATTTCCTAAATATGTTAGTAGCATTAATTAGCACAATATTTCTTTTATGATATTTCAGGGCCCCACTTTTACTGCTTTTTTCTTAACATTATTCAGTTCATACAATTCATTATATGTTAGCTTTACTAATTCAATCCTCAGAGGGCAACCTTATTCCAAAGCTCCTGGGGGGATTCTTCATTGCCATGACTAACTACTCACTACAAGAATGCCCCATTTTATCTTTGGAATTCTTTTTGTGTGCAGTTTTTCTTTAGGCTATTTGCTGACTATGAGAAGGATCCACCTCAGCTTGACTACACACAGATGCTGCTTTACTTTGCTTGCCACCCAGACACCATGGAAGGAGTCTACAGGGCCCTCAGTGTGGCTGTTGGAACTCATGTCTTCCAACAAGTCAAAGCTTCCATTCCAAGTGCAGAAAAGGTAATTGCATTCCAAAAATAGACTAACTATAGAGTCTGAAGGGGATGCCTGAAGATCCTAAACTAACAACAAAGACTCTGTTCTTTTCATCTCCGTATTTTCCTAGGTGTATAATATGATGCTTTACACACACTAGGTCTTCAACAAAGCCTTACTCAATTGGATTAAGACCTGGGGACCCAACTGCCATCAAACATTTTTGTAGTAAAGTCAAGATTTATTCAAAGTGTCTTGGTGGAATCAAACTTTACTCTGTAAAGGACGGCCTTTATTTGGCATGAGTGCTGATCTTGATAAATGAAACAGAAATGGGTATCAACCCAATCCATTTGGGATTCTGTGTAGAAACTGCAGATGAAACAAGTTCAGGTCTACATGCACACCACGTATATGTGGCTTGGTAGTGTTTCAGGCCAAAGCCCGGCCACTGGGAACCTGCATTTCATATCACCTGTGTCCAAGGACAAAGAAGCTTAGTATCTGATTAAGATGCCACCTCACCTTCCCCTTGAGCTCTCTCAGGCATTGGCATTCCCTGGCTTTTGGGATGGGATAGTCTCCAGCAGGGTGCTAGGTAACGTGCTCCCTAGGTGCCCGTTTGTTCTTGGCATGGCTTTTGGTTCTGTTCTTTGGGGGCCGGAACAGTGGCTCCATCTGATGGGATGCTTGGTTCTGTTTTTCCTTTGTAGAAACAGAGGGGAAAATATTGCTGACCAGTCCAGACTCCTCAGATGTTCCAGACACACTTCCATCCTTTTCACATATACTTGTTAAAGTAGAAGTAGTCTGAAAGGAATGGGAGGTTCCTGTAACTGCATTCATGGGAGGGAAGAGATAAACTCTTAAATGCCACTCTAAAGTTTGGCCCTGAGCATGTGGACAGAAAGATCTCCTTCCCATTCCACTAGAGCCAGAGTGAGGCCAGATACATATCTAATGAGCTAACAACTCTTCAAACCAGTGTTCTGTAAAAACTGGTTCAACACACAGTGGCAGAAAGTTCAGCCAAGAGTGTGTATTTCCATTCAAGAATGCTGCCGCCTTTGACAGTAGAAGCTCAGTTTAACAGTTTCCCAAATAAGGGGCTGGCTGTGGTGGCTCCCACCTGTAATCCCAGCACTTTTGGAGGCCAAGGTGGGTGGCTCACCTGAGGTCAGGAGTTCTAGACCAGCCTGACCAATATGGTGAAACCCCATCTCTACTGAAAATACAACAATTAGTTGGGTGTGGTGGTGTGTGCGTGTAGTCCCAGCTACTCAGGAGACTGAGACTGGAGAATTACTTGAACCTGGGAGGCAGAGGTTGCAGTGAGCCAAGATCGCACCACTGCTCTCCAGCCTCGGTGACAGGGCAAGACTCCATCTCAAAAAAATAAAATAAATAAAAAATTCCCAAATAAGTGAGGAGTTAGGTATGATGTGCGTTCACGGGCACTGCATTTGCCACTTTCCCAGAGATGTTTCTATATCTCTCTGTAAATGGGAGTCCCCTAAACTAACTCTGGATCTATGATCTAAGCCCAGATCACAGCGTGCTGTGAGGTCTCATTAATGTCTGTCTTCCCTCACCTCAAATGATGTCAGACCCGCTGCTATATGTTCCCATGGTGCACCCTGCTTCCCCTAAGAGATACTCCTCACCTGGCAATGACTTCCTTGAGATCTGCTTCTCTCTAGACTCTAAGCACCCTGTGGACCGGGAGTTTGGTGGGGAGGAGGCATCTGTTTTGTTCTGCATCCCTGAAGTTGAGGCAAGGCCTGGTACAGAGCTCAGTAAACATTGCATTAATTAATTGATCAATTAATTAGTTCATTCACTTCGTAAATTATGCTTTTTGCACGGTCCCGTGAAGAACACAAAAGAAGCCAAACTTGCTCTCCTGAAGGGACTCTAATTGGCCTCACTCATACAGAAAAGAATGAATGATGCCCCAAACAGGGAGGGAGCATGGGATAAAAGGCAGATTAACGTGAGGCCTTGCCAGCCAGAAGAGGTGTGGATGCCCTCTGCTTTCCTGCCTCTCTGTCTTTACTCTTGTTACTCTCTCCACCTGGCATACCCTTCATCTCATCTCAAAGGATCCGAGGCCTCCGCATTATCCAAGGCCTACAACAATGCCACATCTTTCACGAAGCATCCCCTGACAACACTGAGCGCTCTCACAGCAAGGCCCAGGTTATAACCAGAACTTCCCTGGCAGGGCGGAGCACCTTCACCCACACACATTCACTGCTTCCACAAACATTTATTGAGCACCTACCTGTGCTGGGGACCACTCTTGATTCGGGGGTATGGCAGTGAACAAAAATTATTCCAGGTAGGAGGAAGACAGGCAATAAACAAATAAGCAAAACAGAGACTACATCGAATGGTGATAAATTCTATGAAAAAAAGAATTCAGGGGGAAAAAAAAGGCATTGGAATGGGGGTTGCAGTGTTCATTAGGGTGGCCAGAGAAGCCCTCTCTGTGAAGACACGTATAAACAGAGGCCTGGAGAAGGTGAGGAAGAGAGGCTTGCAGGTCCCTGGGGCATGAGCACTTGAAGTGAGGACAACACTGAGTGCAAAAGCAGCCATGACTGGTGTGCTCTGAGAACCAGGGCTAGCCAGCAAAGCTGGAGAGGACCAGGCTGAAGGAGAGTAACAGGGAAGGGAAGTGAGAGGGAGAGGACCCTGAGGGCCACTGCAGGGACCTTAGCTTTAACTCTATGCAGGATGAGAAGTCACTGGAAGGGTGCAGTCACCTGGCTTCACTAAGTCAGGATCTCTCTGTGTTGAGGAGAGACTATAGAGGGCAAAGGAGGGAAGTAAGGAGACCTAGGCCTTCAGGCAGGGGACCACTTATCTATTTATTTCTACTGCTAAATGGTTCCTGCCTTGAGTTTGGGGCACCTTGTTACCCATCTTCATGTCCTCTGAAGTAGCTGCCACATAGCCAGTGCTTGATTAGTATTTGTGAACGTGGCCAAGAAAGAAGGGAAGAAGGAAGAGAGGGACAGTGAAATGAATGGAGTTTAGTCTCCATGGTAGAGAGGAAGAAAGCAGACATTCCAGGCAGGCAGAGGCAACAGCGGAGTCCAGGAGGCTGAGATGAACAGGAAAGGCCAGGAAAAAGGAAGCCTGTGCTAGAGCCGTTGCCATAGCAACAGACAGCTGTCTCCCCAGGCTGGCAGCCAGGCTAGCTAGCACAGGAAGGCGCTTAATGCCTTCCATCCCTGAGTGCTGCATTCACCATATGATAGTGTTCCCACCCAGGAAGCAGCTCTCCTTGAGTGCTGCTCTCAAGAGCTCCTTTAAAATCCAAGGGCACTGTGGAGGAACTGAACCAAGGACACTGCACTGCAGAGATTAAGCTAGTGGGTGGGAGGTGGAGCCAGGGATGGAACACAGGGCTCTCTCACACACACAGGCCTGTTCCTGACTTGGAGTGAACCCTAGGAGCATTTGGAAAACAGAAGCCACTCACCTCCTTCATTCTCACTCACTCCTCATCCCACTGTCTCCAACTGTGGCACTCCATTTCTATGCCATTTCCACTGTGTTCCAGTTTCCTGGGCAACCCTGTCCCAGGAAGCCATAATGCTCAGAAATAACACCTCCAGCAGATTCATATTCACTCCCAAGCCATTCAATCAGATCTTTGCTTTTGCTTTCCACACAAACAATTGGAAATCTCCCCAGCATTTCATTCTTCTTTACTCTATTTCTGCTATTCATGCTGATTTTATTCAATGCGGCTCAGGCCTTCTGTTTAAAGCCACAGCTTCTTGGGTAATTTAAAAGAAAGTTAAAAGGGAGGCATTCATCAGTAATGCCCTAGTCTAGGTGGATCTTTAAATAAATGACATTTGGGAAAATGGTTCGTTCTGCCACCTGTGTGGTGTGGGGTTAGTAAATTGTGAGCTTGAATCTCTCACATTGCAAAAGTCTTGTAAAAACATCTTGGCAAGGAGCGTTTGAGGCCCTGGGGTAGAAAACACATACATTTCTATGCTCTTCTGCTCTTTGAGGCTTTGCCCACATTAATCCAAGACCAAACCTCTGTGCTGCTATCCGAGATGTGGGACTGAGCCGATTGAATTATAGAAATGCATGGTCAGGAAGACACACAGGTAGCACTCTGGGGACACATTTGTTGGGAGTCCTGAGAGTTAGCCAAGTGTGACATAGTGCTTGACAGCACCACAATCTGTTCCCCTGTTTAGATAATAATGTGACTTCTGTAGAGCTTTGATACCACTGATAATTGCTCATTCAAAAGTACTGGCTTTTCTCCAAATTGGCCTCACTGGTTTTGTTCCTGTGCCCACATTCAACATCACCGGCTTTCAGAGACTCTGTTGGAGAGAACCACCTCCTCTTGCACACGTTTCCCTCTCTGCAGGACCATGCCAACTTCTTCAGTTTGATCTCAGTCTCTCTCCCTTCCTTCCCCTCCCACTGAGCCGCTAAGCCTATTCTATGTCAACCCCCGAGAGAGCAAAAATAGCAAACATGTAAAAAGCATCCTCTGACACTAATAAGTTAAGGATTATTCACTCTGACATTTCAAATGTTTACATTGCTACCTCTTAATTTTTTTAAAAAAAATCATTTATTCCATTAGCTTACATCAGGCCTTTGGAAAGTAAGTTTCTCCCCTTAATTATGGAAATAGTTACAGAGAGGCCAGGTTCCTTCTTTGCTTAATTTTAGTATCATCTGCTCATCTAAGCAGCTAGTCGTTTGCTTGCCTACAGGTTCTATGTTTATCTTGGGTACACAGAACCTATGCTACACTCTGAATAGAAATTTATTCATCCTGGACTCACTCAGAAAGATGTTTTACATCACAACTATGTTCATTTCACTACACTAACTGTTTCATTGCCCTGGAAAATTACTGATGGGTAGCCAATGCAATAATCCCCAAGATTCCTGGGTGGAAATACTAAAGCTGATTTTACATTTCTGCCATGTAGCATTTCCAAATGTTTAAAGTGGACAAAAGCCTGGAGGAAAATTATATAAATATGTATATTTGATTCCAAAATCTTCACCTGTCAGAGCATTCCCTCTGTCTTTTTTTCTCTCTTTCTTTTTTCAAGCTTAAATTCCCAACTTAACAATGGATATAGAGACCCAACTAAGGCAAAGTGACCACACAGAGCTATAGCAAATGTAACCTGCCTTCATTACACTGCCCACTGTCCCTCCAAATTCCTTATAGGGACATATGATTACCAGAGGCTTAATTTTATGCTGCATCATAATCCTTTTATACATGAGATTTATATGACTATTTAGAAAGAGGTTGCACAATCTATAGACTTGATACTTCTACTGAATTGAATATTTACAGCATTGGCACCTTCCTAATTAGCATTTGTTTCTTCCTTGGAATAAAGGAGATCAGATCTCAGATGTTCTGTGACATCTGGCCAGCCAAAAATGCCAAAATGCTCCTTTCTTTCTTGGCAAATTATCAAATATTGAAACATACATACATACACACATGTATGGACACACATATACACACAAATTTACTATAGAGAATGTAAGAAGCACAAAGCAAATTGTCTATTCCGCTATCCAGAAGTCACCACTGTTAACTCTTTAATGTGTCTGCTTTCCATTTTCATCAATAGAATAGATATATAAGCAAACTATCCTACTGCATGTATTACTTTGTTTTCTGCTTGCTTTTTGCACTTATTCTATCATGAGTGTTTTCTTGTGTTATTAAGAATTCTGCTAAACCATCGTTTTTCATGGCAGTGTAATATTACATTGCAGAAATACAGTTTATATTATCATTCCCCCATTTTTTGGAATCTTAGGTTTTCTATTTTTGCTGTAACACCGAATGAACAGCCATATACAAAAATATTTGTGCAAATGAATATTTCTTCAGGATCAATTCCTAGTTCTGTAACTACTGGGTCAATGGTAGGATACATAAGAAGAATATATACATTCAGGCTTTTGATACATAAGAAATCAAAACAATTTACTCTTCACCATACTCATGAGTGCCTGAGTTCATGGCTTTGGGCCAAATTTCAAAGAGCAGCAGTAAAAATCCCAACCTGATTTTGTATACTGGACTTGTTTTCTATTTTGTCTTCTGAGTGTTTAGTTGGGATATCCTCCAGTGTGCAAAGAAATGTTTCTGAAGCTCTTAGAATCTGTCAAGCTAGAGCAATTGACTTGCCTTAGCCTCTCAATTGCAATCAATTTCAAAAGCAAATCTTTTTTAAAATCTATATACATGTGTATATCTATATTTATATACAGGTGTACAAGTACCTGGCAGGGTAGTCAGCCCAAGAATGTATGAAGATGTGTAGGACATACCCCACACTATACAAGCTTCTATATGCTACAAGTAAAACTGGTCTCGAATTTTGACATTGTGATTCTCAAGGCAGCTAGCGTATTCTCCTCTAGACTGGTTAGCTAGTTTGTGGTAGGCTCTGTCATTCATGAAAAGTGTGTGATTATGAAATTGGTATATTCTGAAAGTCTCCATTGGTGGAAAAAACTTCAGTTTAACTTCATGTTCTCTTCATTTAACTTTGCAGACCTCCTCAACTGATGCAAGTCCAGCTGAGGAATTTCCTGAACCTGAGGAAAATGCTGCAAGAGAAGAAAGGAAATTAAAAGACGACAGGGAGAAAAGGGAACAGAAGGATGAAGAAATCCCTGAAAATGCAAACAATGAAAAGATGTCCATGGAAACACTACTCAAAGTGTTCAGATGGGGAAGTGAAGCACAGGACTCCAACAGATTTGCCAGCCACCTAAAGATACAGAACATTTATGCAGAGGTTGGTTAAGTTATTTTGTAAAAAGTTAGCCTCAATTCTGAGCATATTTTTATGGAACTGCTCTCAAAATATATCATTGTATAGAAATTATACAGAATCTCTTTAGTAAATACAACCATTTTTTAAACATCTCCTGGATTATAAGATTGATTAACTTCATGTTTTTCTTCTTTAAAGGGCTTCATAAAAACATTTCAAGACCTAGGTGCCAAGAACCTGGAGCCAGTTGAAGTTGCTGTTCTCTTGAAGCATCCTTTTATTCAAGACCTGATTTCAAATTATTCAGACTATAAGTTTCCTGTGAGTATTACCCCAGAGTGCTCTAATTTGGTTGGGCTCCAGTTCAGGGCATGCTGGGATGTTTCTAAATGTGAGCTGGCATGGAAGAGAAAGAAGTTGCACTCTGCCAGGCCAGGCCGGAATCTGGAGAAGCTAAGCTGGTAATCACATCAGGCCAGAAAAGCCAGCCTGAAATACCCAAAGGGAAGCAAGAGTAGGCACAGTTGATAGGTGGTAGTTAAAGCTGGGTGGGTGACAGTGTTAGGATTGTCACTGTAGCTGTATAATGATGCTAGCCTGTGATTGAAGAGTTTGGAGAATAAGATTGCTCCTGCCAAAGAGAACTAACCAAGACCATGATCTCCAGCCAAATACTGACATATTCATTGTACTCTAATCACGCAAGGTACACATCATCTTTGTAGCGGAAATGATAGTGTATGCAAAAGGTTGGGCACCACTTCCGTCAGGAAAACAGTAGGCAAGACGGAGAAACTAAGGACCAACCCCAGAGAAACTGGACAAACTCAGCAGAAGAAAGGAAGAACTACAACTCAGAAATCACATAACCACCAAGCAGGTCTGGACCACACATGCCAAATGTGCATCCACTATGGCGAGTCCCAGGCCTTTAACAGCAGGGACTAAGGAGGGCAGAGGCTGACACCAACCCCTTTTCATACTGTAGCACTACATCCCTCTCAGATACCAGTTTAACATGAAGTGTCCCTGTTTGACTCCTGTGAGTTGTGTATTGAACTACAAAGGGTTTGCTGAGTTGAAAATAAAAGCACTTTCACTTTGGTAAAATGTAGATTGTGTATCTTGACTTCTCAATGATAACAAGTTACATTTTGCAGTTTTCGTCCCATACCCACAAATGAAACTATTCAGATTTAAATATCTTCCTGTGTGCCTAAATGTTTTTGTTCTAAATTGGTGATCCTTTTAAATATTAAATCATTAATTAATATTAAAATTAATTTTATTGCCTGTATTAGTATAACTGAAGTTGATTTCTTTTTTTTTAATTATACTTTAAGTTCTAGGGTACATGTGCACAACGTGCAGGTTTGTTACATATGTATACATGTGCCATGTTGGTATGCTGTACCCATTAACTCGTCATTTACATTAGGTATATCTCCTAATGCTATCCCTCCCCACTCCCCCCACCCCACGACAGGCCCCGGTGTGTGATGTTCCCCTTCCTGTGTCCAAGTGTTCTCATTGTTCAATTCCCACCTATGAGTGAGAACATGCGGTGTTTGGTTTTTTGTCCTTGTGATAGTTTGCTGAGAATTATGGTTTCCAGCTTCAACCATGTCCCTACGAAGGACATGAACTCATCCTTTTTTATGGCTGCATAGTATTCCATGGTGTATATGTGCCACATTTTCTTAATCCAGTCTATATATCATAGATGGACATTTGGATTGGTTCCATGTCTTTGCTATTGGGTTTTACATATATAGATAGATATAGATATAGATATAGATATAGATATAGATATAGATATAGATAGATATAAAACAAGGTAGCAGCTGTTTAGACACAAAGCCTATGCAGTAGTGAAATATGATTACAGCATTTAAGAACACAGGCTCTGGAATCAGGTCATGGGACTGAATCTCAGGTCTATCCCTCAGTAACTCCCTGACCTTAACTTTCTCTTAATCCTGGCTTTCTCGTCTGTGAAATGGGGATGAGACATTCATATTCAAAGGGTGATGGTGAGGATTAAGTGAGGTCATGCATGTAAAGCACTTAGCATGGTATCTGACACAGGGGAAGTGCTACAGAAATGATGGCTGTTAGGGGTACTATTCAATACTGATCACCTACTACTGAGACCCGTAGTATAAGCTTTCATAGGAAAGAAAAAATTGAGTACATAATTTCGTCACTGGTCTAAAAAATTTTAACTCCTTTTTGCAAGATAATTTTTATATGCAGGAATTGCAAGAAAATGATATAAGTTAAACCAACCAAGTGCAAAATTATAGGAATTCAATACATGACATTTTTGTGCTGGAAGCGTGGAGGGAGTCTGCCCAAGAAGGAATAAGCTGGGTCTTGAACGATGGTCAAGGTTTGGGAAAGTGGAGAGAGGGAAAGGGAAGTCTACATGGATTTTGCTGTTGGGGTAGGGAGGCAGCAGAGTCCTGGGTGAAGGCAAGGTCTGGGGAAGGCATGGAAGAAGGACTGCAGGAGCCCCACCCCATGAATAGCCTGGGAAAGGTATAAAATGATCCCATTAAATTGGTCAGATCAGGCCAGATTGCAAAGAACTCAGATGTCACAAAGGGAAATGTGAATTCCATTTGAAAAGCAGGAGAGAATGAACAGGCTGCTGAGCAGAGCATGATATGATACTAATTTCTTCATCCCCAAGCATTCCTTGGGGATATTGTGCCATAATGTCATCCTGCACAACGTGGGTTCCATAGGCCCATCTCTCTAGACTGCATTTTAGCTTACATTCCCTGCTCCACGTGTCAGGGAACAGCTCTCTTACATTGAACCGGTAAAATAATTTGCAAAATCCTTTGGGATTATGTAAAATAGGACTTATTTTATATTGCTGATTACAAGTAAGAGCATAAAAATGATGCCACAATTATTTCCTCTCATACTGGGAAGAAAACTCCCACAAAATCAGTATGACTTGAAAATATCTTCACTCTAAGCAGAGTGATTAAATATGATGAACTTGCAGAGAAGATTCTATTTGACATTTTATTTGAGAAAAGAAAATAGCCAACAGATGGCTGCCTTCAAGAGTTAGCCTTTCTGAATAGGTGTTCTGACTTCCCGGGAAAGCTGTCATCCATCAGACTCCCCCCGCCTTTATTTTTTTGAGACAGAGTTTTGCTCTTGTTGCCCAGGCTGGAGTGCAGTGGCATCATCTGGGCTCACTGCAACCTCCGCCTCCTGGGTTCATGTGATTCTCCTGCCTCAGCCTCCCAAGTAGCTGGGATGACAGGCGCCTGCCACCATGCCCAGCTAATTCTTTGTATTTTTAGTAGACATGGGTCTTCACTATGTTGACCAGGCTGGTCTTGAACTCCTGACCTCAGGCGATCCACCTGCCTCAGCCTCCCAAAGTGCTGGAGGACTCCTTTTAAGTTACACATTCCCCTCATTTCTGAAGGAGTGTCAGCGACTAGCAATGTTAACTGAAGTACTATTGGCATTTGGAGCAGCACAGTTCCTCTTTGAGGATAACTGTCCCAAGTGTGGCAGAATACCTAACATTTCAGGCCCTACCCCCTGTATTCCAGGAACATCCTGACACACTGACCTCCAAAACCACCTCTGCCTGCACACTTGCCAAGCCTTCCTTGGTGCACAGTACCCCTCTGGCTGAAAGCCACCCAGCAGCAGGGTGTCTGTCTTCTGTTAACCAGTCTCACAATACCTGTAGCACCTGGCATTCTCATAGCAGAGAGTTAGTTAGTGAGTTAGTTCATTGCCAGAATGCTTCTCTAAGATATACCTGAATCATCTACTTTAACTCTCCCTCCTCATGTCCTCCACACCTCTTCCTGGTCACTCCACCAAGGAATCTAATTAGAGGCCAGTAAACTACCACCAGTGGGACTCATTTGTATGATGGTCCATCAAGAAGAGTTGTGCCCATGTCCAGAAAAGTCTAAATTCTGATATTTACAGTGAAAAAGGGTCCCTTTCCAGTAAGGTGTTCTATTCTCATTTTTGCTAAAAAAATAAAAATAAAATAGAACCAAAAGGAATGAAGGGATGGAGAGAAAAGAATCTTTGAAGACTCAAACCACTGCACTCGTCCTGTCATTTTTTGCTTCAGATATCCATGTACAAGTAAATAGATCACATTTTTATAATACAGTTCAACCACAGTGATGTCATCTGAAGATCTTTCAAGATAAGAAGAGCAAAAGCTAGAGTGTGGTTTTTCAGGTTAAAATGTTGTTTGCTATTATAAACAGTGGGAAGTGAAGGTTGTTGCCTAACAGCTTTATGTTTACAAGGTTCTTGTTTAGAAGTGACAACATTTTAAGATACATATTTGAAAAAAATAAGTATGCATAATTGTAATAATGTATTTAAGGTGTACTGGCTTTTGGATATGAGAGTGGGCTCTGGAGCTGCACTGACTGGGTTAATACCTATGAAGTGTGTGGCCTTAGGCAAGTGACCTCAAAGTGCCTTGGTGTCTGCATCTGTAAAATAGGGCCAATTATCATAGTCACCTCATGGGGCGGTTTGTACAAATTAAATGAGATAATACATATAAAGTACTTAACTCAGTTCCTGGAAGATAGAAAGCACTCAATATATGTGAGATACTACTACTACTACTACTACTACTACTACTACTACTGCTACTACTACTACTGCTACTACTATTAGGTTCTTGCAAAAGTAGTTGCAGTTTTTGCCATTACTTTTTCTTTCTTTTTTTTTTTTTTTTTTGAGACGGAGTCTCGCTCTGTCGCCCAGGCTGGAGGGCTGGAGTGCTGGATTCAGTGGTGCAATCTTGGCTCACTGCAAGCTGCGCCTCCCGGGTTCACGCCATTCTCCTGCCTCAGCCTCCCGAATAGCTGGGACTACAGGTGCCTGCCACCACGCCCGACTAATTTCTCCATATTTTTTTATTAAAGACGGGCTTTCAATGTGTTAGCCAGGATGGTCTCGATCCCCTGACCTCGTGATCCGCCCACCTCGGCCTCCCAAAGTGCTGGGATTACAGGCATGAGCCACCGCGCCTGGCCTCCCATTACTTTCAATGGCAAAAAACCACAATTACTTTTGCACCAACCTACTTCTACTACTGCTGGTCTGTAGTAGTTACCGTGCACAAGAAATAATTCTGAATCATGTGCAATTATATGTGGGTGGACTAGTGAGCCGGCATCTAATCTCTTGAATGCACATGTCTTATCTTTGGAAAAAAAGAAGGACTTTTACTGGTGCAGTGCCATGATGATAAAGGGTCCGAACTGAAGTCCCAGGAAGCCTCTGGTCCATACCTATGTGGAAGTTCCAGATTTTGCGTTGGACATTATAGATATTCAGCTAAAGTCACTTATTTAATTTCCGCTTTCATAGGCCTTGTACAAAAAAGTTATTTTCAAATAATGCTCCTAAATTATTAAGAAAATGATTTGTGTAAATGTAAGAAGATCATTGAGGATATTGGAACTGGGCTGTTGGTGAACAAAGTCAATTTCCTGTGATAAATATATATTTATAAATGTAAATGAATAAACAATTTTCTCTAAAAACTTAATAACTTTAGTTTCTTGTGATGAACGCAGGCTAAATTATTATACATTTTTTAAAACAAATATATAAATCAAGCATATTACCTTATAATTGAGGTTTATATTCAATGGGAGATAGCAAAAAATCTTTTAATGTTAACATCAGAATATCACCAGAAAATATCTTATAAACAAATGAATCAGGACCCAATTACATTAGGATAACATACCTATAATTATAAGTGTGAACTGAAGGAGACTTTCATCCCTCTTTGTGTTCAAGGCACCTGACTTTAAAATATTCTCTAAGCTTCTCCTTTATGTTTATAACAAAATATGATAGCTGCTTCAGTGCTTTGTGTTTTCAAAGCACCAGTGTCCAACATTTTCTGGCTTTCACAGGCTCTTGTCCATTCACTGCTACTGAAAATTGTGGTCCCTGATTTCAGCTATAAATTTAGCTAAGACTGGTTTAAATATATCTGGAGCTTATCGTTTTCCCCATGCTATGGAGTGTCTGATATTCACAAGTTAGCTTATTCCTTAATCCTCACATTAACTTTTGATAATATTAAAATGACATTAGTTATTATAAACATACTATATAAAGAAGACATGTTATTAAGAATTGTAGTGGGCTGGGCACAGTGGTTGCCATCTGTAATCCCAGCACTTTGGGCGGCTGAGATGGGAGGATTGCTTGAGGCCGGGTGTTTGAGAGAAACCTGGTCAACAGAGCAAGACTCCTCTCTACAAAAAATTTTAAAATTAGCTGGACATGGTGACATCTGCCTGTAGTCCCAGCTACTTAGAAAACTGAGGTGAGAGGATTTCTTGAGACTCGGAGATTGAGGCTGCAGTGAGCTATGGTCATGCCGCAGCACTTCAGCCTGGGTGACAGAGCGAAACTCCATTTCTGAAAAAAATAAATAATAAATGGAAGAATGGTACCGGGTAAGACCAGAAAAGTCAATGGGGAGCAGCTTTTCTTTTCCACTTGGTTCACTTAGCATTGACCTTTGGCTTTAGAGATCTGTGTTTTCAAGGAACAAGATCTCTAAAGAAAATGATTCACTGTGATTCCTCACAGTGACTGATAGAAGCAGTGCCTATGTCAATCGGCAAGGGTCAGCACAGATGGTGAACAAACTCATGTCTTCTCAACTAAAATGATCACAGTCAAACTGAAGCCTTTGAAACTCAGCTCTGAGGAAAAGGAACTTATATTGTTAATATTGTTGAAATACTTCTCTAAAATTGTGAAATAAAAAAAAACCTAAAAGCTACCTAAATGCAATTCTGTATTTTTCACATGTTGGTACTCCTTCTACATTGTGATAATAGCTAAAATATCTGTGATTTAAGATGTAAGATAGCTGTATAGCAAATGAAAAACAGATCATTCTTTCCCTGATGTTTTTTAAATGAAAGAATGAGACAATTTCAGGAAAGTAATCTTTTGTTTTAAAATTCTACAAATCTATAGACATGATTAATTTAGCATTAGCATTTTCTTTCATAGAGGGTGAATACTGGTTTTTTTATTCATTCATAAGGAAATAATCTTTTAACTTGCCCATTCATTATATGCCAGGTTCTGTGTAACTGCTTTTACAAATGTTAATTAACCTAATATGACAACTCCATTATTAGGCGTGGAAACTGAGGGTCCAAGATCTTAGATAACTTTCCAAACGTACAAGTAGTAAGTCTCAGGGTGGGATTAAAACTAAGTGGAGAAGTTTGCTCAGTGGAAAAAAAGAAATAAAAACTGTTTAATGGTTGCCATGTACTATGTGATCATTTATTAGTATTTGTGTAGTATAGTATTGATCGTCCTTTATTAGTATTTGTAACTTCTCTTTGAATCTTTTGTCTTAGGATATTAAAATAATTCTCCAAAGGAGTGAACATGTACAAGGAAGTGATGGAGAGAGATCACCTTCAAGACATACAGAGGAAAAGAAATGAAGACAAAAGGGTGTGATTTTTGTAATTCAGCAATAAATCTTCCAAAAATTACATGTGACAGTGGTGTTTGTCATATATGTTATGATTTTAAGTATAGAAATGAACCCTACCAGTTTATTATCGGCATTGAAAAGGGAACCTTCCTTAACTTGGAGAACATTTCATAATAAAGACAGAAAAAAATCCGAAGTAAAAATCCAAAGTAAGCAGGAATGCATTTTGAAGTGATTCTGAAAACGGAAGACCCCAAAACAGTATGTTCAAAAATAAATAAGTCATGAAAACTCCCTATGAGAGGTATCTACATTAGGCAGATATAGTGAAAATTTCCCCAAAACTCCACATCAGCACAGTGCTTCTAGGTACATCTTATAGTTCTTGCTCCATATGCAGTAAAATTTCCAGGTTTATTTCAATAGCCAAGAAGAAGGCTGCATTATTGAACTGCTAGTAAAGCTTTGTTCCCATCATCTATTCATAATTATTTCTTAATAGAATATATTTCCTTCATAGATAGATGTACAATTTCATCTTTTTGCTTGATAAGTTGGTGACTCAAGTTCAGTGACACTTATCAATAAACTGTTTCAAGTATGGTGATGTATTCTCAGTGGCTGGGCTGCTTCTGTGATAACCCCTGTGGGTCTCCTCATTGGCTGAATCCTCCTCTTCTGCTCAACCTCTGAGTTGGGAGGGCCCCAGGAATCAGCCTTCTCCATCTGCAGTCAAGCCCTGGATGATTCATCGATTTCCATGACTTCATGGGTTTTATAGAGGCTCCCAACACTGAAATTTCTATTGTCACCTTCGTCCAAAATCCAAACTTCTGTGTCTTAATGGCCCCCCATTTTCCACATGGATGGCTAATAGTCGTCTCAGACTCAGCGTGTCCGAGGTGAATTTCTGATTTTCCTCTTCCTCAAACCTGCTCCTCTAAGTTCTCCTTCACTTTAGGCAACTGTGTCCTCCTGCTGTTCAGACCAGAGAACTTGAAGTCATCCTTGAGTTGCCTCTTTCTCTCATATCCTCCCTCCAGGCTATCAGCAAATCAGGTAGGACAGACCCTGAAAATGCATCTAGAATGTGATCTTCTTTTTGAGACAATTCCTTTGCCCAGGCTGGATCCATGGCAACCAGGCTCCGGCCCCGGTTCACCCATTCTCTGCCTCAGGGATTATAGGCGTGAGCCACCGCGCCCGGCCTAGCATGTGGTCCTCTTTACTCCTTTGTCGCAGGAAGTCTGCTCCAAGCCTTCACCATCTCTTGCCTGGATTACTGCAGTATCCGGTAACCAGTGATCCTGTTTCTGTTCTTGCTCCCCCTACAGGCTGTTTTTAAGCACAGCAGCCAGAGGGAGCCTTTTATAATGCAAGTCAGGCCATATCACACCTCTGCTCCAACCCTCTATGTCCTATGTCACCCAAAATCCAGCCCAAGTCCTCATCTTGATCTTACCCTCGCTGCTTCTTTGAGCCCATCTACTGTTCTCCCCTTTCTCACTGCTTAAGTGACAAAACTACCTTGCCCATCTTAGGACCCACCGGGTACACTCCTGCCGCAGGGCCTTTGTGCTTGCTATTCTCTCTGCTTAGAATGATTTTCCTCCCACATCTCTGCATTATTTGTCCCACAGATTCCTCCGGGTCTCTGCTCAAATGTCACTTTATCAATAAAGCCTTCTCTTACTACCTCATGCAAAATAGAAGCAACTCACCACATCTTACTCCCACTCTTATTTTTTTTTCCCGTCGCGCTTATCAACATCTAACAAACTACAGTATATTTACTCTCTCATCTATCACTCCAGTCAGTTGTAAGTTCTGTGAGGTCAGAGTTTTGTGTATTTTCTTTGTTGCTGTGCCCCAGAACCTAAGACTAAAAACCATAACAGCTTTATGTTATGTTGATACATTTGTGCAAAATATGTGGGAAAATCACATTTAAATTGATCACTAAGTCAATGAGCAGCCCAAGACAATTCTTATTGTTAATGGGAATTCTAATTCTAATTCTACAAAGAGACACATTTCCTAATTTTGCTTCTTGTGGGCTAAAGTTCACTTGAAGCTCTATTCCAAGAGCACTTGTCTTCAAGCTAATGGAGGATACTGACCCAGACATGTACTTGGGAGATGGAGAAGAAGCCCTACCTGAGATTACAAAATTTCAATTTAGCTGATTCACATGTGAACCAACAGGGTAATTCTAGTAATTCTAGAGAAGGGAGGAGAAGAATATCTGAAAACAGAGTTCAAATCAATAAAATATCATAAGGACATAGGCAGTAAGTGAATCCACATTTCATTAACTGAACGAGACAAGGCAACAATACATGGCAATAGAAAAACACTGAAGCAGAGCAAGCAGCATTCCCATAATAATTTTGTGCACAATGTTGTTAAATAGGAAAATTGTAGAATCTTTCTTTTGAGGCTCATTAACTCCTCTAAGCAGTGGGATGGCAACCAGCCCACAAAGGGTCTCCCGGTCAGTCTTTGCCAGATCAGAGTCTCTTAATCATCATCAGAATGAAGCAGGTCTGGTGACTGGGAATGAGCCAGAGTCTCTCTCACTTCTTCCACTGTTTGCACGTTTATCTCCTACCCCTATTTGCTTATCATAGCATGATCTATTTAACACATAACCGCAATCTTATCTGACCTTGATACTACTCACTTATTTTCACACGTCTTTAGTAAACATCTCATTGCATTTCCCACAAGCTCTGATCCAAATGTCTTTTTTATTTCCCACAATGTTGGTCCCACCTCTATTTTCTTTATAAAGGCAACAGATATGAGAATAGCATGTACTGAGCTTGCTATGGGTTATGAGGTGTGCTATGTTGCCTGCATAATTTTCTTATTTTGTCCTTGTAATAATGCTCTGGGTTTGCTATTACTTTCGCCTTTACAGGTGAGGACACAGAGTATCATAGAGGTTAGGTGACTTGCACAGCATTGCCAAACTAGGCTCAGGCAGAGCTGTGATTTAACCCCAATAGAGACCAATGCCAAAGCCCATGCTCTTTCCTCCACACCACATTGCTTCCCTTTGAGATGGGAATCTCTGAGAGCTGTAAGAATGTCCAATGTGAGCCTTTTCACTTTTCCTCTTACCTCTAACAGTGCCCAACTTTGCTGCTTCACGTAACCTCTGCATCCATACTTATTCTCTCATCCTTCCCTTCAGTCCCAGAGTACCAAACCTCTTAAAGTCTGTTTGCTCCTATCGTGCTATCGGTCCTAATCCCTCCCCAACCTCTAAAACCCTAGTCCATCATTATTTCCAATATTTTCTTTTTTTGGTCTCTCTCCTCTGGCCACTTCCCCTCAGCATATAAACCTGTTCAAGACTTAAAGATATGGGGGAAATCTCCTTCCCATAACACTACTCTAATTATGCCTAGAGTTAATTTTCTCTCTTTCTCTCTCTGTTTTCTTTTACTGTCAGACTTCTTAAAATAATAATTTGCCCTCATTCCTCCTGCTTTACCACCTGACAGTTATTTTTGTGAACAGATATTCAATTTTGTCAGATAATTATTTTCTGCATCTAAAAAATTATCATGTTTTCTTTTTTTTAGAATATTGATATGGGAAATTATTTTGTTTAATTTTGAGTGATGAACCAGTCTTGCATTCCAGGAATGTATTACACTTTTTGTATAAAAATGGATTTATTTACTAATATTTTCCTTTTTTTAAATTTATTTATATATTTATTTTTTATATATTTTTTGTTATACTTTAAGTTCTAGGGTACATGTGCACAATGTGCAGGTTTGTTACATATGTATGTTTTCTTGAGAATTTTTTGATCTGGGTTTGGGAGAGATATTTGTCTATAGTTTTATTTTCTTATAATATACTTGGTTTTCACAGAAGGTTAATTCTGGCATCATAAATGAGTTAGAATGCATTCATTCTATTTTATAGAAGAGTTTATGTAGAATTGGTTTTTCTTCAGAACTTAAGCATTTCCAATAAAGCCTCCTGAACCAGAGTTTTCTTTGTTGGAAGAATTTTAATTACTAATTCAATTTATTTAATAGCTATAGGATTATTATCTACTTCTTCTTGGGTGAGATATGGTGTCTTTCAAGGAGTTTGTCCTTTACATCTAAGTTCCTAAATTTATTGGCAAAAAATTTATAATATTCCCTTATTATTAACATTGGCAGGTTCTGTAATGATGACCTCTTTTTATTCCTGATAGATGTTTTTCACCTTTCTTCTTGGTCATTTGACTAGAGATTAATCAATTTTATTCATCTTTTCAAATAACCACCTTTTTAATTTTACTAATTTTTATCTATTATTTTTCTGCTTTGCAGCCAATTTTTTAACCTGTAAAATATCTTGCTTTCTCCTTACTAATCCACTGAAACTTACCTCAGAAAAGTACTAAATGGCCTTTCAATAAACAAACGCGGTAGCAATTTGTCTCCATATTTGTATCTTATTAATCACTGCCTCGTTTTTAAAATTTTATTCTCCCTTGGATTACAAGAGAGACTACCAACTCTGCTGTCCTTTTATCTCTGTAATTACTTCTCCTTACATAGTTTATTTTCTCTTCCTATGTCTCGTCCCATTCTCTCTTGAGTATTCCAACCATCTACTTATTTTCCATTCTCATCGGTATGTAAAGGACTTAAATATTTTTCTTCATCTCTGACTTCTGTGACCTGCAGAAGCTCATACACATCTACCTACTAGCCTGAAAATCCTGCAGGGCTTTTTAGATAAAATCTCCCAATTTGAGTCATTGTCACTACTCATCTCTTTCCAGATACAGGGCATTTGGACATCAATGGGGCATTTTACAGTTATTCATATCTCCGTGATATCCTTGGGAACAAGGTAAACAAATACAGCTAGATGCAAAGACAAGTGAATTTGTAACTGGTGAAATAACTTTAGCAAACACAGAAGAGTCATACATGAGTTATTCATTAACTGTCTTCCTCAATGGACTGATGGCTATAGGGGATACTGACCATGTCTGTCTTATTCATCTCTGTGATACAGTCCAACAACAAAGATATTCAAAGAGAGGTATCGAATTCATGTTAATTCGAATTGTGGTTGACACAAAGTTAAAAGAGATTGGAATTAAATTATGTTTACTAAGAGAAAGAAGACCCAATAATTTCTTGAAGGATGAGTCCCACCTAACAAGATTGAGATATTAATATTAGGTAACAATAGATAATAATAGCTAGTATTATTGAGGGTTTACTGTGAGCTGGGAACTGTGCTAAATGCTCCTTATCTCATTTAGTTCTGACAATTCTTTGAAGTAAGTACCCTTAAGATTGCCATTTATATATGAAGAAATGAGGTTTAGAGAAGTTATGTAACTTGCCCAAAGTCACACACCTGGTAAAAAACAGACACAGACTAAGAAAGCAATACTAACCCCAAAAGCCATCCTCTTACCCAGTTGTCTATGCTCAGGTACAAATAACCTACCACACAAACACAGGATGAAACATGGCTTAGCGGTGTTTAAAAATAAAAACAAAAGGCTTTGTTCAAAGTCAAGTGAATCTAATTGGCTGTGCTATGTGGCCCCAAGAGAACCCATTATCTTCAGAGAATTAGTGGTAATACAATAGCTCCAATAACGGAGGTGCTGACTTTCCTCTGATTTGTGGTGGTCAGACCTCAACTGCAGTTCTGGATAAAGTTCATGGCCTCACACTTTAATATATGTGCACTCTGTGCAGATAAACTGGGATATATGTCAGTTCTATACACATACACGTGTGATTAAAGTGAGGAAACTTCATCTTTGAGAAGAGAAACTTCAGATTTGGGGGACAAGGAAGATAAACTTCAGATTTAGGGGAGCTATCACCAACCATTTGAAAAGCTGTTTAGATGAAGCATCTTTTCTGGGCCTCCAGGGATGAACTAACACTAGTGGTGAATGATAAAGTATGAGAGATTTCAGCTGACCATTGAAAGCTATGAGCTCCCTCTTGCCAAAAGCACGGAAGTATTCTGACAGAGGCAGGGTTCACTGTGGCAGGGAAGTTGACAGCCATGGCAGGAGCCCAGTCCTTTACCTGTTTGTCCCGCTTCTCCTGAAATTTCATCTCTACCGAATCAGTTGCTCAGTTCTGCTACCCAAACTTTTATCTCCCTAATGGACCATTTTGGTTTATCCTTTATCATACTTTACCTCTTTGTCTTGCTCCTATTGAAATTTCGTCTCTACTGAATCAGTTGCTCAGCTCTGCTACCCAAACTTCTATCTCCCCAGTGGGCCCTTTCAGCTTATCCTTTATCATGTGTGGTTCTCTCACTTCTCTAGAACACTTTGACTAGGCTTATCACACTGTGAGCATCCCAGATTTCCTTGCACTGGAACTCCAGGCCTCAGAGCCCAATACCATACCCAGCCACTTAGTTGCTGTCCTATCCAGGCCAGTCTATGGTTCCCTAACAGATGATTAAAGTGGGAGAAGAGGGGATACCGACATCAGATGTGGCATTTGACTGGATGACCTTCTAGCCTCTCCATTTCTGAGGCGATACAGGAAGAGCTCCTCCTCCTAACTTCCCATTCTATATTAATGGCAACATCTGTGGTTCTTCTGGTCTCCCATACTCAAAACTTCAGAGCTGTCCTTGCTTCCTCATTCTCTCTCTCCCGTCATACCCAAGTCTTACTGGTTACTCCTTATAAATATTTCTCACAATTTTCCTCTCCTTTGGGTTCCCACGGTCACTACTGTATTTCAAAAGCTCTCAAAATATTTTTTCCAGACTTGAAATACTCCTCTGCTTTCTGTATCTTCTCCTCAATCCTCTATATTTCTTTCCCAATACAGTCTCTACACTACTCTCAAAGCAATAATCCTGAAACTCTGATTAAGCATGTCACATTTTTGCTTAAAAAACCTTCCTTCTGAGGCCAAGTATGGTGGCTCACACCTGTAATCCCAGCACTTTGGGAAGCCAAGGTGGGAAGATTGCCTGAGGCCAGGTGTTCGAGACCATCCTGCTCAACATAGTGAGATGCCAGCTCTGCAAAAAAAATTAAAAACTAGCTGGGTGTGGTGGCACACACCTTTCATCTCAGCTACTAAGGAGGCTAAGGTGGGAGGATCACTTGAGCCCAGGAAATCAAGGCTGCAGTGAGTTATGATCATACCATTGCACTCTAGCTTTGGTGACAGAGCAAGACTCTGTCTCTACAAAAATATATATATATATTTTAGTTAGCTAGATGTGGTGGTGCATGCCTGTAGTCCTAGCTACTCAGAATGCTGAGGCAGGAGGATTGCTTGAGTGTGGGAGGTTGAGACTATAGTGAGCCATAATTGCACCACTCCACTCCAACCTGGGCAACAGAGTGAAACCTTGTCTCAGGAAAAACACAAAAAACCCTTCCCTCTGACTCCTTCTTACTAAATGAATTTTAGATTTCGTAGAATGTTAT
The DNA here is from genome assembly GCF_009828535.3 of Hylobates moloch. Classification (NCBI taxonomy): domain Eukaryota; kingdom Metazoa; phylum Chordata; class Mammalia; order Primates; family Hylobatidae; genus Hylobates; species Hylobates moloch. The sequence goes on from NW_026652292.1 coordinate 32,289,471, forward strand.
TCAGAACCTGACTCTAATCTACCTTTCAGGGCTTACTCATCTTTTTCTCACACTGAACACCTATCCCAGCTTCACTCAGTATAGCTTCTGGCACTTGTTGTATACTTAATAAATTCGGAATGAAATAATTAATGAAGAGGGAAGTCACCCACTAGAGGAAATTTTAGGAAGTGGAGACGAACTCTTTAGAGCAGAGATGTTTCTATAATCTTATATGTACCTTATGCTAGATCTATAGAAATAATTGAATTAATGTTTACAGGATTTTGTGTGTGTGCATGTGTGTGTGTGTGTGTGTGAATGAGTGTGTGGAGGTAGAAAGAGTGTCACTTTTCTTCTCCCCAGCTGGCCCCCTGTAGCTCAGGATAGATGAGACTAGGCACCATGAGGGTACATCTACTAGAGGCTGAAAAGCTCTAGTCTACTACATGAAAGCTAATGAGAACCACAAAGTCTACTATAATCAACTGCTTTTAGGACCTGGAGCCTGGTCTAATCCTAAACAGGTCAGCCCTGCAGCTTGACATCCAGGCTGTCTCTAGCCCCTCCCCCATTCTCTACCCATTTCTTACCTAAACAAAGGGTGTCCTAACTCTGCCTCAACACCATTTGCAAATTATTTTATCTCCTTTCATACATTACTGAATTTGACTTAATAACAAATTCATGTTGCCTGTTGGCATAGCTCCTACTGTCTCCAATAGCTTTTCTGCCATGTTCTCTGGCAAAGACATAAGACTTAGCAGGGCATCCTCTATTAGTTACTAGATACATCGCTGAACATTCTTTTGAGCCAGGGACAAGCAAATGCACAAGCACATTCACTCGCAGATCTTAGCATAAGGACTGGGTGAAATCTTGTTTTCAAGCTTGTTTCAAAACAAATCTGGAAAGAGATGCCACCAGAGTCTTGTGGCTGCAGTTCAAAGCCCCAAAGGGCCGCACTGGGCTCAAAGCAGCGCCTTGAGCACTCGAGCTCCAAACACATGCTGTTGTGTCTTTGCTCACTTCACACTAACCACACGGAGAAAATAGCGACAGCCTCACCTTGCTGTGCCCCCACAAACCTGGCTGAAACCACAACATCCTTCTCGTATATGGCAGACTCCACCATGCACTCCAGAGAGTGAGGCTCACTCTTCTCCCAACAGATTTCACTGTGAGCCCATTTCATGGTAACGTCCTTTTAAATTAAGGAGAGCTTTGCACCATGCTCCCTCCAAAAGTATCCAAGGGAATAGCATCCTCAATTGGAAAACATCATTTAGCTTTCTGATGCTTCAGGAGCCCTTTACAAATTATTTCGGAATTTAGCTACCCTTTATAAAGTTTGCCCATTGTGCCAGGTGCATGCTTGGCAAGTTCCTTTAAAATACTAAGATGCATATATTGCTGTTATTTCTTTCAGAGGGCAATTTCCTACAAGTTGATAAACATGTTTCTAAAGATTGCATTTTCCTAAGGAAGCTGGGAGAAGTAGCAAGCAGGTGATAATAAACACTTATTGGATATTTTGCATGTGCCAGCTACTATTCTAAGCACTTTGTAAGAATTAGATTATTTAATCCTCATGTATAGGGAACCTTAAAAGGTGAGTATGTCACTATCCTCATTATGTAGAAAAGGGAGCTAAGGCATGAAGGGGTTAAGGAGCTCACCTGATTCACAGCCAGCAAGAGGCTAGGATTCTTACCTAGGAAGGAATCTATCTCCGGAGCCTTTGTCCTTAACCATCTGACTAGACTGCTTCTCTGTCACCTATGGGCCATGTACAGGCATCACGAGGTATGACCAAGCATGTAAACTCCCCAAGAGCTTCTCTGAACTAAGGACTGAGCCTCCCAGCCCTCTGCATTTTAAGCATCTGCTCCCTACTACAGAACTTTGCATGGCCAGGCACAGTGGCTTACACCTGTAATCCTAGCACTTTGGGAGGCTGGGGCAGGTGGATCATTTGAGGTCAGGAGCTGAAGACCAGCCTGACCAACATGGTGAAACCCCGTCTCTATTAAAAATTCAAAAATACCCAGGCAGTAGTGGCGCATACTTGTAATCCTAGCTACTTGGGAGGCTGAGGCAGGAGAACCGCTTGAACCCAGGAGGCAGAGTTTGTGGTAAGCCAAGATCGAGCCACTGTACTCCAGTCTGGGTGACAGAGTGAGACACTGCCTCAAAAAAACTTTGCCATCAGGGCCTTAGATTATGAAACCTGATTTTCTTGAGCTATGTACCTCTTTTGCAGCTACTTGGCTTTCGTCATCTGTGTTCCTAATGTCCCTATCCTCACCCCCTGATTCTGGTCTCATATTTCTGGTCACAGTATTCTTTCGTTTGACCATTTGACTTTGCCCTGAGTCATCCACTCACTGACTAGCCTCCCAGCTCAGCAAGAAGGGTCTAAACTCTTTGTCACTGTAAACACTTTAGACTGATGACAGCGAAACAGATGAGCCCCCAGAATGCGCTCCTCCAAATCAGCCTCTCTGCTGCAGAGGGGTCATGATAAATTCAGGTTCCTCTGTAAGCCTAGTAACTGCTTGTAATGGCCCAGTGGAGGAGCATGTGCTAGAACTGAATTTCTTCAACTGAATGATTATGAGACACGGGGACATGGGCTGCAAACACAGATGATGAAGACTTAGCAGGCAATTAGAAAATATGTAGCAGACTAGATTTTTCCACAAATGGCTTCTCAATCTATTTTTAAACCTTCCCACTTTAAAACATGAGCACAAGATAGATTTCGCTTTTCTTTTAATTTTTCTAGAAGAAAACAAAGCACAAGCACTATGATAAACAGCAATGGCTGGGCGCGGTGGCTCACACCTGTAATCCCAGCACTTTGGGAGGCTGAGGCAGGCAGATAACCTGAGGTCAGAAGTTTGAGACCAACCTGATCAACACGGAGAAACCCCGTCTCTACTAAAAATACAAAATTAGGCAGGCATGGTGGTACATGCCTGTAATCCCAGCTATTCGAGAGGCTGAGGCAGGAGAATTGTTTGAACCTGGGAGGCAGAGGTTGCAGTGAGCCAAGATTGAGCCATTGCACCCCATCCTGGGCAATGAGAGTGAAACTCCGTCTCAAAAAAAAAAAAAAATCAGCAATTGAGCTTCATTTTCAGTCCTGGAGAGGCCACAGGGCATGGCAAGGGCTGTCACACATTAACTGGCTGCTACCGGGTAGTGCTGTGGGAAGCCAGAAACTCAGACATTTATGTAAAATCTCTTAAATTTTAAGTATTGACAATCGATTCAAATATTTCACAACACTATGTGGTCCAGCTCTGTGTAAATCAAATAAATACGTTGGTGGAGCTTGTATATATGGCCTGTGGGCTATCAGTTTTTCAAGGTCAGATTCAAGCAAGTCAGAGAAGGTCTGGGCTTGGCAGTGAGGGGACAGGCTTCAAGTCAAGGCTTCACAGTTTAAAACTATCTGCCCAGGGCCACCACTAGCTCATTCAGGGCCCTTGGGTCTCCTCACAAGGCACTCTCGGAGGATAAATGATAAAAAGACATCCCTTCCTTCAGACTGATGTAGCACACAGCAGGGAACAACAGACTGGCTAACAAAGGTTAGCTTCCATTCTCCTCTCAGCTGGTTACGTTATTGCAGAGCATAAGCCACCCGACCACGTGCAGCTGCCTTAGGTGGCCCCAGCCAGCAAACCTGAACACTCAAACCATATGGGTGAAAAAATTTAAAAATCTGAGGAAGGAAGACAATCAGCAGCCAAGTTCTCCAGTTGTTGCTCTTCAATTCCGAGGCTGCCAGTCATTTGATCCCTGGGAGTCTAGGAGTGTGCAGTTGGCTCAAAATCAGAGCTACAAGCCTCTTGACAGCCCGTTTTCCCATCACCTGCATCTCTGGCCCATGCTAGACACAGAAGGTTAGAAGTGAGATACTGCACAGATACGTGGGATGAAGTTGAGCCTTGAAAAAACCTATAAGTGGTAGAGTAGGACAGGCCCCAAGAATAAGCCTGCAAACGCATTGCACAACCTGTTGATCCATTTGCCCACACATTCCTTTGCATTAAGAGGATGTTTAAGCTGGGTGCGGTGGCTCATGCCTGTAATCCCAGCATTTTGGGAGGCCAAAGCGGGCAGATCACAAGGTCAAGAGATCAAGACCATCCTGGCCAACATGGTGAAACCCCATCTCTACAAAAAATACAAAAATTAGCTGGGCATGGTGGTGCGTGCCTGTAGTCTCTGCTACTTGGGAGGCTGAGGCAGGAGAATCGCTTGAACCTGGGAGGCAGAGGTTGCAGTGAGCTGAGATCATGCCACTGCACTCCAGCCTGGTGACAGAGTGAGACTCCATCTCAAAAAAAAAAAAGAAAGTGTTTAGCAATGCACCTTTGTGAAACTTTGAATTTAATCTGCAAAACTAAACTGAAATGGAAAAGCCAGCACAGTTTCCTGTAACCACCCCTCCTCTACCACTATTTTCAGGCTACGGTCACTGAGATGGTGATTACCATCTACCCACCTATCAACAGTAATCAAACTGTTGATCTGGAAATCACAGATGGGGGATCTATTTCCAAATTGACTGCAGGCTCGCTTCACAAGGCACTCCTCTCCTTTCATAGAAATTCTCAGGAACAAGACAGCATGGGAGAAAATGTATTCCTCATACCCACCCCATCACACAGTTCCCTTTCATGGCCACCAACACATCTTTTTTATTCTTTGGGGAATAAAATAAGATTTCTACTAAGAATAAAATGTGTCTTCTGAGAACCACATTACTGATTCTGGTGGAGCATTGGGGAAAAGCGTCCCCTTTGTTCTCCTCCCATCCTCTGTTCCCTTCCTTCTGTCCCAGGACCCAACCATCCACACCAGACATTCCCCAGAGCTGAGCTGCGTAAGGCAGCACGCAGCATCGCAGAACCTGAGAACACAGAGCAACCCCCTCCTCACTCCATCATCCTGTGAGGGGCTGGGTGCTGCTCTCTCCCATGCAGAATGGAACTGATTTCCATTTCCACTCTAGAGAGGGCAAGAAGAGATGACTAAGGTCTAGGTAGGACTGACCTTGCTGTGGAGCCAATGACTGAACAGCTGGCTGGACTCTTGCCCCTGGAAGCTCCTCCAGAGTTTTGCGGATCATATCTGCTTTGCCATGAAACCCTCTGATTCAGGTACTAGAGCTCAGAGAAGTCCAAGCAATAAACGATTATTTCTTTTGAGTGTAGATTTTTTGCTTTGGATTTAGCAGGAACCCCAGCGTAAATTTAATTTAGGACTCAGATGCCTACATGCAGGAGGTATAATCCTGAGACAAATACCTTGAACATCCAAGAAACCAGAGCCCAGCAGCTAGATTTTATGACAAGGCCATGGCCACAGTGTGTTTTCTGATACTTGGATTTGTCTTCTAGCAAAGCCCCCTATGCCCATGGCCTCAGGAGAGAGGAACCTGTTAAGTAAATGCCAAAAGTGGTGTTTCACTAGCATCCTGGGATCTGGCGCCTTCATACCCCTAAAGAAGAGAGACTAAGTTATTTCGCTTCATCCGGAAGAATGTCATGCGAGCTTTGTCCCCTCCACCCTACACACATGCTAGGACTCCAGTGTTCCAGCTGCAGCTGGGGACAGATGCCCACTGGGAGAAAGAAGCTGCTCTGTAGAAGCAAAAAAAAATCCTGGCAGGAGTGTTGGTACCTGAAAGCAGGGAGTAAAGCCAATGAAAAGTAAGAAATGGCAGATTATTTGGTGGCCAACCAGATGTTTGTGAACATTAATGAGTATAACTCCCCCCACCCCATAAAAGATCCCCCAAACAGTTGGGCAACATTTTACAGGCTGGTGGTCCTGAGAGAATGCGTGGGTTTGGGTACATGAGCCAAATAAATTTGCATCATTGCTCTTAATGTAAAGCCATGGAGACCCAAAAGTTTGTGGCTCCTGGAGAAATTAGATTTCAAAGACTGATATATTTTAGCATTCAGAGACCTTTTAGAACTTGCATATATTTTCAATTTAGACTGCATAAAATATTTCCTAAGAATAAGTTGTATGTACAATGCATCATTGAGGTAGAAGGGGAATTCTTGTCCTAGGAAGATTTACAGGAACCAACCGTGTGATGAGGATGCTCCGTTTCTAACCTAAAAAAGCAGGACTACTTACCCTACTCATTTGAACCTCACCCCTACTTTGGTGTCAACAAATCTAATTGTGGACTCTGCAACCAAGATGTTCCATACTTGTTTTCCAACTCCTTGATTCACAGCAAACCTGAGAACCCCCATATCCCAAGAAGATAAATCAGTCAGAATTTTTTAGTGCAACTTTCTGATTTGGGGAAATCTTAGATTATTAAAAATTTAACAGTGGGATGGTGATCACAGCTCAAACTATGGGAATGTTGCAGAGGAAAGTTTGAAAGTGTTCTGTGACACTGACTCACTGTCTGCCTTGTCAAATGCTCCCTGTCAGAAAAACCCTCATTGACATCATTACATTTTCATATCCTCAAAAAGCAAGCCATGTTGCTTGGAGAATTTTCCTTTACCACTGCATTTTTTTAAACTGGAACACACTAACTGACAATGTGGGCATTAGTGTGTGATGAGTACATGTGAACCACGGTCTACTATGTGCCTGCAGATTTGAGGGTGGAACGTAATCACTACATTCGCAAAGAGCTGTTCTTAAAATTTTTCTAAATAGGAATGCATGCACATGAAAAAGTTCAACATTATACAAATATTTAGTGAAAAACAATTTCCATCCAAGTCTGTTGTCAGTTCCTGTCCTCCATCCAAAAGTCAACCACTGTTAGTAATTTCTTAACTATCCTTCCAGAGAAGACACTTAATAAATATATTCCCAACTTAACAGATTGCAAGTGATTTAAAAACAGTAATTTTTAAATAGTAAAGTGCATACGGATCACCCAAAAATCTTATTAAAATGCAGATTCTGATTCAGTAGGTCTGGAATGGGGCTGCAAGCCTGCATCTCTAACAAACTCTCAGCCGAGGCTGTTGCTTCTGGTCCATGAACGATACTTTGAATAACAAGTACTTTAAACATTATGTTTACTCTAATACATGCTGGTAGAAATGTGAATTAATACAAGCTTTTTGGAAGCAAGCTTAGAAAATCCCATTAAAATCAAAAATATTTGAAGTCTTCAGCCCAAAAATCTCATTACTGAGGATCTAATCCATAGGAAAACAATAGATAGATAGAGATAAATATATTAATAAATATATAGGTCATATATATTTATCAATTTTTTTCCCAATAAGTAGAAAACAAAGCCCTACTTAAAGGAAGCAATTGAGTTAATTGTAATATAACTATAACATGGGACACTGTGCTATCATTTAAAAAGAGAGTAAGATTTCAGAGATAACTGGTTCGTTTAGAGAGTTCCACAATGTATTTTTGCTGTGTGTGCAAAGCTAGACTCAGGCAAGTATGTATTACATAATCCTCTTTTTGCAAAATAAAAGACAAAAAATTAAATGCATTTGTTTGTCTTTCCATATATGAATGTGTGTAATGTCTATACTCATAGATGTGTATATGCTACATATGATTCTGTGAACATATAGAAAAATGTGTAAGATATACTCTAAGTTATTAGCCTGAATTTAGAGGATAAAAGATTATTGTGCATGAAAGGGCAAACAAACAAAATAAATGAGAGGAAAACTGCATTCGAATAGCATGTTTAATATCATATTCATGTAAAATTAGGGATGTATGTGTATCTTTACACATAAAGAAATTGAGGGCCTAGTGCAGTGACTCATATCTGTAATCCCAGCACTTTGGGAAGCCAGGGTGGACCGATCACTTGAGGTCAGGAGTTCAAGACCAGCCTGGCCAACATGGTGAAACCCTGTCTCTACTAAATTAGCTAGGTGTGGTGGCTCACACCTGTGATCCCAGCTACTCAGGAGGCTAAGACAAGAGAACCTCTTGAGCCTGGGAGGCAGAGGATATAGTGAGCTGAGATCGTACCACTGTACCCCAGCCTGGGCAACAGAGTGAGACTCCAACTCAAAAAAAAAAAAAAAAAAAAGAGAGAGAGAGAAATTGGAAAACCTTGGGGGTTTCTTTGTTTGTTTTGAGATGGAGTCTTGCTCTGTCACCCAGGTTGGAGTGCAGTGGTGAGATCTCAGCTCACTGTAACCTCCGCCTCCTGGGTTCAAGCAATTCTCCTGTCTTAGCCTCCCAAGTAGCTGGGACTACAGGCACATGCCACCTCACTGGGCTAATTTTTGTATTTTTAGTAGAGATGGGGTTTTATCATATTGGTCAGGCTGGTCTTGACTCCTGACCTCAGGTGATCCGCCCGCCTTGGCCTCCCAAAGTGCTGGGATTATAGGAGTGAGCCACTGCACCCAGCCACCTTATTTTTTTTTTTTTTTTTTAAGAAACCTATATATGCCATCAAGCACTATATATATATATATATATATATATATACACACACACACACACACACACACACACATTTTAAGGTAAAACATGAGACTTCAATGTCCTCAGAGCATGTCCTCCTTTCTTAACTTACTTCAAATGACTTTGAGATGAAGGTTTGAGAATTCCTGCTTAGATCATTGCTGCCTACATGGTATCTCTCAGTTTGATTCCTCTGAGTAGAAAAAAGAAATGACAGTGAAGATTGATATTTTAATAATGACCAGGAAGGTGATGGATGATGATCTGGGATCACCCCATATCAGTTACTCTTAACAGCAGGCACCTTATAGTGCCTATTATTACTTAAGTAATAATAGTGATTAAAGCTCCTTGAGTTCTGCTTTGAGAGTTAGCACCTGACTCCTCTTCACTGAGCTCAGAAACTGCCACCTATCTGCAACACCTTCCTCTTTAATGCTTGTTCTCCCCACTTTACTCCCCAACCCCCACTCCGAAGAAATAAACACCAAATTAGCAGTATCTATATCCCACATCACGGTGCAGAATGTGGGGCAGATTACCAAAGGATGTGAGAGGCACACAGTTTGAAGTCTTTTTATCCTCAGAGTTAAGAAACATTATTTTTTCCTCCCTACCACTACCCACATCTGAGCACAATCAGACAGCCAAAATACACATATGGCAGATCAGCTAGAAAAAAAAATACGGCCATACTTGCATTTTGTTTTGAAGATTTTCAGATAATATCAAAGATTGTTTCCAAGCCACAGTCCCAGTTTTACAGTCCAGGGCAATGCTTTAACCATTTCAGAAATGAAAAAGGGTATAGGTTTCCAATTCTTTCTCCTTGGAAGCTCTAGAACAGATCTTAGTTCACTTCAATGACAAAGCTATTTGATCTAAACAAATATGTAATCTGATACATCAGGTGCTGTCACCCAAAATGTTTATTTTTATGAGAAATTGAAAAGTAGTAAGATACCTAGATATCCAAAACATCTACTATGTGCTTCCTTCTCTTCTAAGAAGATTCCTTCCTAAAGGAAGTTTCTAACCATGGATTAGCACAAAGACAGTCTTCCTTGTCTCATTTTTCATGTTACCTGCAGTAATTTTTCTTACAATAGTGTTGGTGGGTAGTATAATATTTACCTATAGTTAGCTAAGGAGAGTCTGCTTCAGTTAGCATTCTAAGGGTTTCAGGCGTCAAGTAAGTGTTAACATTTGCTCTTCCTTGGCAAATAACTTTACGTCATTCTCACCCCATCTTTAGGAATCAAATGTTATCCACCAAGTAGACAGGAAGTCCCCAAGCCTGCATGGATGAAGTGGTGATGGCTATTACTAAGAGCAATTAGGAGAACCATAGCCTCTGATCCATAGTAACTTCTCTTTCCAGCCAAATACTGACCTGGAACTAGGCAGTAAGTGTCCAGGCTCACCCTTCCCTCATGAGGCATTAGCCGCTACAAGCTAAGAAGAGACCAAAGAGATAAAGTGTCACTGTATCTCCTCCACAGCTAGGAGGAGATAGCTTCTCAAGAATTAAAGGGTCCATTGGAAACATGGATTCTAGTCCTGTTGTTGGCTTCTGGAAATGCAACCAAACGGTATTGGGAACATAGTGTGAGCCACAGATTGGGCAGGACACCCTGTGATAAAACATCAAATTTGTCACACACGAGACATATGCTTTGCAACATGTGTGTCCCTCTTTCATAACTTCACAGCAATGGCATAAGCAATATAATAGTCTCCAAGAAGTACAATTCTATTATACAATTCTATTATCTTCAAACATCAAACATATATGATAATAAGAACTAGGATGACAAATGTGCTTTCGGATTAAAGGACATTTTTTCAGAAGATAACTTTATTCTTTTCACAAGTTAACATCTTTGAGACTGAAATGAACCTTACAATTAATGTCATCATAGGTTAGTGAAATGCAGTAAATAACAATATTAAATTCATATATCAATGTTGTTGGTTCTAAAGCAATTGCAAATACTTGTGAAATAAGTTGCTCTCTTAATCATGCTCTATCATGTTTTTTGTTTATTGGTTGGTTGAACTATGTTTTAACCTTGGAATCGTTTTCTTTATTTCTAGTACCTAATTAAACTTCCCTCTAAGTTACCCGATTTACGAAAATTCTGAATTATTTGATGACACAATAATGATATTTTGCTTTAAAGGCAATTTCTACTGTTATTGTAATCATCTTACCTGTTTCTATCCTGGCTTGAAGCCCAGGTGTCTGGTCTTCTTATTGTACCTGATTCCATTTGAATGGACTGTAACTTATATTTAATCAGTATAAAGGGAGGACTATGTAGTTCTAACTTTTTTCTCCTTGTTTTCATTCAAATGTTACATAGATTTTTATTGTTAGAACTGAACACCTTTTTAAACAAATATACTTGTGTTTAGCAGGACACTAATCTGACCTACTTCGATAGGAATGTGTTGAACAATTGCAAATCACTTACCAACACTGGCTGACCTATTTTCAATCACATAAGGTTTCTGTGAAACACTTATCAAGAGGGAACATGAATTTAAATCATTATGGAATTGTCTCTTCAATCAAACAACAGCAAAATGACAGAAAATGCTACTACAAAATCCTATCCTCTGTTTTTCAGATAGTGTCATCTTTTTCCATGATCCTCTTTTTTTTCTCCCTGGGTCTTGATTAATTATCATCAAGAATCAAGTTGCTACTTTAGTAAACTCATCTCTTCTCAAATAACCAGTTGAATCCTTTTTACTACAATGATGACTCATATCTAAATGAACTTTTAAACAAATCTCTGAATTAAAAAGCTGTTTGCAGGATTTGATCAAATTATCTGGTGTTTTATGAAGTATTGCGACATTGCCTGGATATCATGTTTTTGATACTGAACGCTGCTGCACATAAAATGATCTTTATTTAGGACATATGGAAATGCAACTCAAAATGACATTTGATTAAGCTTTTGAAGGATCTAATCATTTACAATAGCTAAAATTATCCAGATAAACCTTATATCCATTTATTTTTATTGTATAATTGCCAGTGTGCTGATTACATGTATTTGGGTGTTCCCTTATTGGGAAAAATGTTTTTAACACCTATAAACCACAAGTAGAGTGTCAGATTAAACAAAACTCTTTGTTCCCGTAATTTGTTCAAGACCAACTGTATCCGTAAACAAAAGTTGCTATCAGCATGATTCTGGCCCAAAGTGCTGACTTAGAACATATGTGGGCTCACAGCTCAGAAGGTAGTGGGTCTACAGAAATAAAAGGCTGAGGGTGAAATGGAATTCGGAAACCAAGCAGAAGAGAGGTGTAGGAAATCATTTTTATTTCAATGCAAAATTGGCTCAAGACTTTTATTGTGTTTTTATTTTCTGGAAAACAAGACTAATTTCAACTTATCTGAAAACTCAGTCTCACAGAGCACCACTACCTCAAAGTGGCCAAAACACAGTGAACTTCTGGTGCATCACAAAAATAAAAGCTGATGTGTCAAGACAGAACTGCTGTCTAAACTATGTAATTGGAAAGCGTAATTTCTCTAAAGTTTCCTACCCGAACACGTTGTTGTTGTTGTTCAAACAAGCATGTTGATATATTATCCGGAAACATCAAGATGCTGCCTGCAGTGGTTAAAATACTGATTCTTTGACAAAGTAACTTACCACAATATAACCAAGAAAGGAATAGATGTAACCAACCAGAACTGAGCCAATTGTGTGTTATCTGCAAAAAAAGGGAGAAGGGACCAAGGAAGAAGAAAGATGGGCAAAAGCATGTTCAAGATTATGGCTTCCTTTCACTGAGAACTGAAATAAGAATGTGAGGGTAAATTGAACCAGGATGATTAATTAACCCAATCTTTTAAAACTTGAAGTCAACCCATTTTAATTATTTGAAAATTTTAAATCAGAAACTACCTTGTTTCTGAAAACCTGAAAGATTACTCTTTTCTGATTTGTTCTGCTGAATTAGCATCAGCATGTGCATTTGCTCTCCTAGAAGGTACAGAAGTCTTTTTCAGATTATAGAAAACATGGTAGGGCTCTCAAGAGAGTCAATGTTGAAAGACATTTGCTGGCATCCCAAATCCGTGATCTTAAACTAAGCCAGGGCAGAACAACTTGGAGAAATGTTAGAGGAGAACCATTCAGATAGCTAGAGGGCTGAGAGATGACACAGTAATAAAAACATAGAGGATTTGAGATTATTCTTCCTGAAAGAAAGGTGTGTGTAATCTGTAATGTTTTTTCATGTATGTGAAGATGCCTCTGAAAAGCCATGAGTAGCATTTTTTTTTGATGTTTTACTGACTTCAACAAAAGAAAATGAACTTAAACTACTGCATAAAGGAATTAGCTTCACTTCCAAGATTTTTCTTTCTTTCTTTTTTTTTTTTTTTTTTTTTTGAGTTGGAGTCTTACTCTGTCACCCAGGCTGGAGTGCAGTGGCACAATCTCAGCTCACTGAAACCTCCGCCTCCCGGGTTCAAGTGATTCCCCTCCCTCAGCCTTCCAAGTAGCTGGGACTATAGCTGTGTGCCACAACTCCCGGCTAATTTTTGTATTTTTAGTAGAGATGGGGTTTCACTGTGTTGGCCAGGCTGGTCTCAAACTCCTGACTTCAAGTGATCCACCCACCTCGGCCTCCCAAAGTGCTGGGATTACAGGTGTGAGCCACTGCGCCCGGCCCAAGCTTTCTTTATTCAGTCAACTTTTATCAGAGATTGAACTAGAAGACCTCAAATGAAGCTCCAGGCAGTTTCGGACATCAAGCCTCTCTTCAGTGAACTCCCTACTTACTGAAGGACACAGATTAGAACAGGTCATTGCCCACCCATCCCTATTGTAGTGAGTCCCCAAGAGGCTATGGGAATGCAGCAAAGGGGCAACTAGAATGTGCACCACAGCAGACTGTGCCGCATCGGAGTAGAATGCCAGGGAGCCGACGGAGTCTCTTCCTTAGACACAGGATTGGGGAGTTTTCTTTTACTGAGATGATTTTGGAAGAGTCTTTTCAAGGCCCAGACTAACTTTTAGGGTTTGGCTCCTTCCTACATATATAATGTCGAAGTTGTATTCTCAGAGACATATTCATGTAGTCATGAAGAGCATGGGTTTGAAATCATATGAACTTACATCTTTCTTAAAATGGCCGTGTGACTCCAGGAATATTATTTAAATCTCAAAGCCTCGGTTTTCTTTCCTAGGAAATAAGGTTGTCATAATAATTAATGAAATAGAATGAAGATCCCAGCATGTGTTAGCAATGATGATGATAATGATGATGATGATGACAATGATGACGAGGATGCCAGTGATAGTGAGCTGCATGTCCATGCATTTATTCATTCAGCTCTTTAAGGGGTTGTTGCCAATTTTAAGCCTATTAAGAGTCGCCTTTCTCTCACTGTAACGTAGCCCTTTGGCAATTATTTTTTCACTGATAGCTTTTCGGCCATGAGCTGTTACTTCTTTCTACTGCCTGGGGTCCTTTCCATTACCATTTAGAACTTTCAGATTTTTCTTTTGATAAACAGTCTCACAATTCTTCCTCAATTCCAGCCACAGCAATTCCAAATTATTTGCTGGCACTCATAATTAAAATTCGTACTTGGCATCATAGTCGTTCCTTCAAATGCCTCATAAACAAACATTTCTTGTAATTGCAAAACATCTACCTAGAAAGTTGAGGGAAAGGAGTGGTGGCACCGTTTCTTTTCTCAGTGTTAATCAGAGAAAGACTGAAAGTGATGCTTTATGACTAAACTTTTGAAGAAATGAGACGATTCAAGTTGTTGAAGTCTTTGTCTGGAATCTGTGGTTAGCGTTAAGCAGACACTTCCGACATTCTTTTATATTATCTTGACTAAATTTTTAAAATTTAAATAAGCCAAGTGATGAAATTTAAAATTTCTAAATAATTTTAACTTTAAATATCATAAAATATGTGCTTAGATCTCATATCCTCGTTCATCTGTGAATGCAAAACATAGCAATGAGTTATCATCTTGATTACCAAAAAGGAGAAAAAGTTCTGAGCAACAGTGAATCAAGATCGGTGTGAACACAAAGAGGGGGAAAACACTACAGCAAAGTACGGGGAAACAGACAGTGAAAAACATCTATTTTTTTTTTTTGACCAAATGAGAGGCAATTAAAAACTCACAAAATATAAAAAAGAAAGATCAATGTAATTCAGACCACAGTGAAGACTGATTGCTTTACATACTCCATCTGTCAATAAGATGCATTTTTGAAATGAGTCCGGAGAGTGAGCAGCCTTGCTCCTCTTCCCTGGCCACCCTCTCTTGCAGCCTCCTAGGACCGTGTTAATTTGGGACACAGTGCAGGTGCTCTATCCACATAACACCAGAACGGGTGGCTGACTGGGGAAAAGTTCAGATTGTGTGTCTGACCTCCAAAGAAAGACTGGTTTGATAGTATTTTGAATTGACTGATTTTGATGATTGACTAGAAGAGCCCAGGTTTGCATGAAATCAAATAAAGGGAGCAAAGTAGGAAAATCAACCTTTGCTGCTGAGGACAACAAAGAAAGCACATATCATGGACCAACCAGCAATAATAGCCACCATTTGCTGAATACCTGTTACATGCCAGGTTCCTGCTAAACGCTTTAAGGCTCATAACTGCCCTTTACAAAGGTATTATTATCTGCATTTTTGAAATGAGAAAACTGAGGCTGAGTGGAGTGGCTTGCACTGAGTGGAGTGGCTTGCACTGAGTGGAGTGGCTTGCACAGCCAGGTTCTTTCTACCACCCTGTAAATGATCTCTGATGTGATTGATAGCTCTCTAATGGTAATTAGCTTTTTCCATGTTGTATTGTGGTTATCTGTTTTAATTGCTTCATCCTCTCGTATCATGAGCAGATAGATCTTTAAAATGTTTGTGTATCCTTGAAATCTAGTCCCTGTTGTACAGTAAATTTTTAAAAAAAATTAAATACTACAATTTAAGAATTTTGTCTGGAATAGAGATTTTAAAAAATTGTTTCATTTGTTTATTTCCTGCTATGTATATTCTAACTGTATGCCTGGGCTGGTTATTTAAACTTCCTAAGTTTTAGATACTTCACCTATAAAATGGGAATAGTACTACAATTTGCAAGAGTTGTAGTGACCCATAAATAAAACAATAAATACCTGCACAAAGTAAGCAACAACAAAAACTACTGCTGCAGAAACGCTCCTATCAAAGTGGAAATTGATCAGTATACTGAAAATAATAGGATAAAGAGTAAAATCATTAAAAAATCATAACCTGAACATTTTTTACTTAATATGCATTCATTTCTAATATGTTGGTATAAGATTAAATAATTTTTCTTTTAGTATAGTTCCTTTTACTGGAGATTGATATTGTTTTTCCTGTATTTCATAAGGCCTCATCTAATAATTTATAGTTTATCTTTCTCTTAAGTGGAGTAATATCCTGTTGTGAAGCTGAGTGAACAGCGCATTTACATGTTTACGTTTTTATACTAATCATTAAAAATTCTCTCATACTTAATCTGTTACAATTTTTTTCTTTCCTTTTTTTGAGATGGAGTTTCACTCTTGTCCCTCAGGCTGGAGTGCAGTGGCACGATCTCGGCTCACTGAAACGTCTGCCTCCCAGGTTCAAACTATTCTCCTGCCTCAGCCTCCAGAGTATCTGGGATTACAAGTGCCCACCACCATGCCCAGCTAGTTTTTGTATTTTTAGTAGAGACAAGGTTTCACCATGTTGACCAGGCTGGTCTTGAACTCCTGACCTCAGGTGCTCCACTATCCTCAGCCTCCCAAAGTGCTGGGATGACAGGTGTGAGCCACTGTGCCCGGCCTCAACTTTACTTTTCAAATAATTCAAACATGTCTTATAGAAATGATAATTTTTATTTTATATTGATAGTCCACCAGTTGATCTAGTACTTAACTTACCTGTATAATTATAATAACAATTACATCTGGTGTAAACAGGTTTGCAGACAAACACAATTTGTCTTTGGTAAATAAACACCTCCACTGGTCAGAGCAGTGTGGCTTGCGTGGTCAGCAGGCCTGAAGAGTCAGTTACGGGAAGGTCAGATAAGATAGTTTCTATTATACATGGTTGTTATCATTGTCTGTTCTCTCTCTTAACATGTAGCACTAATATAGATTTTACTGCATATTTTTTTGAGAATTTGGAGCAAGGCTGTTCTGTGGTACAATACACACAGTAAGATAGCCCAGGACTCTCAGTTCGCACAAAGATCCATGGCATATGGCACTGCCAACTTGTGCAGCATCCCGCTGTCCTTAGTCCCTCACTATGTTTCTTCTCTGGTCACTCAAGCTCTTGGCATCTATGCCCATATTTTCCCTACATGTGCACATCAGCCATTTCTTCTCTTAAATAAAACAAAGCACACCAGTTGTCTATCAATACTAAAACTTGGTTTTTAGCCACACAATTCAACCCATTGCCTATAACCACACCCTTGAAGAGCCAGCCCCCATTCATCCAACCATGCAATGATCTTGTTCAACCCCTCACACCCAAAGAGAATGACGCAGTGTCTGGTGGGTCAAATATGCTTTCCAACACACTTGTAGCTTCTATGAAATAGAGTCCAGTTTCAAAGAAGAGAGATCTCTATTGCATGGGCACATCTATGAGTATTTCACAATGTGAAGTAAGAGATTTTCAATCGATCTCACTAAAGTCCCATGAACAACATATAATTCTTCCAATCACATCATCTGCTCTATGACTCACCTCTTCCTGTATCTATTCTGTGATTCTACATATTCATACTAGAATACTAAAGTATGATTCTTTTATTAGTAATGCTTTCTCCAATCAGATATCAGAGTGGGAATTGACTTGAACAGATGCTGTCAACAAGATATTGCCCTCCTGTATTCTCTCCTCTCCATGAGATTTTATATATATATATATACGTATATATATATACACACATATATATGTGTATATATATATGTATATATACATACACACATATATATGTGTGTATATATATATGTATATATATATATAGAGAGAGAGAGAGAGAGACATATAGTAGGTTAGAAAGACATGCCATTGAAACAATCAACAAAATTGACAGCAATCATTAACTAGACCACCCACGTAAAAAGAGAGAAGATTCAAATTACTAAAATCAAGAGTGGAAGAGGAGACATCACTACTGACTTTACAATAATTAAAGGAATTATTAAATAATTAAAAAATAATAAAAAGGAATACTATGATCCACTATATGCCAACAAATTAGATAACCTAAGTGATGGACAAATTTCTAGAAAGATACAAACTACCAAAACTGACTCAAGAAAGAAATTGAAAATTTGAATAACCCTGAACAAGTAAAGTGGTTGAAATAGTAATTTTAAAAATTCCCACAAAGAAAAGCACAGGCCTAGATTGCCTCACTGAAGCATTCTCTCATATATTTAAAGAATTAATGCCAATACTACACAAATTCTTCCAAAATATAAAAGAGGATGGAATACTTTCCATAAACTTTTTATGACCTTTTACCATTTTCTACTAAAGAGCAGATCAAGGCTCCAAGAAAACCTTGTTACTCTGACACACAGGCCTAGATGCTGGCCGCGCACCAGTGTGCTTTTGATATTAATGTTTAATTTATAGAAAAACTCTGAACTAATTGTATGCCTTAAAATAGGCCCTTACAATCTCATGTACCCATCTCTTCCTCAATGCCCCTGAACTTAGAGGGATTAAATGGTTTTAATTTCTGGTCCTGTGTCTCACGAAAGCAGTTCATTTTGATTGTCATCTTCTCCCTGGTCTGAAGATGAGGCTTCAACTGGTGTCAATGCTCAAGATATAGCAGGGGTCAGTGCCTTTTTCAGACCCAGGAATCAAAGCCCTTTAACCTTAGCACAAGGATTAGTTAATAGAATATTTATACTGCAGAAAGTCCTATCATTCTAACATGTCACAAATTAAAACATCTCTACTAAAAATACAAAATGGTGGCATATACCTGTAATCCCAGCTACTTGGGAGGCTGAGGCAGGAGAATCGCTTGAACCTGAGAGGTGGAGGTTGCAGTGAGCCAAGATCATGCGATGGCACTCCAACCTGGGCAATAGAGTGAGACTCTGTCTCAAAAAAAAAAAAAAAAAAAAGGAAAAAAAGAAATTTCTTTCACCAGGTACCCTAAATAATCTCTCTCAAGTTCAAAGTAGTTCCAAAGATCTCTAGGGCAGGGGCAAAATGCCACCAGTCTCATTGTTAAAGCACAGCAAGAATCACCTTTATTCTGCTTCCAACAAATTCCTCATCTCCATCTGAGATAACCTCAGCCTGGACTTTATTGTTCATTTCACTATCAGCATTTTGGTAAAAGCCATTCAACAAGCCTCTAGGAAGTTCTAAACTTTCCCACATCTTCCTGTCTTCTGAACCCTCCAAGTCTCCAGGAAGTTCCAAACTTTCTCACATTTTCCTGTCTTCTTCTGAGCCCTCTAAACTGTTCCAATCTCTGCCTGTTATCCAGTTCTAAAGTTGCTTCCACATTTTGGGGTATCCTTATAGCAGCATCCCAATCTCTGCAGTACCAATTTACTGTATTAGTCCATTCTTACACTGCTATGAAGAAATACCCGAAACTGGGTAATTTATAAAGAAAATAGGTTTAATAGACTCACAGTTCAGCGTGGCTGGGATGCCTCAGGAAACTTACAGTGGAGAATTGCTGAGCAAAAGGGGGAAAGTCCCTTATAAAACCATCAGATCTTGTGAGAACTCATTATCAAGAGAACAGCATGGAGGTCAGCATCCCTGTGATTAAATTACCTCACACTGAGTCCCTCCCATGACATTTGGGGATTACAGGAACTACCATTCAAGATGAGATTTGGGTGGGGACAGAGCCAAAGCATATAAGTGTCCAAACTTAGACAGTCGAGGTGCTTCCTTTCTCCATCAGTTGGGCTTGATCAACCTGCAAAAAAAATTCCTTAGGAATTTCTTAAATTGAAAGGAGCCAATCCCACTGTCTGCTACCCACAAAAGACACTCACTTGCCTGGACACACATACAACATGCAGTTACAAACAAGTCCCCAAGAGTTTTCATACTGAAACAATCAGTGTGCGCCCCTCTCTTAGTCAGTTGGGTTTCTTCAACCTACAAATGGAAATGCCTTTAAAAATGTCCCTAATTGAGTGGAGCAGATCCTGCTGTCTGGGTCCACAAAGGACATTCATCTATCCAGATGCAGATGTCATATTTCAAGGGCTGTCTTTCCTAGGCAATCAGGAACATTGTTGGGGCCAGCAACAGCAAAGCCAGAGAAAAATGAGAAGTTATCACCAGCCAAAATTGAGCAGACAGCTGCTTAGGAAGGCTTCTGAGACTGCTGACACACAGCAGCCCAGCCATGAGCAACATGGTCATGGTCAGGGAACTAAAATCTGTTACCAAAATACCAGGGGTTCAGTTGAGGTCCCGCTGCTCATCACACAGAAAGCCAATTACTGAGACAACAATTTTTGCCAAGGAAGAAGGCTTTAATTGGGTGCTGCAACTGAGGAGATGGGAGATCAGTCTCAAGTCCATCTCCCTGACTGACTAAAATTAGAAGGCTATGCAGCAGGGAAGAAATGTAACTATGTATGGGAAAACAGGAGCCCAGGAGGGCTAAGGAAGCAATCATAATGAATGAGGAGCCATTATCTCCTGAGTTTCAGGTCTTTGATACCTTTTGAGAGGCCTAAACTCATTGTCTGGCTCTGCTTCAGAAGAAAAGTATCAATTTCTATGTTTATAAAAAGAAATAATAACTGATTATGGCAGATGTCCCAGACTTTTTGGCACCAGCGACTAGTTTCGTGGAAGACAATTTTTCCACAAAGTGGGAGCAGGGGGTGAAATTGGGGTGAAACTGTTCCACTTCAGATCATCAGGCATTAGTTCGATTCTCATAGGAAGCACGCAACCTAGATCCCTTGCATGTGCAGTTCACAATAGGGTTCACACTCCTATAAGAATCGAATGCTCCCGCCGATCTGACAGGGGTCAGGGCTCAGGCAGTAATGCTCACTCGCCTGCTGCTCACCTCCTGCTGTGTGTCCTGGCTCCTAAGAGGCCACCAGAGCAGTACCGGTCTGTGGCCCAGGGACTGGGGACCCCTGGTCTATGGGACTATTGGATCTGTTTCAATTAAAGCACACAACAAAGGGATAGGAAGGAAATTCCTTAACCTGATAAAGGACATCTAAGAAAACCCCATAGCTAAGGGTATGTTTAATGGCAAAAAAAAGCTGAATACTTTGTCTGTGAAATCAGGAAAAAGACTCTAACAAATTCTATTCTACGTTGTCCTGGAGAGTCTAACCAGGACAATTAGCCAAGTGAAAGAAGTAAAAAGCCTCCAGACTGGAAGAAAGAAGTAAAACTATCACCATATGCATAAACATGATTCTAGATATAGAAAATTGTCTACATTCACAAGAACCCACAAGGAAAAAAAGAAACCCACAAGAAAAAAACTATTAGAACAAATAAATTAGTTCAGAAAAATTGTAGGATATAAGATAAATATATAAAAAGCAATTGTATTTTTATAACAAGGAACTGACAGTATGAAAAGGAAGTTAGGAAGACAAATCCATGTGTAATAGCATTCAAAAGAAAAATAAATACTTAGGATTACATTTAACAAAAGAACTGAGAACTATGAAACACTATTGAAAAAAATGTTTTAAAACTTTAAGAATGGAAAAATATCCTGTGCTAATGAATTAGGAGGTTTGATATTATAAATGGCAATGCTCTCAAAATTGACCTTCAGATTTAATGGAGTTCTGTCAAATTCCAGCAGCCTTTTTTTATAAACTAGTAAATTAATCCTAAAATTTATATGAAAATGCAAGAGACCTAAAATATGTAAAACAATCTTGAAAAAAAAGGAAAAATAAAATTGGAGATCTTAATTTCCTGATTTCAAAACTTACTACAAAGTTATAGTAATAAGGACAGTGTAGTGCCACAAGAAGAATAGATATATAGATGAATGGAATAGAATTGCGAATGTAAAAAAAATAACCCTGTATAATGTGGTTAATTGATTTCAGGCAAGAGTGGCAAGACAGCTGAAAGGAGAAAGAGCAGTCTTTCAACAAGTAGCTTTTCCATCAACTGGATATACATATCCAAAAGACTTAAGTTCCTATATAATTTTTTTTGAGATGGAGTATCACTCTGTAGCCCATGCTAGAGTGCAGTGGCATGATCTCCACTCACTGCAAACTCCACCTCTTGGGTCAAAGCAATTCTCCTGTGTCAGCCTCATGAGTAGCTAGGACTACAGGTGCCCACCACCGTGCCTGGCTAATTTTTGTATTTTTAGTAGAGATGGGGTTTCACCATGTTGGCCAGGCTGGTCTTGAACTCCTGACCTCAAGTGATCTGCCTGCCTTGGCCTCCCAAACTGCTGGGATTACAGGTGTGAGCCACTGCATCCAACCCAGTTCTATATAATTTGTACATGATGTTATTCTTTCTAGAGAAGTCGTGAGGAGAACCTTGGGACTGCTGGTGTGCTTCGGGTCTTCAGCAATAAGATTTTTCAGTAAGAAACCAAAGGCTGACACCTTCCAGGCCTCGAACGAGGGTACAGCTAGTGAGAAGGTGATGGAAGGGGATGGAGCAGCTGCACAGCCAGGCAGTCGTTCTTAACATCTTTGAGGTCACAGACGCATGATAATAAGGAAGAGCTACAAATATCTCTAGAAAAATGGAGAGCAAGTTTTGCACACTATTGTGAGGGGTTTCCTGCCCCTCCCACCCCAATCTATGTTTGGGACCCAAGTTAGAGCGCAGATGGATATGCCGGCAAGAGCAATGCTCTGATCTGGTCTGGCTTCTCCAGCAACAGAGCTTCAGGTAATTGCTAAGTCCTGAAGAAGAAATATACACCTTTGGCCATTCATATGGGGCTGGAAATCCAAAAAAAGAAAATCTCTTCTCTTATTCTCACCACAAATTTGTACCTGAGGGGCTGAAGGAACCAACATGAGAGTGCTGAGTGAGGAGAATGGCAACCTCCCTCTGCTTAAATCTGTTTTGTGTTGTGGTTCTCTGCACGGAATTTTGTTTGGAAAGTAAATGAGTTCTACTGCTTAAAAAGCTCTGAATTCTAATGAATAGGGCATGAATTCAGAATCGCACTTGGGTCCCAATTCTATTCCTGCAAGTGCCTCTCACCTACACTGTCCTAATCTGCAAAATGGGAGAATAACATTACTTTAGAGAGTTACTCTGTGATGGAAGAACATGGTTCATTGCCTGTCACACAGGTATTTGGTGCATGTGAGTTTTCTTCACTGTCTGCTTTAATCAAGAAGATAGCAAATATGGCAAGTGATATTAGAAAATATTTAACCATGTTTCTCCTTCCCCCATTAAATTCATCTTTGTCCCTCTCCCACCAGTTACCCATTGCTCCAAGCAAAAATTGTCATCCTAGAATACAGACTTTAAATTCCTGCCCTTGGCCTTTGAGATGCATGCATTTGCATAACCACTAAATATACAACTCTTGCAGAAGCTACTGCTTCTCTCAACATCCATTCTCTCCTTCTTTCTTTAACTAATAGTACCTCCAATTTTAGTTGGGCATATAGCAATCCTCTCTTCAGACTGTATTACCCTTCATCCCTTGCAGCTAAAGTGCCCACAGTGACTGCTTTCTGGCCACAATGTTATGAGCAGAAGTAACTTTCAGATCATATCCTTAAAAAGGAACCCCGTCACTTTCTCCTTTTTATCTTCTCTCTCAGAGATGAAATGGGATCATGGTGCCGGTAAGCTAACCTCAAATCAATATGTAGACAAGAGCAGCCACCTAGGAAATGAAAGATAGACCGGGTTCCTAATTGTATGAGCTCACGGAGCTGCCTGCCTGCTGTGGATAATCCACTAATTGAGAGAGCAATAAATTTGTATCCTTGCTAGAGCCACTATGTTTCTGGGTCTCCCTGTTTTGGCGGCATAGCTCAACTAACATATATAACAACAACAAAAAATCCTTTATTAAATTCCAAAGTTTCCTAAGACCGATGATAAAGTGAAAGCAAGAGTTGGCAATACATTACCATTTTCTTGGAAAGCGTCTGGAAAGAATGATTGTATCTTAATCACTTAGCCCAGGGGTATGCAGTGTGACCAAAGGCAGAGCCCTTGCTCCTGCTTTTTTAGGAACCCCTGCTGATTCTCTGTGACAATTCCATGAGCAGTATCACTGAGGTTCACTTTTAAGGTTGACTTTACTTTTTTTTTCGTGAGACAGGGTCTCACTCTGTCACCCAGGCTGGAGTGCAGTGGTGCCATCTCCACTCACTGCAGCCTCAACCTCCCAGACTCAGGTGATCCTCCCACCTCAGCCTCCTGAGTAGCTTACAGGTGCACACCACCACACCTGATTAATTTTTTGTATTTTTGGTAGAGACAGGGTTTCACCATATTGCCCAGGCTGGGACTTTGCATATTAAGCTTGGGAAATTATAGGCTAGCAGAGTTGTTCTTGGGGACTCAATCTGCACAGAGGACTGGGTTCTAGGAGAGCAGAGGAAGCTTCAGAGTGGAATTGAGGGCTCTTGCCAGTTCTCCCAGTGGTCCAGGTTTAGAAACAACCTGCAGGGTGTGGCCACCAGCTGAGGTCCCTCAGGAACCACTCTGCAGGACAGGAGCTTACCCCGAGGCAAGTACTGTGTGCAGGGGCACAGGCCGGCACCCAGAATGGGGTTGCTTGATCCACACTTTTCTCAGAAACATAGTGGGGCACTGTGTCCGACAGTGAAGTGGGCAGCAGGAGCTGCTGTGAACTGTTTGTCTGCTGGGAAGGCCTGAGAGGGAGACACTGAGCTGCAGGGACACCACACTGGCTCCCGCTGCCCAAAGGGGCACTGTGACACAGCCTTTGCCAGAAGGCATATCACCCTCACCACTCTTCCCAGGGTCAGCCCTCTTGTTCACTGTTTTATCAAAATGTGGGCATGTCCTGAAATTGAAATACCACTCACTTTCTGGCAGAAATGTAGTCAGCAAAGAGTGACAGCTTGGTGCTCAAAGTTTCCATTTTTATTGCATCCAGAGACAGAGGCTAAAATCTCATAAAGGTGAAAATAGTATGACATTTCAAACTCTGCCCAGAAAGAACACAAATGGCAGCAAGACATGAGGCTGAAGACCTGGGGGAAGGAGGAAGGGGAAATGAAAGAAGAGCCACAACAAGGAAAATGTCATGCTCCTGGAAATGAAACTTTAAGATGCTGGGACTCCCCCTCAGAACCCTAGGGACTGACTCAGCACACGTTGATCAAATGCTAGAGACTATTCGTTTAGGACTAGAGTGGCATTAGCTTTCCCTACAGCCATCCTCACCTGCTTGATACCCTTGGATGTTTTTTTGTTTGTTTGTTTGTTTGTTTGTCCACAGCTCTTGGGGTCCCCAGCCTCTCTCTTGAGCAGGACTGGATTTTTTTTAAATAAGAAAGCTGGTGCCCAAGATTGTTTTCCACCTTAAGGATAAAACCTGTTAAGAAAGGTAAGTTGACAGTAGATGGGGGCAGGTCATACAGATTTTATAGAATGTGTCATAGAATGTGTTTTCAATATTTTTCAAACATCAGATTTTACCCAGGATATTCCTGTTGCAACATTTACTGCCTGTTATTATTGCTGTTTCACTTTATTGTCCTTCAATATACAGTCCCAAGGTGAGTGACTTTTAAATCATCCTCATTTAGGACAAATTACTAACGGCTTAAGGACTATTTTATAAGCTTCATCTAAAAACTGAGTCAGAGGAATGCTTTTGTTCTTGAAACAGTTTGTTTCTCAGGGTTCTCATGATACACTGGTGTCTGTCCAACTAAATTCATAATTTCTGTAGAGAATAGAGTCAAAATTTCTGTTCCTAATAGATGGATCCAGATACTAAACATTAGTAATAAGACAAGATGCTCAGCCTGAATTTTCCCAGGAAAACCTTTGTCCTTACTAATCAGAAAAAAAAAAAGGAAGATCTGGGATAGATTTTTATCCAGTTAACAAACAACAAACAACCAAATAATGCATACACCCCTCTAACATTTTAGGATCTCAATATCGCTAAAAGATCAGTTCTCTGAACTTGCTAGGACTCTACTGGTTATATAGGAACACCACAGAACTTATTGCAATCTGAAGATAAAAGAAAGTCTTTTTTGTGTTTTGCCTCTTGGGCAAATAGCCTGAACAATCACAAAAAAGGAAGAAAAGGAGACTTGGCCAACTGGTATCGGGAGTCTTAACAAGGTCAGTGTGTTCTGCTTGTGTATGAGAAAGAATCGAATGGCTTTTTTTTTTTTTTTTTTTTTTTTGAGACAGAGTGTTGCTCTGTCACCCAGGCTAGAGTGGAGTGGTGCAATCTCAGTTCACTGCACAATCTCAGCTCACTGCAGCCCTGAGTAGCCGGGACTACAGGCGGGCCCCACCACATCTGGCTAAGTTTTCTATTTTCTGTAGAGACAGAGTCTCATTATGTTTACTAGGGCTGGTCTTGAACTCCTGAGCTCAAGTGATCTGCCCGCTTCAGCTTCCCAAGGTGTTGGGATTACAGGCGTGAGCCACTGCACCCAGCTGGCTTTCCTTTTTAATGATTTACTGCATCATACAAACGCATCAAACTGAAGGAAGACAAAGTACAAAAGAGAGACAAGAAAATGTAGCCATGAAAGGAAGTGATGGGTGAAGAGGAGGAGAAGAAATATGTCTAAGTCAGTTGCCATGCCAAACTGCTTGCTTCTACCACAGTCCAACGCTTCCATCCTGATTTCACATTTGGAGACTTGAGTGCCCCCAAATAGTGTTCCTCATCCTCTTTTCTTCTTTCTGTGCTTGTCTCATAAAAGTAATGACAAAGTAATACAGTAAATGTTTGTTACCTGGGGGATAGGGTGAACTAGGTGGTTCTTCCTCAGCTTTTCTAAGTCTCCAAAGGACTAACAAGACCTGAGTGAGCAAAGAGAGAAGGCACTGTTGTTCCCCCCACCATCTCTAGAAGGACTGGTGACGCATGTCATTTTTCTTTGAGCTCCCCACACTTTAGGCTTCTCTCTGAGGTCTTTTCAGCATCTCCTGCCCCACCCAAGAGTAAGCACCCCTGTGGAAATCCCCAGAACAAACCAGCACATGCTGTACCAAAATATTGTGTCTTGGCTTTGTTCTTTTACATCTTCACAACTAAAGGAAAGAGATACAATCAAAATGATAGTCCACTTAAATGATAAACAAGAGAATTTAAAGAGACATGACCCAGTTACTCACCCATGAAGTGACAATCTGCTAGCAGTTTAGGAGATCTGTGTTGGTAGATAGATATAATTTGGGATTTCTCCTTGAACACTTGCTTAATTCATGGGAATCTGTAATTATAGCTTTCTTGAAAGGGTATTTAGCTCAGCGCACAAAACATACCAATTTTTGTGAATCAGGCTTACAATTTTCTAACCAAGCTTTCAAAACAAGATTAGAAACGAGGACATAAATTATTATCGATGCACAAAATTGTCACTCTTTATTTGGCTTGGAAGGGTTTTGAAATGCCCAGAGAAGGCCCCGACAAATGGAGAAGATGGACTATGTCCCCTTCAGTTGGATTCTTTCTCCGAAGTATTCCTTGAGCCTACAGTCCAAAGTGTGGCATTATAACTGGTGCAGACCGAGTCTGTCTTAAAACTGAAAAGGAGGATCCAGAGACTGGCACAAATGTCCCACCTCCTTTTTTTCTTACTTCATTATTGTCAAATAATTGTAATGATGGGACAGGCTAAATCATGCGTCTTTTAAAGTCTCTCTGATTTGCTTTACACTTGGGGGCATGTTGCTTGTCTCTGCTAATTTTAGCCATTTCACAGGCCCATGGGAGCAATTCTACCTAATGGCAGTGAATCCAACGGAAGTTCATAACTCACTGACCACTTAGTTTCTCTGCACTCCTCATCTTATAATTGCAGTCTTGTGGCATCTTTCCAAAAGAGAGCCACTGTGAATCAAACATAGAGTTTTATGGCCTGAATCCAGGTTAGATTATTTTTTTCAAGAAAAAGAAAAGAAAAAATCCAGCAGTTACCAAGAAGCAGTCAGGCTTTACAAATACCACCACTTTAACCACGAGGCCATATTAGGAAGGCTTTTGACTGGCATACAGGTTTGGGGGAGTCTGAATTGTCTATGCCATGGTCTCAGACTTCTGCCCTGCATACCTAGGCACTAATGTAGTTCATATGTACTATATGTACCCGAAAAGTTGTGTGGCAATCAAATTTTCACAAATAGAATCCTGTTTTAAATACACTAAGAAAGTACCTACTTTATCCTTTAAACAAGAGGTCAGCAGACTTTTTCTACAAAGGGTCAGATAGTAAAGATTTTACACGTTTTGTACAATACAATCTCTATCTCATCTACTTAGCTCTGCCATTGTAGCATAAAAGCAGCTGTATTCCAATGAAATGTTATTTGCAAAAACAGGTGGTAGACTAAATTTGGTCCCAAGGCTTACTTGGGAAAAAAAAAAGATCTTTTGAAAAAGAAAAAATAAATGAATAATTTTTTTAAAAATTGGTCCCTAGGTCATAGTTTGCCAGCCCCTGCCTTAAACAAATAATTCTTGAATGCCTACTATGGTGTGTAAAATATGAGTAAATACCAGGGATACATAGAGAACAAAAGAGAAAAACTGCTATTCTTGTGAAACTTGGAAGTTGGAGGTAAGCTATTTAAAATAAACCCACAATAAAGTACTTCACACAGTGCAGACTGTTTCTTTAAATCAAAACTCACTCCAAACAACCAATTGATTCACTTTGTAAGTTTGAATTTTTGTCTTCAGATTCTTTTAAAGTGGGCCCTTAGTCAGGCGCGGTGGCTCATGCCTGTAATCCTAGCACTTTGGTAGGCTGAGGCAGGCAGATCACTTGAGGTCAGGAGTTCGAGACAAGCCTGGCCAACATGGAGAAACCCCGTCTCCACTGAAAACACAAAAATTAGCCCGGTGTAGTGGTATTCGCCTGTAGTCCCAGCTACTCAGATGGCTGAGGCAGGAGAATTGCTTGAACCTGGGAGGTGGAAATTGCAGTGAGCCGAGATCACGCTATTGTACTCCAGCCTGGGCAACAAAGCAAGACTCTGTCTCAAAAAAATAAAAATTAAAAAAATAAATAAAGTAGCCTGTAGCCTAAGATAGCTTGAGCCTAGGTGTGAATCTACTGCCTTACTCTGAAGTAAGCACAGTAAGCGTGGGGGCTGCAGGGAATATCCAGGAGGAACAATAATTTCAGAGGCTCTGTCTCTTCATGTCCTTGACCTCTGCTTACAGCAGCAATACTTTTACTCAGACTTCCTGTTTCTGGAACTTGCCTTCTTTTTTGCTGTGTTTATACTTCCCTTGTCTGTGGTTAGATAAGTATAAAGCCCTAGATCTAAGCTTCTCTGTCTTCCTCCCTCCCTCCCTTCCTCTTCCTCTCATTCATTTCATACACACTGGCTCACACATCTACTCTCTCTCTCTTTCTCTCTCAGAATGACAATTCTAGGTACAACTTTTGGCATGGTTTTTTCTTTACTTCAAGTCGTTTCTGGAGAAAGTGGCTATGCTCAAAATGGTGAGTCATTTCTAACTTTTCTTATGGATTTTGGATTATCTGTAGGATGGTTTCAGGTTACTCAGTTCCCTAACAGACCTAAGTCAGGCACTGGGTTGGAGTGCAGTTTGAGAATTTCCCACATATTCAGTCATTTTTTTTTTTAATGTTCTAACCACCATGACAAGGGGCAGCGGGTCAATACTATGGGTGGTTTATAAGACCTCAGAATTCTCAAGAAGGAATGCATTTCATTCCCAAGTGTAGATCTTACATGTTGAATGATGACTCTGCTCTTACAAAAGGAACGCTCATGTGGATGCTATGACTGTGCTCGTAGGAAAATGTCTAAAGTAATTTTACCTCGTCGGGAGATCAAACTGGATTCATTTTGTTTGACTTTTTAAGAAATCCTGAAAGCACAACTTTCAGGATGAGATAATGTCCAGAAGCAATAGCTTTGTCTTCATTGACCAGTGCTATATCCTCAGCACCTAAATCGGTGGCTAGAATATAGTAAACATCCAATAACTTTTGAAAGTGTTTTCAAAATACTTTAGTTTTGAGAGATTTATGTGAGATTTTAAGTAAATAACTGACTAGAGAGAGATCTAAATGAGTTTACTCATTGAAATACACTGAATTGCCTCCATACCAACAAATTGGCCATATGTAATAATTCTCTTTGGGATCTAAAAAACTTAGTACTGAGAAGCCAAACCTGCCCTTACATAAACACATTGTAATTATAACAAAACTAGGCAGAAGCTTCTAACAGCAGCAAGAGGCATGTGGGAATTTAGACCATCAACTTGCTCCTGCAAATTAAGCCCTTTCTCTTTAAGAGTTAAAAAGTATTTGCCTATAGACAATATCAAACACATCAGCCTAATGACTCAGCTTATATATTTTGAGTCATGTAATTACGAAGGATGGAAATCCCTAGAATTTTCTCATTAAGGGAATTGTCAGGGAGTTTGACATTTTTTACAGTATATGACTCACTTTATGGGGGATGATCATTATTCTATGCTAAACGTTGCCTTGGATTTCCACTCAGACTGATGTGAGGCAGGAAACATCAATCTTACTCTCTTTGGTGTCATTTATACTCACTATTTCACCCTGATGATCATACTATTTTTAAAATATATAAAAATTCTAGTTGAAAGCTGGGTTTTCACATCAACTTTTTAAGTTTCAGATTTTTTAGAAGATGTATAATTACCCTATTCACATGATTACGTCAAAATACTTCCCAGTTTGGGGTATAAGGAATTCACATCCGGCTGCTGCTTGTTGAAAGTTGTTAATTTTCTGATCATCACAAGGATGATCAAGAGAAGAAAGGGATACTTTTTAAAAATCCAGATCATTTACACTATTAATCAACTAGCTCCATTCAGTAGGGAGAAGACTTCTAAATGACACTGGCTTGTCTATGATACATATTCCACAAAATTTAGATTTTTATGGATAAATATGTCTAGATATCTATTTAAATATGAATAATATTAATTATTGAGCATTTAAAGAATAATAGATTAGCTCGTTATTCAAAAGCTCTATGTAATTTCAAAACCATAGTAATTATAACACCTTCAATTGACATAAACTTTTTAAAGAGAAGCTCAAATGTTTCATGTATATTTTCAGAATTAGAATTCTTATTTTACCTTTTCATTACTTATTTCTCAGAAAATATTACACTCATAGCTAATCCCTATTAAATCCTTACTGTGTTCTAAGCTACCTCTTTGTAAATATCCATTCAGTGATTGCTCATAGCATGAGTTTACATATTAGAACACATGTCTTAGAGAAGTTGCCTACCTGACAGAGGACCACAGGTAGAGTATCCAGAATTTAAATGCACAACTGTCCAGCTCTGACACCACAGGTCTTAACCACTGTGTACATTAACTACTCTTAGCCAAGAATTTTTCAGCTCACGTCATGTAGAATATTCTTTTTGTAAAATGCCATCACATTTTATAAGTCATTGAAGGGAATTTTTCTTGGTTAGAAAGCAACTCTGCCCTGTAATATCTACTGAAAAGCCAGTGAGCTGCTTCCTAAAATACAGCCATTTTAGGTGCAGGAAACAGTGTATAAATGGCTCATTGTGTATTGTATGCTTTGCCAGACTGAGTGGCAGTGGGAGTCCTTTGTTATGTGGGTGCTGGCATCTGCTAGAGTGTGCTGTTTGTATTGAAGAATCATGAAGACAAAGCTGGCCCACAGGATGTCTGAATCCAAATAATAACGTATGTTCTGTGTATAGGATTGGTGGAAGAGAAAATGTCAGGACAGTGTGAGGACTGCCATGTAAGGTCACAACCACTGCATTTAGAAAGCCACCACTGCACAAGGAAGAAATCTAAGTCTACAAAATTAGTGGGCTGCTCTCATTATTTCATGCTGTCATCAGAAGGAGGGCCATACCCTGCTGAAATTACATAAAGAGCTTTTGCTGGTGGCAGAACTGTGAACTGGATGGATTCTGGGAATGGCCAGAAAGACAAATGCCTGTGGCTGTGAGCAGTGCCCACACCTATGGTCTAGCTAGGGCTGTTTGAGATTTGTTGCTTTGACTGAACCAACCTGTCATTCAACTGGTTGGTCCATTCACAATCAGCTTTACTAACTTTCCCATTTTCCCTACTTAGTTATTTAAGTAAAGAAAGTGCTATTCAGACAGCCCTTCGTCTCTGGGACAATCAACTGGGATTTGATTTTAGTATATTCTGTCTCCAGTGTAAAGCCTTGGAAGCATCTAATTTCTAGTACCAATGAACCAAAAATACATGGAGGCAGTTCTAGGCTCACACTTCAGCACTCTGAGAATGGCTTTGCTTACTCCGGATTTTCTCAGGTCCCAGTGGGTGTATATTTTCTGACATATTTATTCCAGCCTCACTTTCCTATCATGTAAAACATACACGCAAAATTTAGATTTCATTATAGGGTCTACAACTCAGCTTAAGAAACCAAATACGATGTGTGACAGATTACACTTTCCAAAAGTAATAGCAAAAAAAAAAAAAAAAAAATCTGGTTCCCCACTTTCTTCTAGAATCCTGCTAGAATCTATCAGATACTGTGTCTATAGAAGAATCTGTAAGAACAGAAGCAGTATGTACAACATTCACAGGAAGTTTCACCAAATTGGAGTCCTGCCAGATCTAATTTTTTTTTCCTAATCACGTTTGTCTCAGTCAGTAGCTTAAGACAATGGAAATAATCAGTGCCACTTTTAGTTGGAGTGCCTTTTTAGGCAAGGGAAAGTGACCTCTTAAAAAGGCAAAATTCTGACTGCAAGATAGCTATCATTGTCCTTCATTTAAGACAAAAAAAGATACTAGGGAGGGAATAAATTATGATTTGTAATAAAGTGAAAAGTGAGATTAGGTAGCATGGGGATAATGGAAATAAAGTGTCTCTTCTTTGAAATAGATGAACAATCAATGTAACAAATGTAGCAGAAGAAACTCCAGTTTAAATACAGAAAAGAATGTGTTCAGTGCCTCTGGTTCTTTAACTCAGAAATATTTGGAGGTTACTTACTCATTATGATTTTTTTTTCTATTGGAAAACTCTGTTAGCATTGAGCTTTTTTGTTTTTTGTTGGTTGGTTTTGAAGCATTTTTCTTGTCTTTGCCCTTGGGCTTTCCTTCCTTAGATACTACATAATCCATTACTATTTCATGTCTGCCACAGGGTCTGCTATTTTATTAAGGTAATGCCATATTTCAAAAGGATGCATTTATTTGTTTCATTAACAGCCGCATGTTTTCCTCCCCAGGAGACTTGGAAGACGCAGAACTGGATGACTACTCATTCTCATGCTATAGCCAGTTGGAAGTGAATGGATCGCAGCACTCACTGACCTGTGCTTTTGAGGACCCAGATGTCAACACCACCAATCTGGAATTTGAAATATGGTGAGGGATGGTGGTTGTAATGGTTGCTTAGACATCCTCTGTCTCTCTTTTCATATGCTCTTTTTAATAGCTGCAAAAGAAAGAATATGTGGCCTAATTAACAAATGTTAACATCTAAGGAATTCCCAAAGACCTCCTGAAACTCCTTGTCCTTCACCAAAAACACTCATGCAAAGCTCCTCTCACAGTTCAGCTTTCAGATCCTGAGACTCAGTCAAATGACGTTATGGATCTTGGGGATCCCATATCCCTCCCAACTTCATATCAGAATTTAAATCCTGCGTCTCCTACAACACTCCTCACCAAAAATCTGTTTGCCCAACACGAGACAATCCAGTATCTTCAAGTTGCATCTGAGAGTTGAACTGCCTTGTTTCCAATCCCAATACCAGTGTTTACTAGCTTTTTGACCTAGAGAAAGTTATGTAATGTATCTATGCCTCAGTTTCCTCACCTGTAAAATGAGATAACCTGCCTCACAGGAAGGTTGTGATGGTTAAATAATTGCATCACGTAAATCATTCCAAATAGCCAGTGAATAAGGAGTAATGGGGAAGCAACATTAAATTATAATTCTGCGAATATTGACCTAACTTCTACCATCTTGACCCAATTTGACTTCAGATGATCCTCTCAATGTAAATTTTCCAAAAATCCACAGGAATAAGTTGGCATTTTGTTTCACAAGATCTCACAGAAAAGGCAAAGAAAAAGAGTCTGGTTTGAAAGTTTACTAAAGGTCTCAGGGAACTTTATCTTCTCCTTCTCCTTCATCCATAAGTCATCTCTTGTTGCCAAGGGTTACTGTCTCTGGTGATTTGAGAAACTACTCTAGCTTGAAATTCTGACCTGAGGCTATCTCCAAATTCGTATCCGAATGACCTACTTTTTAGTTAGTGTCTTAGTGAGCAAAGTAAATCAAGATCCACCAGTAGTAACAGAAGGCGTCCTACATTCCATAGACACTGAGACAATTCTCCACAGTCTACAGTCCAAACAAGCCCTGAATTCCAGTTTATGTCAATTTATGGGAGCTTCCTGCATGTATTCATGCAGTGCTTCCTGCTGCAGTCCTTAGATAAACATGCTCTTGGACTTGAGTAGTGTACTGTGTTCTCCGTCTGCCTCTGTTCGCTTCCCTAACACATTTTCCAGGAATAAAATATGTCAAAAGAACCGGAACCAGTTCAATGTCCACAATCTAGGCTGGAAATGGATTGCACTAAAACAGCCAAACAACTCATTCAAACAATGCACTCATTTTCATGGGCAAATCACTCTCCCACACAGAGGTTTGACTTTGGCTTCTTTAACCAGCTGGCTGGTGGGCTGAGTGTTCATCCTGGTTTCTCTTGGCCAAGCTGAGGTTGACCTTTCTGTTCACTTTCATTCACACCATATTTGACCACTTCCTTGCCCACTCGAACACACTTACCCTTTAACATATCTCTTGATTTTTCCTGTCATATTGTAATCTGTACAGAGCCTCCTCTATTTGGGTTTTCCAATTGGATTCAGATATTTCAGTTGGAAAGGGACTGCCTTAAGAAATAAATGTTTTCAGTGGAAAATATAAATATGAGCTCTTTAATAGATTAAATCCTGGAGTTCAGAGCCCTTAAAAGGATGCCCAGTTTCACAAGACAGCCATACGGTCATCCTTGATTGTCCGTTGCCCATTAATTTCATTCTCAAAATCATGGGAATGAGCTGAGAATACCATTTTAGATCCTCCTTAAATTCCCAACAGTGCCAGAAACTTGCTACAGGTTGGGGCCTGTAATTGGATATTTCACACATACTTTCCTTACAAATATATTCTGTACTCAAGGATTGAACTAAAAGTTATTGTCCTAGTTTCTCCACATCCCATGTTTACCTAAAATTCAGAAATGGGACCCCGCTCCTAGTCTCCCCTTCTATATTTATTTATCAAATCGTGACAACATTACCATCTTCAGATCTTTCCACCTGATGTTTGTCCTAAGCTTATTCCCTGGTATCTGTCTAGCTTACCCAAAAATGTGGTTTTTATTTTTATCCTGTTCCAAGTTGGGAAAGCCCATCTACCCCAACAAGGAACACAACTCTCTAGTAATTTCGAGACACACACACATACACACCTACTCTTTAAAGCCTAAACAATTGCACAACCTAAAAGATAGCAGTTAACGAAAGTAACGATTTGGGAGAACAGTTTTAAGGAATGTCCCCAAAATAATCAATATATTCAGCCAATTAATTAACTTAACATTTCTTCACCAATCTCTAGTTTTCATGACTGTAGAAGCTTAACCAGTCACTCTCAGACCACAGTAAACCAAAGGTGAAAGATTCTGTACCTAAGGCTAGGGGATTCTCCCTTGCGTTTAACCTCCTGGCCAGCTCACTCCAAGCCAGACAAACATGTTCCTCTTTTTGTGCAGAGTCCAGGAACCATTCTCAGAAGGACTCATTTGAGCACCTGCAGAGAAGAGTGTACACACATCCAGTTCACCAAGGAAAGCCAGCACACATTGTGGGTTGTAGGTAGTAAAAGGCCTTCCTAGAACACACTCCTTAGGATTTAAACAAAATTACATCTCGTTAATGGAAAGAATTCTTTCATATATGCAAACTCACCCAGAGGAACTTTTTTTCTGCCCAGATCGTCACTTCCAATTTGACCCAGTTATACCTCTTTAGAGCTATTTGGCCAAGCTTAAAGAGCACATAGGAAAAACAAATTGGTAACTGTGTTTATCACAGAAGAGGAAAATTAAATTTAGGGTTGGGAAAGGAAAATAACCCTATATTACTTTTATTCTACCTTTACAATGAGAATATATACCTTTGTTACTACTTTAATTTTTACATTATTTATTTATTTTTCTTTACTTTCTTGTTTGATTACAATGCATTTTAGGGGTAAAATTTATGTGTGGTAAAATGCACAAAACTTAAGTGAATTTTGAGAAATGTCTATGACCTGTAGCCATTCCAATGGTAAAGATATAGAACTTTTTTTTTTTCCCTAGAAGGATGCTTCATGTTCCTTTCCAGTCAATCTTCATACCCCAGGAGCAATCATAATTCTCAATTCTATTACCCTTTGGTTTTTGCCAGTTTCTGATAGTTCTTATTAATAGAATACTCTTTATTCTTTTCTGTCTTCTTTCATTTAACACAGTGTTTGTGAGAGTTAGCCATGTTGATGTCCATCTCATAGCTCATCTTTTCAATTGCTAAGTAGTAATTCCACTGTATGAATACACCACAAATTTTTAATTCTTTCTCCTCTTGATGAACATTTGTGTTTTTTCAAGTTTGAGACTATTATTTTTTAGGTTGCTGTTCACATTCTTGGACAAATCAGTTTGTGAGTATATATTTTCATTTCTCTGGGGTATGAAACCTCAGAATGGAATTGCTGTGTCATAAGGTAAACATGTATCTAAGTTTATAAGAAACTGCCCAACAGTTTTTCAAAGTTGTTATAGCATTCTACCCTCCTCCCAGCAATGCATGAGAGCTATACACCATTTGCAACATTTGACTTTGCGATAGTATCTCGTTAGGCTTTTAATTTGCATTTCTCAAATAACAAATATTGAACGCCTTCTCATATACTTGGTCATTTGCATGTCTTCTTTGGGCTAGCATCTGTTAAAATCACTGAGTTATTTGTCCTTTTGTTATTGCTGGATATGAGTTTTTTATATATTCTGTATACACTTCCTTTGTCAGATAGATGTATTGCATCTATTTTCTAGTCTGAAGTTTGCCATTTTATTTTCTTAATGATGCGTTTTAATAAGCAAGAGTTTTTTTTATTTTGATGGAGTCTAATATATCATTTATTTTCTTTTATATGTAGTGCTTTTTGTATCCTTGCTAAGATAACTTTGCCTACTCCCAAAGTTGGGAAGATATTTTCTCATGTTTTCTTTTAAATGTTCTATAGTTTTAGCCTTTATATTTAGGGTTTTTTTATTATTATACTTTAAGTTCTAGGGTACATGTGCACAACATGCAGGTTTGTTACATATGTATACATGCACCATGTTGGTGTGCTGCACCCGTTAACTCATCATTTACATTAGGTATATCTCCTAATGCCTTCCCTACCCCCTCCTCCCACCCCATGACAGGCCCCGGTGTGTGATGTTCCCCTTCCTGTGTCCAAGTGTTCTTATTGTTCAATTCCCACATATGAGTGAGAACATGTGGTGTTTAGTTTTTTGTCCTTGTGATAGTTTGCTGAGAATGATGGCTTCCAGCTTCATCCACGTCCCTACAAAGGACATGAACTCATCCTTTTTCATGGCTGCACAGTATTCCATGGTGTATATGTGCCACATTTTCTTAATCCAGTCTATCATTGATGGACATTTGGGTTGGTTCCAAGTCTTTGCTATTGTGAATAGTGCCACAATAATCATACGTGTGCATGTGTCTTTATAGTAGCATGATTTATAATCCTTTGGGTATATACCCAGTAATGGGATGGCTGGGTCAAATGGCATTTCTAGTTCTAGATCCTTGAGGAATCGCCACACTGTCTTCCACAATGGTTGAACTAGTTTACAGTCCCACCAACAGTGTAAAAGTGTTCCTATTTCTCCACATCCTCTCCAGCACCTGTTGTTTCCTGACTTTTTAATGATCGCCATTCTAACTGGTGTGAGATGGTATCTCATTGTGGTTTTGATTTGCATTTCTCTAATGGCCAGTGATGATGAGCATTTTTTAATGTGTCTGTTGGCTGCATAAATGTCTTCTTTTGAGAAGTGTCTGTTATATCCAACATATAATTAATCCTATATAACTATGTGGAACTAGGGTTTATATTTTCTATACATTTACTCAGCTGTTTCAAAGAAATTGGTTGAAAATGATGTGCTATGACCCCATTGAATTTATTGGGTGCCTGCATTTAAAATCCACTAACATTATATGTGAGTCTGTTTCTGAATTCTCTATTCTTTCTATTGATCAATTTATTTATCCTTATGCCAGTACTAAATTGTTTTGATTATCATAGCTTTATACTAAGTTTGAAGTCGGGTTTCTGAGTCTTCCATATTTGTTCTACTTTTTCCAATGTTGTTTTGGCTATCATCATGGGTTCCTTGTATTTCCACATAAATTTTAGAATCAGCTTGTCAATTCTTAAAAAATTCTGCTGAGATTTTCAGTAATATTATAGGGGCCATTTTGGGGAAAATTTCATGTTATCAGTATTGAATTAGCTAGTCCATAAACATATCTCTCTATTTATTTAGATTTCTTTTAAAACCTGTCAACAATGTTTTGTAATTTCCAGTGCAAAGACCTTGAACATCTTTTATTAATATTTTATTTCTAAATATTTTATGTATTTATTTCTATCATAAATTGAAATATAATTTTTAAATTTTATTTTCTAATTGTTTGATGCTAGCCTGTAGACATATAAACTGACTTTTGTATAATAACCTTGGTAATTTACTTTATTCATTTCTGTAGTTGTATTGAATATTCTTTATCATTTTCCAAGTGAATAAACATGTTGTCTGCAAATGCTGGAAGTATTTTTTCCTTCTTTCCAATCTGGATACATTTTATTTGTTTCTCTTGTCTTATGCATTGGCTAAAACCTCCTGTACATCACTGAATAGAAATGGTGAAAGTGGATATCCCTGTCGTGTCCTGGTCTTA
The DNA here is from genome assembly GCF_009828535.3 of Hylobates moloch. Taxonomy (NCBI): domain Eukaryota; kingdom Metazoa; phylum Chordata; class Mammalia; order Primates; family Hylobatidae; genus Hylobates; species Hylobates moloch. Next base: position 32,328,215 of record NW_026652292.1, read on the forward strand.
GGGAAACAATTCATGTTCACAATTTCAGCATTAAATATGATATTAACTACAGGCTTTTGTAAATGCTCTTTATCAGATTGAGGAAGTATCTTTCTATTTCTTATTTGCTGTGAGTTTTTAACATGAATAGACGCATTCATGTTATTAAATTATGCTTTGAATGCATCAATTGACTATAACCAGGTTATTTATGTCTTCTAGTCTGTTAACGTGGCAAATTACATTGATTAATTTTGAATGTTTAACCTGCTTTGGTTTCCTGAGATATGCCCTACTTTGTAATTATGTATTAAAATTAGTGTGTCAGTATTTTCTTGTGAAATTTTGCTTAAATATTTTTGAGGGATATTTGTCTATCAACTTCTTTTCTGTAATATTTTGGCCAGGTTTGGGTACCAGGATTAAACTAGCTTCAAAAAATAGGTTGAGAAGGGTCTTTCCTCCTCTAGTTTCTAAAAGAATTTGTGTCATATTGGCACTATTTCTTTCCTTTTACACTTGAAGAATTTACCAGAATATAACCATCAGGCATAGAGTTTTCTTTGTGGGGAAGTTTATTGATAATAAGTTTAATTTCTTTGAGAGAAATATAACTATTGAAATATTCCATTTCTATGTGGGTCAGATTTACTAATTTGTGTTTATAAAAACATTTTCATTACATCTAAGTTATTATATACATTAAAATAACATTTAAAATTTCCTTATTGTACTTTTAACATCTGCATGTTCTATAGTGATATCTCCTCTTACATTCTAGATATTAGTAATTTATATCTTTTATTTTCTTAACCACTCTTGTTAAGGTTTATCAGCCAAAATTACCTATAAAATCCCTTATGTTAACCATCAAGTATATGTGATATTATGTATATGCATTACGTATATGTATTATCATTTTCTTTAACTCTTTTTTTAATCAATTTTTTCTTACAGCTCTTATTTCTCACATATATTCCTATGGAACATCAAAAAAAAAGCAATTACTTTTTTACCTAAACCATTTGTTTTTCAATGATCAATTATAAAAAATATAGAAATTTCCCATAATTTTATAAACATGTTTTGACTATTTCAGGTTCAATTGCATCTAATTCTAAGTAAATCACCACTAAGTATCACAGCAACAGAAAGCCATATGATTTTAATTCATTATCTCTCATTCCTGAACATGCCTCCACTCACCCACCCACATACCTATGAACAGAGTTAAAGTCAAAGTTACATCAATGTGCATATGATACTATTCCATTGTATACAGGAACTCCTACCTGAATCAAGACATATCCCCTTTTTATTCCTACAGTGGGGCCCTGGTGGAGGTAAAGTGCCTGAATTTCAGGAAACTACAAGAGATATATGTCATCGAGACAAAGAAATTTTTACTGATTGGAAAGAGCAATATATGTGTGAAGGCTGGAGAAAAGAGTCTAACCTGCAAAAAAATAGACCTAACCACTATAGGTAAGAAGTTGTATACAAGAGTATGGTTGTCACTTTTGGGATACCTGAAAACACTGTGTCTGGACATTCTGTAAGTTAAAAGTAGACAAATAGTGGAAATAATTGGCAATAGATAACAGCTAATTCCCTACTGCGAATTTTTTTAATAAATGAAAAACTTGAAATTTATAATTTCCTGCCATGAAAGAATTCTGAGGATCTTTAAACCCAGCTGTGAAAGAGAGTGTTTGTGCAAATCTACATGAAGTGTCTAACTGGAGCTGGGTCTCTTGTCATCCATCCACAGGTGTCCTTTCCTTCCTCATCTGTCCTTTCCTTCCTCACCTGTCCTTCTCCTGAATTCCCTGTGGTCTTCTCCCCAGATCCCCACAACATTCTGAGTGAGTTTAGCTAACTTATCAAGTTATTTTAAAAAGTATATATGCCTTCTCTATTAGTCACAGTTTTCTAGAAAAAAAGGGAATCAACAGAAGGATAGATAGATAGATGATTGATAGGAGAGATTTCTATTAAGAAATTGACTTTTGTGGTTGTGGGAACTGGCAATCGCAAAAATCCATAAGGCAAGCCACTAGGCTAGAAATTCAGGAAAGAGTGCAGTATTGAGTCTAAATTCCACAGGGCAAGAAACTCAAGCATATTTTCTGTATTGTACTCTTGAGACAGACTTGCTTCTTCTTCAGGGAACTTCTGTCTTTGCTCTAGAGGCCTTCTACTGATGAGGTGATGCCCATCACATCATGGAGTAAAGTAAAATTACTTTACTCAAAGTCTACTGATTTAAATGTTAACCATGTCTAAAAAATACCTTTAGCATTCCCTATTCGCTCCCCCTTCAACTCTCAAAAACAAAATTAAAGGTAATAGAGCAATACTCATTAGAGACAAGAAAGAGTGAGAAACCTAGCTCAGCTTTGTCTCAGTTTTGTTTCACTAAGATGTTAAAATAGAGAGTTAAAGCAGAAGTTCCATGTGTGAACAATTAACTTGTGAAAAAGCAAATGTAGTAGAAAAGAGATATTAGGCAGATGGCTGCGCATGCTGGCCACACAGAAGCAGCATTGGCCATGACCAGTGTGGGTCCTGGTTAGGGGCAGAGGACTGGGTTTGACAACAACAGGGTATCTCTGAGGTTATGACAAAGTTGGGTTCTGATCATTTGGAGATGAGGCCTCTATGGATAGGGCACCATATCTAAAGGTTCACCATTTACATTGCAAATATACATTCAGTTCTCTGACAGTGAGCAGAGAAGGCAGAGGTTCTCAGTCTTCTGACAAGGTCCTGGAGCATCAGGAGAGAGCCCATTCTTACAAAACTCCACACCAGCATGCAAGCCCTTACATGCACGTAAGCACTCACAACACACCAAGAGCCTCCAGGTGACACCTGCCACCTCCAAATCCCCATATCCCACATGCTCAATGCACTTGCAGTCTCCATCCCCCAGCAGACTGCAATTCTGACGTGCCTCATCCAAACGGCAAGGGGGAGAGGTACGTATGGTACACACACTGCTGATAGCATAGGCCCCTTTGGAAGGGGTAGTGTGAGTCCCTTGGGGCCATGGCAAGCACCCCTGGACAAGCAGGATGAGAAGTGGTGGAGGCATGTCTCACAGTAGCATCTCCTTCTAGGTCCTAATGGGACACTTCATTAATGGAACTACCGTTTAAGTGAGTTTAAACTGGATGCTTCTGATTGAGCCCCAGAGCCAGCGCTCCACTGCCACCACCTGCACCCTCACTTCCCCTTGTTTAGGCGTCTTCCAACGCAGCAAGCCTGAAGAGGGAAGCTTCCTGCCTTCCCACTTCTCTTAGCAGAGTAGATTGATACGATTATTCAGATTGTACAAGAATGTATTCCCTCTAAAATATTTCTTGATGAATGAGCCCCTTTTTCTAATTTGCTCAAAGAAATCTTTTGGGCTTGAGGCAGAACTGTCCAGAGGGCACCAGGACCAGCCATTGTGATATGTAACTAGGTAGAGAAACAAAAGCTAAAAGAAGAAGAGTGAGCCTCAAAATCAAAGAACTAGATTTGAATCCCTTTAAACCATTTTACAGGGTCCTGAACGTAATTAACTTCTCCGAAATTCAGTTTCCTTATCAATATGCTGGTGATAAGTGACTATTGTTTGAAGACAGCATAAGCAAAGCATGCAGCACTTAGGAGATGTGTTCTTCCTTTAATTCTTCTATTATTAAAAGGTGGGCACAGGGCAGGGGCTTCAGCTCAGAAGGCCTTGTAGAGAATGGAATGGAGAGCAGGAACCAGAGAGAGGGGCAAAGGCATTGCCAGCATTCTCTGTTGGGCTGTTCTCCACCCATCGCCTTTCCTCCTGCTTCCCTCTAGGTCCAGGCCATTTTCCCTTTTGACAAACTTCCCCTTTTACAACACATCCAAGGGTGAAAAATGAAGTTACTACTTTTTTTTCAGTACCTCTAAGGCAAAGCAGCAGAAACAGGCAGTCACCACTACGAACAAGTGACTACAACAAGAGCTAGTCCAAACTCTGCCATGCGGGTTGCATTTTATTGGGCCAGCAAGTAACTCTAAATCCCAGCTCACACTCTGCTGAGTGAAAGTTTGATGAACCCGCATCCTCTTGTGAACAACTGCGCCTGAGATCAGTCATGCAAGAAGTAGCACCCCCATCCCCAGACAACTAACTTCCCAGGCTGTGATCAATGAGCAGCCAAGAGGCCAGGGCAGAGAAGTCTCAGGACCTTTCTAGGAAATCAATACCTTTCCCTGGGTTTGTTCTCCCTGAAATAATACCAATCTCCCTCCAACAGCTTAGCGTGTGTGGAGCGTTTGATCCTAACAGCAACTCTGCAAGGCAGGAAGGCAGTGGGGAGAGGCCCAAGAGGAATTCAACATTAAGGCAGTGAGACTGACAGAGGGGACCCCCTGAGGACACTCTGGAAGTTCTTAGCCAGGGCCAGGATGCAGACCCTTCATGTCACTGTAGCTGAGTTGAGGTGCAAGGTTCACAGCATATAACCTAATTTTATTACAAGAATGAAGACTCACAGTTTAAATACTCCTGCTTTGGGGCTCATTAGTAACAAGTTCTCCAATATTCAAAAGGCAAAGAGGATTTGTTTTAGTGTAAAATTAACACTAGCTGCTGTAACAAATAAGCCCCCAAACATATGATATCTCAAACACCGTAAGTTTATTTCTCACTCACAGCAGAGTCAAAATGGATGTTTCTAACCTGCAGCTGGGGCTTCTCCAAGCAGTATTCAGGGCACTTTCCACCCTGTGGCTCCACCGTCTGTAATGCAGGACTCCAAGTGGTGGAAGAGAACGGAGCAGAGGAGTCACACATGGGTGTGTGTCTGGGCCAGGGTGGAAGTGGGTGTGCATTCCTTCTGCCCACCTCACTCACAAGGCCACACCCCACTGCAAGGGAGGCTGGAGAACGTGGACTGGATTTAAACCCAAGAAGAAGAAATGGTTTTCTGAATAGTTGGCCATTTACTGACACAAAAAGGGTCAAAGTGATTTGCAGAGGAGATGAATTTTAAATACTATAATTATTTCCTTGGCTGCCCTTTAGACAGAATTTATTTCTTTTTCTTTTCCAGTTAAACCTGAGGTTCCTTTTGACCTGAGTGTCACCTATCGTGAAGGAGCTAATGACTTTGTGGTGACATTTAATACATCACACTTGCAAAAGAAGTATGTAAAAGTTTTAATGCACGATGTAGCTTACCGCCAGGAAAAGGATGAAAACAAATGGGTGGTATGTAGTTCAACTACATTAATAAAATAAAAACTTATGAATGTTTTCTATTTTGTTGGCCTAGTAGTGCATTTCCCCTGGGAGGGCCCAACAATTTTGCTTTCAAAATCTACCTTCTACTGAAAGAAGCTCCCGATATTGGCCCCACGAAAACCTGGATCTTCTCTGATGCATACTCTTCTAGCTCTGGTTATTTTTTTCTGCTCTAATTTTGGTCTTCAGAATGTTTCTACATTAGTGAGTTGGATAACAATATAGATTGAGGCCAAATTAATCCTCTGTATTCAGGGGCCTCAAAAAGTGTCATGTCTAGTGCCACTTTCATAGGCAAATCAGGCAAAATGTATATCTGCTTATGATCACCAAGTCGTAGCCACATTCTGGCTTATGAGATTCGTGGGACCAGCATGAGGTAAAGAAAAGAGGCATAATGTTTGTCTTTGTTTTGTTTTTATTTTAAAGCCCAAGGTCTTTGTTTTTGAAGTAACAGCTTAATTTTTACCCTTCATAATCAGGAGGGTTACTTAGATGCTCTCTTCATGATTTGTTGAGGTTGGAATGATTTGGCAGTCCCTGAAATTTATTTTGGGGAGGAGGTGGCAGAAGAGTAGAGTGTACCAGGTTATGAGATTTCTCTTAACCCACCAACCTAACTTCTGTTCTTTCTGCACCTCAGACACGAAGAAGAGATGATGATTTCTCTCTCTCAAGGCCTTCTTATTCTTGCTGTCCTGTTTTTTCAGGCCAAGATTGGCCTTGTTTGTTTGCAATGTGATGCAAGATGCCACTTGCATAAATGTAACAACTGCCCAAACCACCTGCTCCCTCCTTCTACTCACCCACCCCACACTTGATCCTGCCATCTTTCATTATTCATCTGAAAATTGCACCAATTGAAAAGCAACTTAGTGGAGAAAGGAAGGATTATGAATAAATGCTGCCAGGACAATTAGTTAACTAAAAAAAAAAAAAAAAATTTTTTTTTTTGAGACGGAGTCTTGCTCAGTCATCCAGGTTGGAGTGCAACGGCGCTATCTTGGCTCACTGCAACCTCCACCTCCTGGGCTCAAGCAATTCTCCCATCTCAGCCTCCCAAGTACCTGTGATTACAGGCACCCGCCATCATGCCCGGCTAATTTTTGTATTTTTGTAGAGCTGGGGTTTCACCATGTTGGCCAGGCTGGTCTTGAACTCCTCACCTCAGGTGATCTGCCCGCCTTGGCCTCCCAAAGTGCTGGGATTATAGGCATAAGCCACCATGCCGGCCCAAAATTTTTTTTATTATAAAAAATGTAAGCTAAATGCCTAGCCACCTTCATATAACAACAGCAAAATAACAGATGATTTAAGGAAATTATATAAAAGTGAAACTCTAAACAAACTAGAAAAATTATAGCCAAATGTTTACATAATCTTGACATGAAGAACATTCTAAGCATCAAAGCTGTAGAAGAAAAGAAAGAATTGAGACATGCGACTACATAAAAAGTAGAGGTTTATGTACGTCAACACACACAATAATCAAAAATCAAAAATGCAAATTTAAAAGTAAGCTTAAATTGCCACATGAACAGCTGATAGATGGTTAGTATCATTAATAGATAAAGAACTCTTATAAATCATTAAAAAAAATCACAATAGAAAAATGAGCAAAAAATTTGGGAAACATCTCACAAAGCATGGAATAGATAAATTCAATAAATACATGAAAATGAACTAATTATCAACTAAATACAGATATAAATAACAATGGACTTCTTTTTATCTGTCAAATTGATAGAGTTTTTTTTTTATCTTAAAGCTAATACACTGTGTGAGGGAGATTTGTCTCTATATCACTATTCACAATGTAAAATGGCATCTTCCTGGAGAGAAATGATTCCTGCTCACTAACCTAACCTAATCTTTCATCTCCCCTTAGTATGTGAAAGAACAGAGAGAAAAGAAGAAGATATTGAAGTGTGGAAAGGGAGAGCCTGGGCAGTGCCTAACTCACCTGAATAAGACTCATCATTTCACTCTCCTTCTTGACCACTCACATCCTTTATAAGATCAGATTCTGTCCCTAATTTTGCTGTTGACTCCTTTACATATCAGAGCTCCTTATTCTAACAAATATGAGATAACTTGAGAGAATGCTTATAGGACTAAAGGAATCCCACTTGAAATGATTTTGGAGATTTAGGCAACACCTCTTTTCTCATCCTAAGAATGTAACTGCACTCTACTCTCTAGCATGTGAATTTATCCAGCACAAAGCTGACACTCCTGCAGAGAAAGCTCCAACCGGCAGCAATGTATGAGATTAAAGTTCGATCCATCCCTGATCACTATTTTAAAGGCTTCTGGAGCGAATGGAGTCCAAGTTACTACTTCAGAACTCCAGAGATCAATAATAGCTCAGGTAAGGAATGGTGGTAGCGTTTTTGTTCCCTCAGAGTGCTTTGCATGTCAAAGTGTGGTAGTAAGTGAGAGGAAGATTGTTGAAACTAACCTGCAAAATAGGACACCCCTGGAGGGCATTCTTACACTTTCTTTGGAGAATGACTTGCCTCCTGTCTTTGCCCCTTTTGTGAAGAACAAGGAAGCAGAGGGAGCAGGGTCCTTATTAGCTGAGAATTAGTACAGGCCATCTGTGTTCCTGGAAGCTGCCATACATTTTGAACAAAATCCCCACTCACTACGTCCAGTTAACCAATTTTGCCTGGGACCCCAATGGCTGCTGTCTCTAAGGCCCCTTTAAGAAGCACCTTTATTGGTGTCAGGTATACAGGCAGGTGTGGCTGTCCTATGTCTCCTTTTCCAGAAGGATGAAGATGTCTTTGGGACTGGAACTGAGAATGTGTAGGAACTGAGACATACCCTCCGTAGAATTTGCAAGAGGGGTGAACATCCCTCTTATCGTCTCCTGCTCTGGCTTTTTTCCCTTGGTAGAAAGTCAAGAAGGGAAGAGAGCATTGGTACCTTTGATTCTAGATCACGTTTACATTTCAAGTGGCAGATGCTCTGGGCCTGGTCACCCAAGTCAATGCCTTTTAAACCAAAATCCCTCCATAAAGCTGTCAAATATTTCTCTTAACTGAAAAGCAACTTTCAGGAAGCAATACGTGGGCCCACATTACTAAGTAAATGCAAAGCACCCTGAGACCCTACCCCCAGTGCATGGCTACTGAATGCTCACCACGATCTATTCTTGCTTTCCAGGGGAGATGGATCCTATCTTACTAACCATCAGCATTTTGAGTTTTTTCTCTGTCGCCCTGTTGGTCATCTTGGCCTGTGTGTTATGGAAAAAAAGGTGACCTTCTTCAACTAATAAAGAGGGTGATTGTGTGGGATCATGGGCAGTCAGAGCTTGAGTCCCATTTATTGATGAGAAAACCACAAAGGGGATTAAGGCATTTCATGAATTTAGTGCCCAGTATCCCTATCTATCCTCAGCAAATTTCCACGGTTAATTTCATAAGAGGCAAAAATGTATAAACTGGACATTAGGCAAACCCTGTCCCCAAAGTAAGAATTCTGTAATGCAGTGTTTCCCAAGCTTTTCTTCCAGTACCTCCTAAAGGTTGCAGAAGCCATCATTCATGGCAAATGCACAATGTACTTGAAGTCTTGACTTTAAGCATAAATTCATGGGATTTTGTATTCTAATCCGTGCTAAGGCTTTGTTTGTTTCATCATAAAAATGATGTTTTAAACATGCACTTGTTAAGTTACTTACTATTCTAGAAGAATGCCCTTGGCAGAAGGCTACATATTCCCAGGATTACAAATACCCTAATTTGAAAAGTACTGCCTTGAAAGTACTAAGCAATTTCCTGGGTAACTTGAAAATATTCCCACTTCCACCAAAATTAGCTGCCAGAGTTGCTGTCAGTAAAGAGAAGGAATAAAAAGACAACACTTAAATTGGGAGTAAACAACCGAGTCAAATTGTACTTCCATAGCTCCACCAAAACTACCTCCTTGCAAGCCTTGGTGTTCCTTCCCTCTAGGGCTTTTTCCCAGAGGTATATTATTGTCATGTCTTGTTCACAGAATGGATTGATAGCAGTGGTCTCTGGTCCCACCCCTCCTTGAATTGATAGGGCCCCGAGGCCCAGAGAAAGCCAGTCCCTTGACCATGGTCACCCACCTAATTGTGATAAAGCCAAGACTAGAAATCTGTTCTTCTGACTCCAGGCTCAGAATAAGTGGGAAGACTCAGTGCGCCTGTGCCCTCTGCCATTCACTTCATCTATCAGTGTTCTCTGATTTCAGGATTAAGCCTATCGTATGGCCCAGTCTCCCTGATCATAAGAAGACTCTGGAACATCTTTGTAAGAAACCAAGAAAGGTGAGTGCTTTTGGTGCTTAAAAAGTGTTGTGTTGGCAACATCCCAGTGGCCAAGAATGACATTCCAGGACAAGGAACAGTTGAACCTCACCTTTTGGTATTTGATGCATCCTGTAACTAGGGTCCCTCCTAAGACCCTGGCTGCAGTAGGGAACTGAAATGAGATATACATCTCAGAACTTCTGGGCTCCCTGGGGCTGGAGGGCACAGCCAGTGGTCACTTCAAGTCTTGAAGTGTCTCAGAAGCTCCAGAAGCAAAGAGTCCATTGAGGAACGTGCGGGCAATTCTGTGACATTCCCTGTCAGAAAACTCTTCAGACTTACTCCTGTACTGAACATTTGGTGGTGTGTCTCTCTGGTGCCATCTTAATGCCTTTTATCCTTTTTCTGTGCAGAATTTAAATGTGAGTTTCAATCCTGAAAGTTTCCTGGACTGCCAGATTCATAGGGTGGATGACATTCAAGCTAGAGATGAAGTGGAAGGTTTTCTGCAAGATACGTTTCCTCAGCAACTAGAAGAATCTGAGAAGCAGAGGCTTGGAGGGGATGTGCAGAGCCCCAACTGCCCATCTGGGGATGTAGTCATCACCCCAGAAAGTTTTGGAAGAGATTCATCCCTCACATGCCTGGCTGGGAATGTCAGTGCATGTGATGTCCCTATTCTCTCCTCTTCCAGGTCCCTAGACTGCAAGGAGAGTGGCAATAATGGGCCTCATGTGTACCAGGACCTCCTGCTTAGCCTTGGGACTACAAACAGCACCCTGCCCCCTCCATTTTCTCTCCAATCCGGAATCCTGACATTGAACCCAGTTGCTCAGGGTCAGCCCATTCTTACTTCCCTGGGATCAACTCAAGAAGAAGCATATGTCACCATGTCCAGCTTCTACCAAAACCAGTGAAGTGTAAGAAACCCAGACTGAACTTACCGTGAGCGACAAAGATGATTTAAAGGGGAAGTCTAGAGTTCCTAGTCTCCCTCACAGCACAGAGAAGACAAAATTAGCAAAACTCCACTACACAGTCTGCAGGATTCTGAAACATTGCTTTGACCACTCTTCCTGAGTTCAGTGGCACTCAACAGTTTAGACCAAACCTAGGTCTCTGATACCTTATTCACAGAGGTTCTTTGAAGTATTTATTGTTATTTTCTTTGACTTATGGGAAAATTGGGACACAAGAAGACAGGTAAATTACCCAACTTCACACGTTAAGTCAGAACTGGGAGCCGTAATTTTGTATCCCTCGTGTAAAATGAGGCAAGAGCATGCTGCTTCTATCATGTGGATTTGGTCACAAGGTTTAAGGTGACCCAATGATTCAGCTTTTTTAAAAAAAAAAAAGAGGAAAGAATGAAAGAGTAAAGGAAATGATTGAGGAGTGAGGAAGGCAGGAAGAGAGCATGAGGGGAAAGAAAGAAAGAAAAATAAAAAATGATAGTTGCCATTATTAGGATTTAATATATATCCAGTGCTTTGCAAGTGCTCTGCACACCTTGTCTCACTCCATCCTGACAATAATCCTGGGAGGTGTGTGCAATTACTATGACTACTCTCTTTTTTATAGATCATTAAATTCAGAACTAAGGAGTTAAGTAACTTGTCCAAGTTGTTCACACAGTGAAGGGTGTGGCCAAGATACGATGGCTGGGAGTCTAATTGCAGTTCCCTGAGCCGTGTGCCTTTCTCTTCACTGAGGACTGCCCCATTCTTGAGTGCCAAACCTCACTAGTAACAGGGTGTGCCTCGATAATTTATGATCCAAACTGAGTCAGTTTGGAAAGTGAAAGAGGAACTTACATATAATCCCTCCAGGACAATGAGCAGAAACTAGGACTGCCCCCAGACAAATGTGAACATATATAAGGTCAATTAAATTAAAATGGCTATGAGAAAGAAAGAGGGGGAGAAACGGTCTTGCGGGTGTGAAGTCCCATGACCAGCCATATCAAGAGAAGGTAAAGAAGGCAAGAAAAAGCCTTTGATTTGATTTCATTTTTCTGAAAATAAGCTCAAGAGGGAATAAATTAGAAACTCACAATTTCTCTTGTTTGTTACCAAGACTGTGATTCTCTTGCTGCTACCACCCAACTGCATCCGTCCATGATCTCAGAGGAACCTGTCGCTGACCCTGGACACGGGTACGTTTGATGAGTGAGAGGAGGCATGACCCCTCCCATGTGTATAGACACTACCCCAACCTACATTCATCCCCAAATTGTCCCAAGTTCTCCAGCAATAGATGCTGCCACAAACTTCAGAGAGAAAGAGTTACAAGTACATGCAACGAGTGAACTGACTGTGGCTACATTCTTGAAGATATACAGAAGAGACGTATTATTAATGCTTGACATTTATCATCTTGCCTTTCTTGGTCTAGATTGACTTCTAATGACTAGCTCAAAGTCAAGGCAACTGAGTAATGTCAGCTCAGGGAAGTGCAGCAAACCCCTCTCCCGCAGGCCTCCAAACCTTGGCTGTGCACAGACCACAAAGGGCAAATGCTGCACAGAAAACTAGAGAAGGGGTCATAGGTCCAGGGTTTTGTTTGAGATTTGTTGTTACTGTTTTTCTATTTTGAATTTTCTTCTTTGTTCTGTTTTTACTTTATTTAGGGGGACTAGGTGTTTCTGATCTTTTAGTTTTCTTGTTTGTTTTGTTTTGTGTTGTCTGTGAATGGGGTTTTAACTGTGGATGAATGGGCCTTATCTGTTGACTTAAAGGACTGGTAAAATCAGACCATCTTGTTTTTCAGGTGAATGTTTTACTTTCTGAAGTACTCTCCTCTGGACCAGCAGTAATAAATACAATGCCATAATCCCTTAGGTTTCCTAGTGCTTTTGCAATTTTCAAAGTACTTCCATAAGCATTCCTTCCACCTCCTTGATAGGCATTTATGGAAAGCCTGCTACATGTCAATCATACTGTTAGGCACAGGGGACCTAAAGACAAATAAAAGGATGGCATTCTGCCTCATAAATTGCAAAACCTAATGAAAGTGACAGCTTGGTAAACAAATTATTATTATATTATAAAATGCTATAAAAGAGCCATATTGAAAGTGCCCTGTTAGAGGCAGGGCAAATGCCACAAAAAAATAATGTAAATTTACATGGAGGAAAAGTAGAATCTACCTGGTTTGTAGGCAGCAGAACACATTTTTCGTCAGTGGGCAGGTGATCTTTACCTTTTGTAGAAATGGGAGTCAAGTCTCAAATAGGAGGCTCCACAAAATCTCATGCCAAACCTAGGTCTCTGATACCTTATTCACAGAGGTTCTTTGAAGTATTTATTGTTATCTTCTTTGACTTATGGGAAAATGGGGACACAAGAAGACAGGTAAATTACCCAACCTCACACATTAAGTCAGAACTGGGAGCCGTAATTTTGTATCCCTGGTGTAAATAGACAATCTCTCGAAGATGAGATGACCATAGAGAAACATTGAGATATCTCCAGCTCTAAAATCCTTTGTCTCAATGTTGTTTGACATATGTTATCATTGGAATTTAGTGTCTGAGCATCTGTCTGTTACTATAGTATTTAAAATGCATGTATTATAATCGTATAATCATAACTGCTGTTAATTCTTGATTATATACCTAGGGACAGTGTGTAATGTAAGATTACTAATTGGTTCTGCCCAATCTCCTTTCAGAATTTTGTTAGGAAAAAAATAAACTTCCTGATCAGAGACAATGCATTAATCAGAAGTGTAAACTGCCAGTTCTATATAGCATGAAATGAAAAGACAACTAATTTAGTGCAACAACCATGACTGGGTCTAGGGCACCCAGGCTAATTCAGCTGATTTCCTATCAGCCTTTGCCTCTTCCTTCAATGTGGTTTCCATGGGAATTTGCTTCAGAAAAGCCAAGTATGGCCTGTTTCAGAGGTGCATACCTGCATTTTCTTAGCTCTTCTAGAGGGGCTACGAGACTTGGAACAGGCCAGGAAGAATATGTGGCAGAGCTCCTGGAAATGATGCAGATTAGGTGGGATTTTTGTCAGCTCCGTGGTTTATTGTTAGGATTATTCTTTAAAATAGCCATTGTTCACTACAGTGACGATCTCTGATTTGACCATGTACTATCCACATGCATTATGAACATTTCGCAGAGCTGCTTAGTGTGTAAGTGTACAAGGTATGTAACCATCTCATATTTAATTAAATACTATGGAACTCTTCGTGGCGTGCCTGTCTTCTCTGGCAACTGTGGCTAGAGGGATTCCCAGAATGGACCACATGTCTCTTCAGCCCCTGAAAACTCACCTCCCCATGAGTCCATGGAAAAAATTGTCTTCCACAAAACCAGTCCCTGGTCCCAAAAAGGTTGAGAACCACTGCACTAGAAGACAGCCTACTAGTGGTTAAGTCTCAATGTGTCAATGTATTTAACAGAGAAAACAGAGAGTGTTGCTTCACTCAACAGGTGGTTCAGTGGAAGCCCTGCATGGACACCTATTTCACTCGATATACCTAGTCCCTACAGTCTGCAGAGTAGTGGCTGGAGATTAGGCTTGGCAGAATTGGTGGGGGCCAATGATTAAGCATTTGGCATGCCAGCCTAAGAAGTTGTCATCTATTTTGCAGAAAATAGAGGTGCTTGGCAGGATTTTAATCAGGCATGTGATGTGAAATATACATTTTCTGTGCGTGTGTGTATCAAGTTTTAGGAAGGAATCTTAATTCAGTAGAATATAAATATAAAATAATGCTGACATTTCTTTAATTACTCATCTCTAAAGATGCTCCATTGAATATCCCTTTCTGAAGTAGATTCCTTTAAGTGACCAAAGCTTAATTCATCTAGTTTTAAGATGCAGTCTTATATTCTAATTAAAGCCACACAAAGGCTTGTGGTGAGGGGAACTTGGAAAGAAAGGAAGATAATAGCTTCTGTTCTCTTGACTCCTCCCCCTTCTTGGCCTCTTCCTCCTCCCTTCTTCCTCCTCTTTCCCTTTCCCCTCCCCCCTCCTACTTTTTCTTGTTCTTGTTCTTCCTCTTCCTCCTTCTTTCTTTTTCTAACAGCTTAAAACACCACACATTTCCTATCTCACAGCCTCTGTGGGTCAGAAGTCTGGGCATGGCTTGGCTGAGTCCTCAGCAAGGCTGCAATCAAAATGTTGGCCCAGCCTTGCTTCTCTTCCAGAGGCTCCACTGGCATTGGGTCCATTTCCAAACTTACTTAGGTTATGGCAGAATTTATTTTCTTGTGCTTGTAAAACTGAGCGCTCCAGCTTCCTGATAGCTCTCACTCTTGGCTCCTAAAGTTCACCCACAGCATCTTGTCGTATGATCCTCTTCATAAGCTTTTTTTTTTGACAGAGTCTTGCTCTGTTGCCCAGGCTGCTGGAATGCAGTGGCGCAATCTCTGCTCACTGCAACCTCTGCCTTCCAGGTTCAGGAGATTTTCCTGCCTCAGTCTCCCAAGTAGCTAGAATTATAGGTGCACACCACCATGCCAGGCTAATTTTTGTATTTTTTTTTTTAATGGAGATGGGGTTTCGCCATGTTGGACAAGCTGGTCTCAAACTCCTGACCTCAGGTGATCCACCCACATTGGCCTCCCAAAGTGCTGGGGTTATAGGCATGAGCCACCGTGCCTGGCCCATAAGCTCTCTTTCAACAAAAGCTTGCTTCTTCAAAGCCAGCAAGGGAGAGTGAGTCTACTAGCAAAATGGTGTCTTATATAAGTGATATGACCACAGGCGTGACATTCCATCATCTTGGCATATTCTTTTGGTTAGAAGCAAGTCAGAGGTCCCATCCGTACTCAAGGGGAGGGGATTATACAAAGACAAGATTCTCAGGAGTTGGCGATCACAAGGGCCACATTAAAGCCTGTTTGACACACAAGCTAACTTAGTCATGCCATTTTTAGTTCAGTCTCTTGTTAAATCTTTAGTCAAATTCAGATTTCTTCTCCTCTCATTCTCCTGAGAGTTTTAGATACATGGTGTTATGAATTGAGTTGTGTCCCCCCAAAATTCATATGTTGAATTCTTAACATGCAGTAGCTCGGAATGTGACTTTATTTGGAGATAGTTTCTTTAAATAGGTAATCAATTTAAAATGTCATTAGGGTGCAGCATAATCCAGTATGACTGGTGTCCTTATAAAAAAAAAAAGGAAAATTTAGAGATAGACATGCACATAGGGAAAATATCATGTGAAAAATGAAGGCAGAGATCAGGGGTGATATTTTTAAAAGACAATAAGCATCAAAGATGGTTAGAAAATCATCAGTAGCTAAGAAAGAGGCATGGGACAGATTCTCCCCACAGCTCTCAAAAGGAACCAACTCTGCTAGCACCTTGATCTCAAACTTCTAGGCTCCAGAACTGTGAGACAATAAATCTCTTGTTTAAGCTACTCAGTCTGTGGTGCTTTGCTATGACAGCCCTAGAAAATGAATGCACATAGTACTGGGAGAAGGAATCTGGGGCCATGTGACTTCTTTGGACTCCCCTGAGCTCTAGGCTTTCTGTCTTGTCTGTGGATGGTGTACCCTGTGTTGTGTCTACTGCTAATGTGTCAGGGCCCATCATGTTCCTTTGAATGTGGATGATCCACATCCTGTCTATTAACTGGGTCTCTATGTGTTGTCCAGGAAGCTTCTTTCAGCCTCTAGACCTCTCTGCCTCTTCAAGCATGGGAAATAGTTGGATCAAATTCCCTCTTTAGAATGATCCCCCTGGTGAAGGAAGAGAATAGGTCATATGACAGCTAGACTACAGCCAGGACAGATGGACTTTTGTGACCTCTATTCCCGCTTAGGGGATGCCACATCAGGTCCAAGGTGAGCCTGAGGCTGAGACCAAGTTGGTCTTTGTGCCACCTTTATCTCCTTGTCAGAAAAGCTCTTCCTTCTTCTCTGCCACTGTTCCATCTACCAGTACTTACTAGTTACTAAATATCTGAATATCTGTTTCATTCCGAGAATAACACAGATACTAGTACTTGTGGGGCTCCAGGGAAATCCCTAGGCCGCGGAAAGAGAAGCTTGCAGTTAATAGCT
This sequence comes from Hylobates moloch, assembly GCF_009828535.3. Lineage (NCBI taxonomy): Eukaryota > Metazoa > Chordata > Mammalia > Primates > Hylobatidae > Hylobates > Hylobates moloch. Next base: position 32,344,790 of record NW_026652292.1, read on the forward strand.
TTCTGGGTGTCTTCTTACTGATTGGCTGAGAGATAAGCTAGAGCTTGAGTGCAGGGCTTTTATCCTTTTCCTCCACAACATCTTATAATACGGAATCAGCCAGCCTGCCTGTCCCAAGGCCTTTGCTCTTGCTGCTCTCTCCATCTGAAACGTGGTTTCTCTGGATCTTTCTGCGGCCGGCTCCTTCTTATTCTCCAGGTCCTAGCTTCTATGTAACCTCCACAGAAGTGGTCATTCTGATGAAAACAAGACCCTCCTCCTGATAGTCTCTATCATGCCTCCCCATTTATTTCCTCCAAAACCCCTTCCTCAATATTAACTACCAATTATTAATCACTAATTCATTACTAATTATTAATAATTAATTTATTTTTGCTGATTGTTCTTATTGCCTCTCTCTGATTCTAAAATTCAAGTTCCATGCAAGTTCCACTACCTGTATTATTCTTGGAATAAAACAAATATTTAGTAAGTACTGGTAGATGGAAGGGAGGAAGAAAAGGAAGAGCTATTCTGACAAAGAGAAAGATGGCACAAAGAACCACTTGGTCTTAGTCTCAGATTCACCTTTGACCTGGTTGTGGTGTCCCCTAAGTGGGTACAGCAGTCACAAAAGTCCATCTGACCCTGCCCTGGTCTGGCTGTCATATGACCTATCCCCCACCCCCACTGGGAGTATCTTTCTAAAGAGGAAATCTGATCAAGCTACCTCCCTAACTAAAATCTCTTAGTGGCTTTCCAGCATGGCACGTGACATAGCTTGGATTCTTGTCCCCATCCAAATCTCATGATAAAATGTAATCCCCAGTATTGGAGGTGGACCCTGGTGAAAGCACCACCCCCTTGGTGCTGTTCTCTCAAGAGTGAGTGAGATCTCACAAGATCTGGTTATTTTAAAAGTGTGTGGCACCTCTTCCTACCCTTGCTCCTGCTTTCACCATGTGATGTGCCTGCTCCCCCTTTGCGTTCCACCATGATTGTAAGTTTCCTGAGGCGTCCTTAGAAGCCAAGCAGATCTTAGCACCATGCTTCCTGTAAACCCTACAGAACCATGATCCAATTAAGCCTCTTTTCTTTATAAATTATCCAGTCCCAGGCATTTATTTATAGTAACGCAAGAATGAACTAACACAGCATGGAAGGCTCTTGATGACCTAGTGTATTACTTTCTTGTGGCTACTGTAATAAATTATCACAACTTAGTGGCTTAAAACAACACAAATTTATTTATTCTCCTGCAGATCAGGCATCAGAAGTCCAAAATCAGTCTTCTGGGGCAAAAATCCAGGTGTCAACAGGGCTGTGATACTTCTGAAGGCTGCAGGGAGAATCCATTTCCAGCTTTTTTCATCCACCAGAGGCCACCTGTATTCCCTATCCCACAACTCCTAGCCCTTCTTCTATCTTTGAAGTGGATTATTTCATCCCCTCTTTCTATCATGACAATGCCTTCTCTCACATTGACCCTCTTGCCTTATAAGATTCCTTGTGATTACACTGGGTCCACCCGCATAATCAAGGCTAATCTCTCCATCTGGAGATCTTAACATAATCACATCTACGAAGACCCTTTGGCCATTGAAGTAACATATTTATATGTTTTCATTATTAGGATGTGGGATACTTTTGTCAGGGACAGGGATTGCTCAGCCTACCTTTTTTTCTTCACCTTTTGCCACCACTCTCAGCCTGTGGTCTCAATTGCCAGCCTTTGCACTTGCTACCCCCATTGTCTGGGTAGTTCATACCAGTCCCTCAAGACTAGCCTCAGGCATTGCCTCTTCTGGGAAGACATCCTCTTACAGGCCAGGATATGACTCATGGGTGCATTCCTAATAGCACTTCACTTATTTCTACTGTCACCACACTGATTTGTAATTACTTGATTTGTCTGACTCTTCTAGGGGCTTGTAAGCATTCTGGCACAGAGAACTATGACTTACTGGGGCTTACATCTCTTGCTAAACACAGTACCTAAAATTTAGTAGGCATTCCCTCATAAACATTGAATAAATGAATCAAAGAATGAATAAACATTTAGGAAATGATGTTGTGTTGGTCAATTTCTTTCCTCATCACTGCTAAAGATAAAAGAATGCCAAGCCAGGTTGTTCAGACAGAAGCAAGTTCCACTTCCCTGAGAGAGGAGCACATCTGGACAGCCATGTGTGAGAAGTCGGTTGCATTCCCCATACACAGTTGCCTTTGCAGCTGTACTCTTAACCACTGTAACCACAGAAGTGGGGAAACAATAGGGTGGGGTGAAGTGAAAAGAAAATTTTCCAAAGCTTCATTTATCTAATAAATATAGATATTTAATTGTGTTTTTTCAGTTATTTAGTTTATTTTAGATTCATATGAAAGTCTACCCTAATTTCTGAATTTTAATGGCTTGCGGCATTTGTGTGGGCATTTGTGTGTAGCTTGCAATGACACAGCTGTTCAGACAAAGAAAGCGTGATGCACAAAACCTATTGGGTCCAAGGAATACATTCATGCTCATCAAGACTCAGGTAAAAGTAGTGAAGCAAACAATATGCAAAGCCCCTGAGGATTGAAAAATAAGGCTTAAATACTGAATTGTGCTGAAACACTTGAGTTCATCTGGAGGGCTCCTCAATGGTAAATTGTTAGAACCAATTTGCCTTTACCCTAAGTAAAGATTTTTCATCAAGAAGTGGTGGAAAACTCAGAGACTGAAAAGGACCCTCTTTTTTATGATAAATTAGTTCCTGCAAAGTATGAACTGCACTAGTCATGAGACAAAAATGCAGAATAATCAGAAAAAATTTTATTATTAAGCTTATCCACTGATAGACTGAAATATTACTTTTAGGGCCTAAGAAAGCATTAATTTAATTACAGCTTCAGTAAATGCTATAGTATCAGACTGATAAACCTGTTTGTTACATAATTATAAACTTTCATGAATTTAAGTGTGAAGTTGCCAGTGTAGAATTGAATGGTGCTTAAAGCTTTATTTTCTCAAATAAAAAATTTTAATAAAATAAGAGCAGATAAGCTAGGATCACGCTCAATGGTGAAATTTTAAATGCACTCCATTATATTGAAGGATAAGACAAAACAAATTCTATTGTCACTTCATTTAACATGGTTCTAGAAATTCTAAGAAATGCAATTAAATAAGAAAACAAAGTAAAAAGCATAAATACTAAATAGAAGAAAATTAAATCGTCATTATTGGCAGATAAAATTATTGTACATATGGAAAATACGAGGGAGTCAAGTAGAAAACACACTGCAAGACACAAATACTTTCTTAAGGTCTCTGCTTACAATATTTTCATGTTTATTTTTTTAAATTCTTATGGAATCTTTACAACTAAACTATTATTTGGTTGTGTCGTCAAATTAAAAAAAGATAGACGTGTAATGTACCAAGTTGAAGATGCCACTTTCTGATCACACTCTTCAGGAATAATCACATTTAATAACTGACATTTAGGCTTCCAGATGCTCTTCTGTGCATACACTATTATTCTAAATATCATGCAGAGAAATAAATGTTGGAGAATAGCCTGCACAATTCCAGAGAAGAAAAGAATTGTGAAGCGACTAACCATACACATGGTTTTAAAATTTGATTCAGCAGGAATTCGCAGAACAATCAATGGTATAAAATAGAGAATCTGCGAGTCCAGATCTACGTAATTACAAAAAATTCATCCATTTCTAATCAGTAGCGTTAAAGTGGATTATTTAGCAAATAACATTGGAATAACACACTAGCCATTTGCAAACAAAGAAGAAAGGTAATTGACTTCTTATTTCAAAATAAATTCCACATAACTCAAAGACATAAATAATTTTTAAAATAAAAACAAATGCTAGAATACATGAATGAATCATTTCATATTTTTTGGATGCAAAAAGCATTTCTAGATAAAACGTAAAACCTAAAACCCATAAAAGAAAAGATTGATACGTTTGACTAGATAAAATTTAGAATGCTGGTAATTTCTTTACTAAATTTTAAAAAGTCACAACCAAAAGAAAGATAAAAATAAACTGGAGAAAGACAGTAACACTATGACAAGCAAACTTCTGTTATCCTTATAAGACCCCAGAGTCTTACAAGTCAGCAAGCAAAAGATGAAGAGCCCAAGAAGGAAATGAACACAGCACATTAACAGAAGGCTCACAGAAGAAATAAAACAAACTTTAAAAATAGGAAAATGTGCTCACTCTCATTCAGAATAAACAATGCTGATAAAATAAATGAGATAAATGCTTTGCCCATTAAATTGTGAAAATTATAAAGATCACTAAATTTCAGTGCGAGAAGGGCATAGGAAAATGGGCTTTATCATATACTGTTAATAGGAACGTAAATTGGTACATACTTTTAAGAGGACAATTTGGAAATACATAACAAATATTTTAATGTGTATACCTAGAAATTCTATATATAAAATATCTATATATTACTTCTTGTAACTAAGAAGAATTGTAAATCTAAATAAATTATAGTATATTCATACTATGGAATACTAACAAAGCCATTAAAAATTCTTTTAATGTAAAAAAAAAAATTTCCTTCTTAGACTCTTCATCTTTTGCTTGCTGACTTATAAGACTTCGGGTGTTAAGGATAACAGAACTTTGCTTGTCATAATGTTACTATGTTTTTCCAGTTTATTTTTGTCTTTTCTTTTTGTTGTGACTTTTTAAAATTTAGTAATTACCAGCATTCTAAAACTAGCACGGTGGTGCTACATATGCTGATTAAAAAAAAAAAATGTCTATGTTATTTTGTCAAAAGCTTCTAGCAAGAGAAAACTCTCCAAAAGTCTCTATCTTTCTCTTACTCCTTTCCCCTATCATTTCCATGAAAATTCCGAAATGTGCAGTGTATCTATCAGCTATTGCTACATTGATGCTCAACAACAAATCACGCCAAAACTCAGCGGCTTTAAGCAACATTTATTCTCACAAATTGTGTTGAATGATCTAGATTGGGCTCTGCTGGGTGATTCTATGATACTACTATCAGCTAGGATGACTCAGGGATCTGAAACTGAAGGGAAGTTAGCTGGGTTCAGCTGGGAATGCCTCTGTTCCATAAGTTTCCCGTCTTTCTCCAGAGACAAGCAGGCTAACCCAGCTGCCTCTTTTTATAGCAGGGGCATAAGAGGGCAAGCAGAAAAATGCAAGGCTGGCCTACCCATAAATTCCACTTCATTTGATTGGCAAAGAAGGTCATATGACCAAACCCAGAATCAAGGAGTGAAGAAATATATTTCCCCTTGGGTAGAAACTTAAAATCACATGGCAAAATAGGTGGATAGGGGAAGGAGTGAAGAGCCAAGCCATTAATGCAAAATCCTACAGTCATACATGAGGACAGCTTGGGTTACATTTACAGAAACACATAAATGTCACCTCCCTATTTGAGGAAGCTCTTCTTATCTCATCCATATTGCAGCAAGACCACAGCCACATGCTTTCCACTACTTTGTGAAACTAATTTTGTCTGTATGTGTATTGAGAAATTTTAGGGAAGAAAAAGTATTTTTCTTTAAGTCTTCCATTGAACCTTGGTCTTTCTCATTCCCAGAAAATAAGTTTGCCTATACTTTGAAAAAATGTGGACCATAACTCATGTTTCTGCTCTTATTTCCTATCTCCATCTGCAAACTCAAAACTGAATAAATTCCTGCCTGCTATTCCACTAGTCTAAGAATAAGCTAACCCTTCATCTGTAGAAGACCAAACCAACCATTCATGCCCTTAACTCTATCTATATCCGTCTCTCTTCCTCCAGAACCTTGCTTCATCAGTCATTTGATCTCTCTTCTTTCTTTGCTTCTATTGTTCTGTTAATTGGCTTTTTACCTTCAATGTTTTCCATTCCATCCAGAGGTAAACTTCAGAATCATGTCTGCTAGATTGAACTTCCATGAAGAAGTGTACTATATTTATTTGTTCAAGGCTAGATCCCCAGCACTTAAAGAAGTACTCACTGGTAGCACCTAATATTCGATCAATAAATACATATATTGGTTCAATGAATGAATATCCAACTGCCTATTGGATTTCTCACTTAGATGGACCACAGATACCTCAAAACAGCTCTTCACCTATCCCACTGGCAGCTTTTCAAAGTTGCCATTTTCCAGGTGTGGTAGAGAAGTTCCCAAAATTCAGTGGACTTAAGGGACTCTGAAAAGAAGGATGACCTGTGTGAACTCAGGTTACACACTTCCCACTCCTTCTGCATTGGCTCTGCTTCATATCCAAGAACAACAGCATAGGCTTAAGTGGGAATCCCAAGAAAGACAGCCTACATTTCTGCCAGCAAGCTTGAATGGGACAAGACTGCAAAATTTGAATGTCGGAGAAAATAAGGTAGTATTTCTTATCCATCTGACTAATGGACTATGATATAAAGATGCATATACACGTAGCAAAAGAGGCACAGAAATGAAAGAGCAAGTCAATTTTGCTGAAAGGTCGAGGAAAGCTTTGTAAAGGCTTTATTTTTTTTATTTTTATTTTTTATTATACTTTAGGTTTTAGGGTACATGTGCACAATGTGCAGGTTTGTTACATATGTATCCATGTGCCATGTTGATTTCCTGCACCCATTAGCTCGTCATTTAGCATTAGGTGTATCTCCTAATGCTGTCCCCGCCCCCCCCCACCCCCCACCCCACAACAGTACCCGGAATGTGATGTTCCCCTTCCTGTGTCCATGAGTTCTCATTGTTCAATTCCCACCTATGAGTGAGAACATGCGGTGTTTGGTTTTTTGTCCTTGCGATAGTTTACTGAGAATGATGTTTTCCAGTTTCATCCATGTCCCTAAAATCTTACAAGAAAACCTAGGCAATACCATTCAGGCCATAGGCGTGGGCAAGGACTTCATGTCTAAAACACCAAAAGCAATGGCAACAAAAGCCAAAATTGACAAATGGGATCTCATTAAACTAAAGAGCTTCTGCACAGCAAAAGAAACTACCATCAGAGTGAACAGGCAACCTACAGAATGGGAGAAAATTTTTGCAACCTACTCATCTGACAAAGGGCTAATATCCAGAATCTACAATGAACTCAAACAAATTTACAAGAAAAAAACAAACAACCCCATCAAAAAGTGGGCAAAGGACATGAACAGACACTTCTCAAAAGAAGACATTTATGCAGCCAAAAAACACATGAAGAAATGCTCATCATCACTGGCCATCAGAGAAATGCAAATCAAAACCACAGTGAGATACCATCTCACACCAGTTAGAATGGCCATCATTAAAAAATCAGGAAACAACAGGTGCTGGAGAGGATGTGGAGAAATAGGAACACTTTTACACTGTTGGTGGGACTGTAAACTAGTTCAACCATTGTGGAAGTCAGTGTGGCGATTCCTCAGGGATCTAGAACTAGAAATACCATTTGACCCAGCCATCCCATTACTGGGTATATACCCAAAGGAGTATAAATCATGCTGCTATAAAGACACATGCACACGTATGTTTATTGCAGCACTATTCACAATAGCAAAGACTTGGAACCAACCCAAATGTCCAACAACAATAGACTGGATTAAGAAAATGTGGCACATATACACCATGGAATACTTTGTAAAGGCTTTAACTTTTGCACAGGACCTTGAAATATGAGCCAGTTTAGTAAATAGTGACTTAGCTTGTTATTGTATTTCAGCCCCAGCTAGATGTACTGCAATTCAGTCCTGGCACTCACCATCCAGAGTTAGCAACACTCTTACAAGTTAAAGGAAATAATACTCAACAAGACTATTTTTACTTTAGAAACTTTCCTCTTACTTTGGGGGTCCCCAGGCTATCCATACTTCTTCTGCATTAGTCAGTGTTCTGTAGAGAAGTACAATCCACAGTGTGTGTGTATCAGTGGGGAGAGAGAGATATTTATTTTAACAAATTGGATCATGTGATTGTGAGGGCTGGCAAGTCTGAGATCTGTAGAGCAAGTTGGCCAGCTGGAAATTCAGGTAAAAGCTAATGTTGCAGTTTTGAGTCCAAATTCTGCAGAGCATGCCAGGCAAGGTGGAAACTCTGGCAGGGTTTCTATATTGCAGTCTTGAATTTATAACCAGCTAGTAAGAAGTAGAGGTTCCTACAACCTATACTAATCCCATTAATGAGGGCTCTGCCCTCATCACCTAATCACATCCTCAAAGGCCCCACCTCTTAATACTATCACCTTGGAGGTTAGGAGTTCATCATATTAAGTTTTGTGGGGAAACAAACATTCCAACCATAGCAAGAGATATATAAAAGCACTTTAAGGAAAAAAACATCACCCCCAGGCAGGCAAGACAGGCCAGATCCTGAGTTGTTACAGGTAGTTTGACAGGCAGGAGTGGGGCAGGAGAGGGCTCTCCCCCATCCAGTAGAAACATCAGGTGATGTTTTGGCAATTATCACATTGCTTTTTGAAAGTGATAAATTGATAGCCGGCATCAGGGAGAGGCCATTTCCTGATGGTCTACACCTGTTGCTCTAAAGTGTTAATTGAATGCAAACACCAAGGAAAAGGAACTTCCTGGGCATGCACAGTAAGAGACAAAATGATGGAGTATGACCTTCCGGGGGCACACCACAAGAAAAGGGAAGAAAGCCTCAGACAGGCACGCGTACAGCTTCCTAAACACACTATGCGTGTCACCTCCCAAGGGTAAGGAGGGGACTGTGCATGTGGGCAGCTCATCCTAAGGGAAGAATCGTGGGAAAGAGGCCAGGCTGCAAAGTCCTAGGATCAAGGTTAAACATGGCACTTGACCTTCAGGTGCCCACTTGGATCTCTTCCAAGTGAACTTTCCTTTCTTTCCTGTTCTAAAGACTTTCCAAATAAACTTCCACTTCTGCTCTGAAACTTGCCTTTGTCTCTTTTTCTGCCTTATGCCCCTCAGTTGAGTTCCACGTTCTGAGGAGGCAAGAACTGAAGTTGCTACAGACCTCTACAGATTCACCGCAGGTAACTTGGATGCCTTCCACTGGTAACATACTGATTTCATTAACATGTATAATCAATGAATCTAAAATGTCCCTCCCACAGGTAGACTTAGCTATGAAGTGTTGAAAAAGAAAGGTCAGGGAGGACATATTTATTAGTCCCCTCTAGGAATTTTGTGAAAAGAGTGATATGGTCTCACTGGCAAAATGAATGCATTAAACTGTCTGCCTAGTTTCATTAACTACTTAGTCTTCATACCCCTTGTTATGATTCCAATGACCAAAGAACCTCATAACTATAATTTGTCTTCCAAGAAGAGGTCTGCCTCTAGGACAAAAATGTTATCATTTACCATTTGAATAAATAACTTGGTCCTAATTTGTATAATAAGACATAGCTTCAACTCCCCCCAGAAAGGCTTTATGTGGACATAGATTAAAAATTCCTGGGGCCCACATTATAGAGGCAATAAATGACGAGTTGCCTCTGTGTTGTAGCATAAATTTCAAGGCCTTGAATAGTCTTGAGGCCCAGGTGACAGGGTTTCTGATTGAAGAGTTATTACTTTATACGGTTATATAAGTTGTTTTCTTGGTTGCTAACATGGCTGAGGATGGAGAGACTTCAGTTTTGCACTCCTCCAAACTGACAAATATCTCACTCCACATGAGCTACTGAGATCACCAAGCATGCACTACAGGCAATGAAGACTACTGCTTCAAGTGACAGAGATAGCTAGTTGTTGACCAAAATAGTACTTTCTTTCCATGAAGTACAATTTCGCTGGCAAGAAGTTTTCCTGCAAGGACTATTTCTTAGCCACCCCGTCCCCAACCTCCACAGTTAGCTGTAATCATGTGACTAGCTACCATCAAATGAAATTCAAGCATAAGTGACGTGTGTCACTTCCAGGCCAAAGCTTTTCAGAAAGCTTTTCAGCATTCTCAACTCCCTGTTCCTCTTCAGTCACATGGACTCAGTTACTATAAGGTCCTAGAAAACAAGAGAATCACAAGATGGCAAAAGCCTGGAACTGAAAACCACTACACAGAAGTACTGTTTTATGAATGAAAAATAAATAGATATTGTGTTTGAGCTTTTATAAATTGAAATATTTATTTGTTATAGCACATAGCATTATTCTAACATACCATGAATATATCCTCTGTACTGCTTTGTAGTATCCGAGAATAAACTACTAAAAGCATCCCTGAACTGAGAGCTATGCTGTCATTCTCTCACATCCTCAAATCCAGTTGAAGTTCTTTGATCTTATCAGGAAACGTGAGAAGTATATCCTCATTATAGTTGATCAGTGGCTTGACATTCTAGTTTTTGCATCAATTGCTATGAGCTTGCTCAACATAGGTCTTAAAGAGATGGATCTACTCTTGGAGGGCTGACAGATTCTAATCTTTGATGCTGGAAGGACTCCATCCTAGACTATGAGAAATTCTTCAACTGCAAATGTTATTTTTCATTTCTCTCCTACACATATACACATACCTGGGAGGTACTTTTTTTTTTTTCTATTTCTTTCATAAGTTGCTGGCTTTAAAGACAAAGGGATAGCCCAGCAGTCAAAAAGCACAAACTATTATGGCCAACTAAAGGTGGGCAAATAATAAAAAAAACACACTGGAAATATACAGGCAGGTATCACTTTACCCCTCATTACTCAAAAGTGTTGTCTGAAGACCAGAGGCATCAACATCATAGAGAAGTTTGTTAGAGGTTGGCTGGGTGCGGTGGCTTACGCCTGTAATCCCAGCACTTTGGGAGGCCGAGACAGGTAGATCAGACCATCCTGGCTAACACGGTGAAACCTTGTCTCTACTAAATATCCAAAAAAAAAAAAAAATTAGCCGGATGTGGTGGCTAGCGCCTGTAGTCCCAGCTACTTGGGAGGTTGAGGCAGGAGAATGGCATGAACCCGGGAAGCACAGCTTGCAGTGAGCAGAGATCGTGCCACTGCACTCCAGCCTGAGTGACAGAGTGAGACTCCATCTCAAAAAAAAAAATGTTAAAAATAAGTTTGTTAGAGGCAAAAGTTCAGTCCCCCACCCAGACTTCTAAAAAACAATGAGCAGGTTAACAAGTGATCTATGTGCTCATTAAACCATGAGAAGCACAGCTTTCACCTTCCATCTATTTTCCCACACTTTTACCCCTTTTCCAAGGTGAACGGTTTATAGGTGTGTGCAATCAAATTAGAGCTGCTTTTGTTACGTAAGAAGCAGTTAATAGAGGAGAGAAATCAGTCAAAAAAACCTGACATCACCTGTCTGGCGAAGAAGCCTAAAAGTGGGTTCAAAAAGATGAATTCCCCAAAACAGGTTTAAAGTCCTCTCCAATTTACCCTAAAGCTCCAGAAAGCCTCTGAAGTTTGCAATAGGCACTTCCTTTTTCCCTTGCACTCTCTTTCCTCCTAATAGGTTGACCCAATAAGTGAGACCACTCCGTGAAAGCCCAGCCTTCAACCAAGTGGGCCAGCTGAGCTCACCTTCCTTTTCCTACCAGAGGCACTTATGTCCCCTGTTTATGCACATGTGGAAATTTGCATTAAAATCTGAAAATCGAAAAAGACTCATACATTTCAGAATAAAATAAATATTCTTTTATTTGTATTCACCAAGATTAAAATAAATAAGTTCAGGACATTTTACACAGTTAGAGGTTCCTCTAATCCCGGTATTATCACCTTCTGCTATGGAGTGCCAAAACTGTAAAGTGAAGGTATGAGGGAGCAGCTACATTTATACCTATAAGAGGAACATCTATAACAACAACTAGATTGTTTTACCTAGGAGCCGCTTCCCAATATCACTTCATGGTTTTTTCTTCCTTTCTCTCTCCTTGCTTCCTTCTTCCTTCCTTCATGACTTAAAAATACAATCTCAGGCATTTATAAAAATGAACACATTCCAGATAATTAAGTAAGATGACCAAAGATCTATTTATTGCTTTTAAAATTCCAAATCTTTTAGGAAATTTAGTTTACACCTAATCCAAATCCATATCTTGGAATTCTTTCAAACTTATTCCACTCGGGGAGTCCCTGATTTCCAAAAGAATTAATAGGCAAAATTATAATCTCCAAGATTTTGTCATCATCAAAATGAAATAGGCATCGGTGTCAATAGAAGCACTAACACCTGCATAATAATTCAAAAAGTCTTCTTTTGAAACCTGAAGAAAAGAAAAAGGCAAGAAAAGAAAGAAGGAAATGGTGTCAAAATATGTGAGTTATAGTAGAGCATTTTACATTCTCAGAGATATTTTCTATTGAGTGTCATTTGCCACTGTCAATCAAGCAGGTTCGAGTTAGGCAAGGAGAGCCTGGCTTGCCTGTCCCCGCTGAGGTGGCTCACTGAGATGGGACATGTGCAAGGGTAGCCAAAGATTCACCTGCTCACCGGCCAGCTACAGTTCCCTCATGGCCATCACTTTGTACATTAAGATAAGATTTCTAGATCTCTACTGTACTATCCAATATGGTAGCCACTAGCCACATGTGGCTATTTAAATTTACACTGATTAAAATATATATATTTACAAATATATATTAAAATATACATGTTTACAATATATATTTTATAATATATGTTTTATGAATATATTCATAAAATAGATTATGAAATATATTTTTACAACCTATATTATGAATATATTATAATATATTTATGAATACATTCATATTTTATATTTTATGAATACATTCATAAAATGAATATGAATGTATTCATAAAATATAATGAAAAATTCAGTTTCTCAGTTGCACTAGCCACTTTTCAACTGTCTTTTAGCCGTATGTGGCTAGTGGCCATCATATTGGAGAACACAGATATAGAACAATTCCATCATTTTAGAAAGTTCTGTGGGACAGCAGTGCTCTAGAATGGACATTGTGTAACCACTCTTGTGACTATTATTAGCATTTTAGGGTGTAGAAATTTATAGCATAAATGAACAGATAAAAACTGCTTTAGTGAAAGGGAGTCTACACCAAACACACAGGTAGGAATAGAACTAGAGAATGGGTACTTCCCAGAATCCTTGGGCACCCAGAAATACATGATGCCTGACATTCAGTGGCAGAGTGGAGAGGTACCAGCCCTATAGGAGGTACTAGAAGGCCAACTCTACCCACTTCTCAATTTGGCCAGGATACATGTTAATATTTTAAGGTTGGACTTGTGCTTCCTATGCTGGGCAATGAAGTTAAGAGCAAAGATGCAAAGAGTAGGAATCAGCCTCTAAATTCCATCTCTCTCTCCTCCCTCTTAACCTTCCCGATTCCTTAATACCAGCATATACAGTCATACTATTCCCCACAGATCTAGAAGCACCACTCAAAGGCTGGGCATTCTGGAAACTTGCTTGGCCTGCTAGATGGAAGTAGTTCACCCCTGCAAGAAAGTAATATTAACATCAAATGTTCGAACTTTCATTCTTGGCTGTCAAAATAATAGTTTTATGAGTAATTATGTTTTGCTCTTTTAAGAACATGAGCGAGTACAATGTGAACAGGGCCTCATAATTTTCAAAGAAGAAATGTTATCACCTGTAACTGAAATACCACACAAATAACATTTTTAAATGATCCAAAAGCGCCTTCAAGGAAGTATACTTTTAAAGAAGCATTATATGTTACATGTTTGCTAATAAGAAGAAATATCTTTCGGAAACACTTTAAAACTGAAATGGCTAGATGTGTTTTTGTTTTGTTTTGTTTTGTTTTTGATTTTGTTTTGTTTTGTTTTGAGACAGAGTTTCGCTCTTGTTGCCTAGGCTGAAGTGCAATGGCTCGATCTCGGCTCACTGCAATCTGCGCCTGGTGGGTTCAAGCTATTCTCCTGCCTCTCAGCCTCCCAAGTAGCTGAGATTACACGCGTGCACCAACACTTCCAGCTAATTTTGTATTTTTAGTAGAGACAGGGTTTCATCACGTTTGTCAGGCTGGTCTTGAACTCCTGACCTCAAGTGATCCACCCACCTCAGCCTCCCAAAGTGGTGGGATTGCAGGCATGAGCCACTGCACACAGCCAGATGTACTCTTTTGTTACAATAGTTGCTAATACTTCAAACCTTAAATTAAATTAGAACCAAGTTAATGGCACAGTGCAGTTTGATAATTTTAAAAAATGACAAAGCTGGTATTATAAATTAAATAATATCTAACTTTGTAACTCAAGAACCTTTCAATTTTTCGTCCCTAGAAATGATATTCCAGCTCTTGCTATTAAGCCAAGTTCTTGCTTTCGATGCATGTATAGCTTACCACTAGAAACACCTATAGCTTTTCAAATAAAATATTTAAAAATTTACATCATAAATGTCATAAAAATGTTTCCTTATAAAGCAGAATGTTGTTTTCTGCTTCAATGTATATTCAATTTCTATTTAAAAATATTATCAAGATAGGATTTACTTCACTATCTAGAAAACAGCTAGAGCTATAGTTGTCCAATAAACTATTGCCAATTAACAATTAACCTAGGACTATTTTAAAAGATATGTGAAAACATTTTACGGCTAGCATACTCATTATATTTACAAGCAAATAGATAGCTCCAAGTACCTGTAAGACATATATGGATGTATTGCAAATATATTTATATGAATGTATATATGTTTTACACGTACTTGGCCTATGTAGGCACAGCTCTTATAATCTTTGCATTGCTGACTTGCTTAACAACCTCCATCCTCTCTTTTTTCTGGTACAGATAAAATAGAAGTAAACTTCCACTCAAACCCTGTCTAAATGATCTCAATTAGTAGAGCCTGAATTCGTGGTGATTTGCTACACACACTTAGCCACTTCAATAATCTTAAGTAAATGGATTTTGAGTAACACTGCTAAATGAGATTTTAAGCATGACTAAGTATGACATTTGTGGAAGGGACTTTATTTCCTAGTTCCCTTGGAAACAAAAGGAGTGAGCTGGGTTTAGTAAGGTAATGGCTAACATTTGATAATAACCTGCAATTGTGTAGCACTTTATCCCATCAACAGGAAGCACTCGGACTCACTATAACTCTGGAAGGAGCAAGTCACTCCTCCATTTGTCATTTTCTCTCAATTCCAGGTCTCATCCTGTTCTAAGGCTCTCTCGGGTTGCTGATTGTCATCAGTTCCACATGTCGCCTAAGCGTTTCCAGGAGTTCAGCAACTCAAACCTTTCAAGTTTAAGATCAAGATGTTCCCAGGTCAATAGCAGGCTCTGAATGCCAAGTATTCAGGTCAGAAAAGAAAAAGTTACTCAAGTCTTTGAGCACAGGATAATAAACTACTATATACTCGATTCTTGCTTAAATTGAAAGTGTTTGAGCTCTGAGTCACAAGGTCCCTGGTACATTTATTACAGGGTCTGGAGCAGAATGAAATTGGAAATGAGTGACAGTTATATGGTGGCATAATGTAAAGCTGGATGTGATCCTTGGAGTGTTTGAGCTGAGTATCACACTTCCAGTGTTGGGAGATGGAGCTGGAAACCCATGGTGCTCACAGGGACTTTGGTGAAACTCACATGGCATCAACAATGTTCAATGGCTGCTAGGATTTTTTAAATACCCCAGAGAAACAATAAATAAATTCCATTAGGAAGAATCAAAATAAGAATCTAATACAAAAGAAAAAAAGGCCATTATGTGTTGAGATTTTTTTCCCTGATGAACTCTACCTTTCTGGTCATTGCAAGGTCCATATTAAAACCTTGTCTACTGGTTGGCTGCTCATATTTTCTGTGGGCTTCACTCCTGAGGAGGTTCTTCCACTATACTTTGCTCAGGGGAAAAGACATGGCTTTGGCGAGGCAGGTGTGAGAATTAAACAAGAAGGTCATGCTATTCTCAGAGAGGAAGAGCTGTTTCACCACAGCCTCTCACCACACCAGCTGAAATGGCAAAAAGAATTCTTCTCACACAGCAATGTTCTCAGAACCCCCATCAATCATTTGTTTATGTTTCTTTCAACATATCTCACCCATCACCTGTTTTAGAACATATAATTTTAGGGGTTAACTGGTGAGTTTTATTTTTTCAGAATAAAAGAACTAGCTATCTCTATCAAAGTTACATAGTTTTCATATAAGTGACTTGGAGGAGTAAAATCATGCTGAGAAACATTGGCTTTCAAAAGGATCAGTTACACGAAACTCAATAACATTAAATGACGATCTGTCAGACTCTTGATGCCTTTGTATTTCCTTTGAGTCATAAGCATTTCTAGGATTTAAAACTTTACTGCTGGCCGGGCACGGTGGCTCACGCTTGTAATCCCAGCACTTTGGGAGGCCGAGGCAGGCGGATCACGAGGTCAGGAGATCGAGACCACGGTGAAACCCCGTCTCTACTAAAAATACAAAAAATTAGCCGGGTATGGTGGCGGGCGCCTGTAGTCCCAGCTACTCGGAGAGGCTGAGGCAGGAGAATGGCGTGAACCCGGGAGGCGGAGCTTGCAGTGAGCCGAGATTGCGCCACTGCACTCCAGCCTGGGCAACAGAGCGAGACTCCGTCTCAATAAATAAATAAATAAATAAAATAAAACTTTACTGCTTCATTCAACAGGATCTTAATTTAAAAGAACAATCAATAATCTCCAGGAAAGCAAGTTTGTTGACCAATTTGGAAAATTGGAAAATATGAGGTTCTTCAGTTCTGTACTCAAAATAGATATGCATGGTCGGGCGTGGTGGCTCAAGCCTGTAATCCCAGCACTTTGGGAGGCTGAGGTGGGCAAATCACCTGAGGTGAGGGATTCGAGAGCAGCCTGGCCAACACGGTGAAACCCTGTCTTTCCTAAAAATACAAAAAATTAGCTGGGTGTAGTGGCAGGTGCCTGTAATCCCAGTTACTCGGAGGCTGAGACAGGAGAATCATTTGAACCTGGGAGATGGAGGTTGCAGTGAGCCGAGATGGTACCACTGCACTCCAACCTGGGTGACAGAGCGAGATTCCATATCAAAAAAAATAAACAAATAAAAACAATAACAAAACAGATGCGCATAAATCCAAAAAAGGTATACTACTCAGAGAAGGTTAATAGAATTTCATGAAGCAGAGGTAGAAGGGCCCCCACACACCATCTATGAATACATCTGGTAAATTCTATCTCTCCACTTGATTAAACTTCAACATAGACTGCATCTGCAGGTAGTTTAGTGAGAATGGAAGTATTACCTACTTGTACTCCCATGGCTCAGTGAGACAATCTACTTTGGCCAAGAGAATTAGAGAGCCAAGACAATTATCTGCCTCCAAATATAGAGAGGGATTTTCCTTGCATTGTCTTGATAGGCTGTCTATGTTTGTGAAATTGACTACGTCACTCCCCGACACAGTGCCACAGAAAGGGCTCCAACTGTCCTGGCTTCAGAGGCTGAATGAGATTCTGGGAGGGGAATTTGGGTGCCTGTTCTTCCCCTCCCTCTCTACCCTCTTTGATCTCTTAAAAACTGTGAGTTGTTAGTTTGGTTTGAAAGCCAGTGGTTTTGCTTGCAATTATTCTAGTTCACTGCTCTGTCCCCACAGCCTAGAAAAAAAGCATGTGTCTCAATAAATATTTATTGATGGGATGTATTTACACCTGCAAGCCACGATGTATGCCAAGTCAATCTGCAGCTACTTGGAGAACACCCAGCTCTGCCTTTGAAAAGCATGATTACGGTATGAAATGTGACTCCATGCCTGCTGCCAAACCATACAGAACAAGTACATGGTCCTCCAAAGTGCCATCTGTGCCTGGGAAGATCCTATCACAGTTTAAATCACTGTGAAAACCAGCCCCAGAGACCAGCAGAAAGAATTCTGCCTCAGTCTACAGTTTAGCTTGCATAGCTTGCACATTCTGGGTTTCTCATTTGCACTGTGAATGGAATCCAAGTATGATGTGCACAGCAGCAGAGGGTCAGAGTCTCTAGCCATTCTTGCATGGGTTTGCCTTTGATCAAGTTAGAAATCCAAATTCAGTATTGTTATGGGTGGCTTGTTCTGACAAACTCTCATTCTCAGAATGTTTGCATACATCATTCTTGTTGCATAAAAAGTTGCTAATTTCATTCTCTTTTCTTTGGCTTGTTTAATTTTCTATCTGAGGACCAGACCCAACAGGTGAGGTTTTCCTGAGGGATGTTTTGGCAACTTTTTATTGTGTTTTATCTTCTGACCTAAGGGCTTAGTTTTTAAATTGTAAACGGAGTAAGCTTTAAAATCTGTAAGTTAAATAAACAAAAAATATATCCAGAAGAGTGTTAGCAAATGATTTCTTTAAATGTCTCTTCTCTGTTCCTCCCACTCCTACTAGAAGGAGTAGAGCTAAATAATGCACAATTCCTGACTGTGCCAGAAGCCATAGAGGAGAATGAGAATTGGAGTGCAGTGACCCTTGACCATTAGGTTATTAGCAGATTTTGTTTCCAGAGGGTGAAAGGACCTTGGTGGAACCTTGCTCATGGGCCCAGAACCCAAACCGCTAGAAGAGAAGCAACTAAATGTGACCAAATACACTATGAGGTATGGGTTATCTGAAATCGGATTGCTGTGCCCTGTGCCCCCATTAGACAGGAAGCAAAGTATCACCGGAGAAGCCTAAGCTGATAGCTCCAACCTAGTCCTTGCTCAGAATCACATGCTCACTCTATAGCCTCAGTTAAGCTGAGGCATGAGTCATACCCAGAATCAAAGACAAGAATCTTTCTAGAGCAAAAGCCTTGAAACCCACCATCCCCAGGAAATAGGGGACCTCTCCTTAGCCACAGTCTGCAGGGCACAGGCTGCAAAAATACATGGATTTTTTCTATACATTTCTTTACAATTTCTTCTGGTTTTCTACGTTAAGTCTACACGTTTCTTCATAACACTTGGTATCTTTGGCCCAACCAATCTCTGTATGAGCAGAGATAATAAATCCAATACAAAATCAGACTTGTGCAATTAAGTAAAAAAAAAAAAAAACTAGTTTCTGGTAATACGGGGATGCACCCAACCTCAAGAAAAAGTTGAGCATCTCAACAAGTTACTTAATAACTGCTATAATGCTTATCTAGCAGCACTGGTTTTCACATGTTTTAAATTAATACATATCCGAATCTCAACTTCCAAACCTATGAAATAAAACCTAAACAGTGAATTGATACAAAATATGGCAAGTGTGTTCAATCCCTAAATCCAGAGCCAATTAAATATATAAGATCTTAAAGAAGACTATTAACCCAATCCATGTCTGCAAACTGGGGGATGAGTGCAGCTAAGGACAGAGGCAAAAGGAGGTATTTCACCTCGCAGCAAGGTGGGTAGGCATTGTCTCCAGCACCATAACCAGAGGCTGGTCACTGTGCTTTTATCTCTGGCCCCAGATACAGAAGACACAGAAGGAGAGCTGTAGTGTCCTTATCTATTTTCCAGCCTCTGGGCTATCTTTGCTTCTAGTAGCCTTTCATGGGCAGAGTCCTACACATCAATGATATGAAGCCAAAGCTTAGTGCTGGGAGGAGGAGGTGTTAAGCCATGAAGCATCATGATGGAAAACCTGCTTTGGAATATTATTGTAATCCTAGTCCGTGTCACACCCAACCTCCTTGTGCTGGTGGGAATTTTTGTTTTTTTGTTTTGTTTTGTTTTGTTTTGTTTTGTTTTGTTTTGTTTTGAGACAGAGTCTTGCTCTAGGCTGGAGTCCAGGGGCATGATCTCAGCTCGCCGCAGCCTCTGCCTCCCGGGTTCAAGCAATTCTCATGTCTCAGCTCTGGAGTAGCTGGGGTTACAGGCATGGGCCACCATGCCCAACTAATCTTTTTATATTTAGTAGAGACAGGGTTTTCACCATGTTGGACAGGCTGGCCTTGAACTCCTGACCTCAGGTGATCCACCCACCTCAGCCTCCCAAAGTGCTGGGATTGCAGGTGTGAGCCACTGCACCCAGCCCTCACAGGTGGGAATTTCAACATAATTGGCAGAAAGCAGAGAGGGGAGAGATAAACATTCCACCAGGTGAAGGCTTTCTGGAATAGTCTGCCCACACACAGGGCAAGATGTCCCACATAAAATCTGAGCGCCCAGCCCAGTTTCAAAACTTCAGCCACAGGAGTACCATGAATAGTCGTGGATCTACTGCTCAAAGAAATAGCCTCCTTTCTCATACCACTCTTTAAAATGACTATTAAATAAATCATTTTGAATCTATTTGTCAAACTGCGGCTTCCCTAAACCCTAGGCAGTGAAACTCAAGATTTGCTTGTAGAAATTGAGGCTAACACGTGGTCTTCTTCTGGTCCCCAAATGAGACTGAAACACTTAAAGACTTACTATCAGTCATAAAAAGAGATAAATTATCATCTCACCTAGAAATGGATCATCTAAAAGGAGGTGAAGAAAAACTATGGGTGCATGGGTGAGGGTTTTAATTAAAATACTCAAGCTTTCATTAATGGCCGAGGGATAAAACCTAAAGTTGATTAGACACCTGCATGTATCAGCACAGCACTAGGAGCTTTATGGAGCTCATTTTATTTAAGTCCTATTTTAGAACAAACGAAACAGTCTTAGGGAAGGCAAACTCACAGTTGGCTACTTGATGTCTTTTATTTCTGCCTGTTTTTTGGCCCCAGAAAATGCAGTATTTTGACACAGAAAAAAAACATTAGGATGAGTGTGAAATCAAATATGATTCTGATTTTTGAGCTGACGTTTAGTCATTCGGAGCCACATGGCTGTCCCAGGGCCTGGTCCCCAGGTCACGTGCTTAAAGCTTCCAGGCGGTTCTCATCATGACGATGAAGTACACATCAGTGTCAATGGATGCGCTCACGCCTGCATAGTAGTTCATGAACTCCTCAGGGGTCACCTGCAGTGGAAAAGTTAGAAACAAAAACGAAACTTTGCTTCTCACTCTGTCAATGGGCGCCCACCTTGTGCACCTGTAAATAGAAGGGAAATAGAGGATTTCTTTGTGTGTGTGATCATGGCTGAGGAACTGATCTAAAACAAAAGAACAAGTGAAGCTGAGGATGGTATGAGAACAGCACCTGGGAAGAGAGAAAGTGTTGAAAGTTTCTAAGCCAACCTAAATGGAAAGTGACACATAGGTTGTCATCTTTTCTCTAAGGGTGGGAGCCCGTAGATTCAGATAGGGGAGACTGAAATTCAGAGTAAGAAGGAAGTGCTCTGCAACTGTAGTTATTTCTGTCTTTCTGTGACATGTCAGAAACAACATGTCATGTCCTTGTGTCAGAATAAGTGATGTTTTCCCTTTCCAAAAATGGAGTTCTCTCCTGTGGGTGAAGAAACAGATTTCTAGTTAAATGCTCCTGGGTTGCATGCTTTTCTAACACATAAATAACTCATTCGAGGCCCAGGGTGAATAAAAAGCTTACCCCTGCTTCATGCCTCCCACCCATCCTGGCTTCTCTCCACTCTACACCCATGACCATCTCTTTGAAATATTGACTGATGTGTTTATCTGTGCGGGGATTTTATATTACTTTCCTTTGGGGAAGAAGAAAAGACAGTTATTAGTCTTATTTTTAACAGGTCTAGATAATATGTACACTCTAACCATGTTGGTTGACATGATCAGTTGGGGACATACCTACCTATGCCTTCCAAGAATCATAAGAGATGACTGACCCACTTGTCCTATTGAAATTTTAAGTGACCAGAAAAAAAAAGTCACTGGATCCATAGTTCTCTCTCAGACCACCCCTTCCCACTAAAAACATAAGGAAGGGCAGTAGAAAGAAAGGCATTTGAACTCAGCTCATAGTTGAACTGTAAATACACATCTACAATACATGCATAGAGTCTCTGTCAAAATTAGGATACCATTAGTGTCCCCCTTTCTTGAACTTCTTTATTCCTCTCCTCCTTTGGATCCCTCAGCCTCTGCTTTTCAATTCCCTCATTAAGGGATTACATTAAGTTTCACACATCATTATTGCCCTCTTTCTATCTTTCTCATGTTGTGTGAGCTTCCAGGGAAATGTTTACCGGTGTGGGTCCACATCACCTGCATCAGGACCACCTGGGGTGTCTGTCATAAGCCTAGGTCCCCAGGCTGTACCCCACACCTGCTAAATCAGAATCTCTGAAGCAAGCGGTTGTGGAATTTACTTCTTCAAAATCTAAACATCCCAGTTAATTGTTGTGCACACTACAATAATTTAACTGGGAATATCAATGATAATTAAGATAAAGTCTTAGTCCTCAAAAAGGTTGCAGGCTGGTGAAATACTCCAACAAAGTAACTGGATCATTTTACAGCAAATAGCAAGTAAAGTAAAAGAGTTACACAAGAGACCCTGAGCCATTTTGATGGTGCACTTTACCGTGACAGTTTGAGGAACACTTTTTACAGCTAATTATTTTTTAATTAAAAATTATCAAACTCCTATTATTTTTAGTTTGTTATTGTTTCTATTGTCTGTTGGTTGACCAGGGATGACAGCCATTGAGTGAGACTCCCTCCACATCCACTGTAATACTCCTGTCCCTACCTTTTCTCTCCCACAAAAGTTGAAAAACTCAAAACTCACTTTCCCAGACTCCCCTGCAGCTTCAGCTTGGGATGGCCAAGTAATAGAGTTCTCACTAATAAGATACAAAGGAAATTTGACATGAATTTCTAGGGAAGCCTTTGCTTTCCTGATGCAGGCTCTAGCCCTTTCTCATTCCCTCCTTCTCCCTCCTTTGTCCTGCTGCCTGAAACTCAGATGTGCTGGCTGAAGTTAGGCAACCATCTTGAGATCATGAAGGAAAGGCCAGGAAAATCACAAAGACCTCAGCTCTGCTCTCTTTAAGCCACTCAAGTGAGAACATCAAGTAGAATAAAAAATAAAATCTAATTTGTGTATTCCAGTGTATAACAAGATTTCCTATTTCTTGCGATTGAAAGCAAACCCTAACTGAAACACCAATACATGATTGAGACTGGTATCGTGACCTCCATCCTTCCATCCCAAACTCCCCCAGTGGAATGGAGTGACCTGAGTTCAGTTGGTTCTGATGGAGAATGGAAAAGGAATCCAAGATGGGCAAAAGATAAAGGAAGCATTAAACCTCACTTGGAAGTCAGATGACATCAAGCCAGAGGTCAGAGCTAACGTATTTGATCACTTCGGAAAAAGCCATCAGTTACACTTAGCTAGGTGTTTGCTTGTTTTCTGAGACTCAACTTATATTGGGAATGGCCTGAATCGCAAATTCTCTGATCCCCTGTAAATTTGCCCTCATCATAATAAATTGCTGGTTAGCAATAATTACTATCCTTATTCATTTTATTTGACATTAGAAAAAATGAGAGACTGGGCACTCCTACTTTTAGCAGGCCTCTTGACTGGGCTACCTTTATATGACAAGGTATGTATCATATATACAGGGGAAGGTCCCAGATGGGGGTAATGGAAGTCACAATACAAGCCCTTTTTCTCAGCTCCAAATTCATCAGAAAAATCCTAAAACAAATCTAGGTTACTATTAATACATACACTCAGTAATATACCTAACATATTTTTAATTATTTAAAATTTTTTATGAGATGGATGAGGCAATAGACTGATATTCCCTGAAGGTCTAAAGTCCTAAGAGGCTTTTTTAAAATATTGTGATTATAAAGTCATATATACACATGAAGAATTTAAAACTTAGATATTAAAGAATAAGAAGTAAATGTCTCACCAAATTGGGGTGGGGTTTAGTGATAGAAAAGGGGTAAGGAAAGTCTGTTTCACAGGTTATCTGATTGCTTCACACCTCCATCCAAATGGCTTCCGGCTGCTATGGGAGTCCAGTGGGGTATTAGTGCAAGATTTATGACATCAAATTCCATGACTGCTGCAAACTCCAGCAACCTTTATGGGTATTTGAGAGTTTAGCCTAGATTATCAAGTTTGAACATTATCCTTAGCTAGGAGCTATGCTAAATTTTTTGCATTATTTTAAATTTTGTCTTATATGGGATGTTTTTAACCATAAATGAGCACACTGGCTTCATGTACAGCTATGCTTCACCACAAGAAATCTTAATATGCAAAATAGTTCAATTTGCAAGAGGTAAATTAGAAGCTAATTATTCTCCTCATAAAAGAATTTACCATGGAGTTCCTCTACATCAACAATTTCTTGTGCATTTAAGATACAATTCAGTGTGCGAAAGTTTGAATTACACGTCACGTTTCAGAAACAGTTTTATTATGTCTGTTAAGTGAGATATCCCTGGTAAGCCCTTAGCAAATGCCCAGTTGATATGTGCTCAAAAAATGTTGCCCAGATTCATTATTATGCTAAATGGGGTCATGTGCATATTATATTTGGTAATTTTAAAACAGTCACTTCTGAATCTTTTAGAGCTAAGGATCACAAATACGCGTAAGTATAAGAGTCATCTGGTACACATTAAAATGTGAAGCCGCCCTCCAAAACATCAGATTCTGTGGTTCTGCAGTGCAGCTAGCAATCTACATTACTAACAAATCCTCCCTGATGATGATTATGAACAGCCAGAGTTGGGTATCAATACAGGGTCTGTAACATGCAGATGACATCAAGTGCTATAACTGCTAAAAACCTCAATAACCTTTATAAGCTTTTGAGAGCTTAATGTGGCTTCTTAAGATAAATATCAAAAGGGGTGGTGTGCAGACTTGAATCAGCCGAATCACAACTGGCTATTTTGACTTTTGTTAGCGAAAAGGGTAGCTGAGGTTTCCCCTGACAATGAGGAGGAACCACCTGCAGAGAGAAGCAGACACACTCTGGGATCCACAAAGGGGTGGGCTAATTTGGGGAAATGGCAGTTGGCTATTTTTCCACTGACATCTCAGTGATCAAGGCCAGCAATACTGGAAGAAAACACGTAGTTTTTATTTCTGTCCCTAAGATTTTGGCTGCCCTATTGAATTTCGGCCCTTTTGTAAACCTGCCTCCACAATCCTCAGCCTGAAATAGAGGGTATGTCTCCACCCTTGACAGGGAAATGTCAGCAGGAAGGACAGAAAGGTCACCTTCCTATCCCCAACCCCTTGCTAATGAGACTCCTCATGAAGTTTCATTTAAAAAGTTGAAGGACATTCTCTTCAGAAGAGGAAGGTTTATTTCTTCTTCCCTTAACCGCTCTCTTCTTGTCCACTGGGCCACTAATCTTTTCCTGTGCTGTAAAGGGCTTAAGAGACAATGAACCCTGGGGTTGTGCTGCTGCTGACTGTTACTCAAGGGACAACCCCCTTTCCTTATCACCAAAACCCTTAGGTCACCTAAGAACAGAACTGGCTCTGGGTTTTTGTTTTTTTTTTTTTGTTTTTTTTTTTCTAAAAAGTCCATTTAGGGCTGTTGATAAAGGACAGATGATATTTTCATCTCAGCCTAGACACAGTCATGGAGCTATATAATTCCTTACCCTACCAAGCTATGCATTTGTAACTTGAAGATAAAAGTTAATGGAGATGGGGTGGTTGATTTTGTTTTCAAATTCAGTGCAGTTTGGAAATGTAAGTTAATCTCAAAGCACACTAAAGAATAAATCAGAGTAAATTCTGTTATTTGACATTCTGTTTACCAAAAACTACCTTTAAATGGCATTTCCACATAGCAAAGTGTGATGACGAATGAGGATGAGTGTGAAGGCACCAAAACATCCTGAAAGGCCTTGTAAATCTGTTCCCCAGAATTAAATTATGATCTCATTTCAAAGTTAAATATATTTTATTATAGTCAGTTCATTGGAATGCAACTAGCTGAGTATGGTAAATATAATAACCATAAAATGGCATGTTTAATCAGAACATCACATTCCCCAGATGACAGGTCATCACTTATGTGGATCCCCTACCAATACATTTCAACATATGTCTATGAGTTTGTGCATGCACATACATACATTAGGTTTCAACTAAAGTAACATGAAGGTTTCCCCTGGCAATGGAGAATTTTCTAGGTGGTTCCTAGGGAAATAGTTTACTTCTATTTACAACAAATATGGTATCAATGTGTTAACATTTTTAAGGGTTTGGACCTATTTCCCATTTACAATTTCGAATTGAAGAAATTTCCCCTAGATTCAGCTCTTTTACTTACCAATCCATCTTTGTCATATGGTGAATCAAAGTTATCCAGAAATTTCCTAAATACTTGTTCCTCACTCCATTCCCCATTCTGATACTTTGGGTGGTGTTTTGCATTATATACTTCACGAAGATCTTCGATTGTTATAACACCATCTCCAGTCTTGTCTAACTTTCTAAAAGCTTGCATGATTACCTCTTTTCTGGCTCTGGACATTGGAGGCTACAAAAACAGAAGAATACATACAGAGACATACATAAGCAAATGAGCTTTTTTGGTATCCTATGTGATAAAATATCTCATTCCCCTGAATGATGTGAAATAATATTTGTGTGCTATTATGTAATAGGCACTACGATTGCTCCAAAAAGTTCCTAAGTCTGTTCACAGTCTTCTGCTCATCCCCCTCCCCACAGTGTGCTAACAACTGGTAAAAACAAAACCTCAAGGTAGCCAATCCAAACCACATGAAAGCCAAACTCAGCAGATACACTGATTAATGGGGCCACTTACTCTTAATGTGAGAAGAAATTCATTGAAGTCTATTGTTCCATTTCCATCTTTATCAAACCTCCGGAAAAGCTCTTCCACCTCTTCTTTTTCCATGACTACAGCATAATCATTTAACCCTTTCATAAATTCTTTAAAATCAAGGGTTCGATTATTATCATCATCCATAATTCTAAACACTCTGAAGAAAATACACACAAAAACTCAGAAGAAATGTACAAATAACAGGTGTAAGTGTAAAGATTAAAAAAAAATCCACACTCAAGGTTTTGTTAAATTAAAATACAAAAGTCTTAAATTCTTCTCTGCACCCTCCCTTCCAAAACTGGAGAGCCTCTTCCCACCACACACACACACATACACAAAGTATAATTCTAATTACATGACATTCTGCAAAGGACAAAACTGTGGAGACAGTAAAAAGATGAAAGGTAAAGGGAAGAGTTGAATTGGTGAAACATGGGATTTTTAGGTCAATGAAACTATCCTTTATAATACTATGATGGTGGATACATGACATTATGCATTTGCTAAAACCCATAGCACTTTACAGAACAAGGTGTAAACCTTAATGCATATGAATTTTAAAAAAATGATTTAGGAAGTCAGAAAATCACAGGAAGGAATGCAAACTGTGACAAGAGAATCTCACTGTATTATGAAAGAATGAAACATCCCCAAAAGGGGTAAAGGGATAAGAGAGAAAGTACTTTGAGTACTTTGAAAATGAGTAGAGTCTGTAAGAACACAGGAACTGCACACAATTACTGTACTCTAGCTGATAAAGTTGTTTCCCACAGGGATACAGGTTAACAATTCTGATACTGATGTACATGTATACTGAAGTCAAACCATCAAGTAAATGGATAACAAAGATGGAAGCCAGGTTTCTCAAAGTGGGAGTGAGAATTTACAGATAAGATAGGAAAAGAGGCATGGATTAGAGTTGGAGACATCAGTGTGAACTCATATTTAGCTTAATATAGACATAAATCAGAGATTTTGGTTTATGTCTATATTAAGAACTTATTTATGTAACCAAACACCACCTGTTCCCCAAAAACCTATGGAAATTTAAAAAAAAAAGTACGTTGTGCTTCCTAAAAAAATAATATATATATATATATATAGACATAAATCATTACATATGAAAATATTTAGGCCTGGTGCAGTGGCTCAGGCCTATAATCCTAGCACTTTGGGAGGCCAAGGCAGGTAGAGTGCCTGAGCTCAGGCGTTCAAGGCCAGCCTGGGCAACACGGTGAAACTCCGTCTCTACTAAAATACAAAAATCAGCCAGGCATGGCGGTGTGCTCCTGTAATCCCAGCTACTCAGGGGGCTGAGGCAGGAGAATCGCTAGAACCTGGGAGGCAGAGGTTGCAGTGAGCCGAGATCACACCACTGCACTCCAGCCTGGGTGACAGAGCAAGACTCTGTCTTTTAAAAATAAATAAATAATGTTTATACACAGATTACTATACACACACATATTTCCTTGTTTTATCAGCCAAGAAGATCTAGAAATAATAATGCTCCAGTAACAATAAGCACGTGTAGAGCCTAGGGCATGAATATACCAAATGGGACATTTTGTAGTACCAGAAAGTAAAGAAGTGCTAAAAAGCAAACAACACAGTGATGGGGATACGTCAGGGATATAGGAGCCAACTTAAAGAGCTCTCAGGATCAAAGCTGGGACAATTAAACCAATAAAACAATGTTGGATTATAACCCAAAATATAAAAAAGAAATCCCTACATCTGTATTGGTTTAAATAAATGATAGAGTAAATGTGAGGAAAATGACAAATTTCTCTTGCAGAAAAATTCCAAATAAGTTATGGATATACTCTGCCCTCAAGGAGGGAACACATACTCCCCACTCTCTAAGTGTGGGCTCTACAAACAGGTTTCCTTCCAAAAAGTACAATATGGAACAGGGAAAAGGGAAGCAACTTTACAGTGGAGAAGTCTGACAAATACTACCTCAATCAGGTGATCAGTGTCAACATCAACAGTAATAAATCATGTTAATCATACATATCTTTGATACAATGTGATAAAAATGGTGCTTTACATCTGTGGTCCCTAAAAACAATAAGCCCAGTTTAGTCATGAAGAAAAAAAAAACAGAGAAATTCCAATAGGTGGGCATCCTACAAAATACTTGACCTGTCACGTTCATCGAAAACCAGGAAAGTCTGAGAAACTGTCATAACCAACAGGATCCTAAGGAAACATGACAAGTAAATGTAAAGCAGAGTTCTGGATGAGATCCTGAAACAGAAAGGGACACTAGGTAAAAACTAACGAAGTATGAATAAATTATGGGCCTTACGTAATAATAATGTGCTGACATTGGTTTTTAAAGTAGTCTATTTAAAAAGATAAAAATGTAACTTTTTATAAGCTTTCATCTTTGCTAATAGACTCAAAGGACCCAAAGTTTCCCCATTCCCCATTAAAGGAAAGCAGAAAATAAATAAATAATGTTTATACGCAGATTACTATACACACACATATTTCCTTGTTTTATCAGCTGAGAAGACCTAGAAATAATAATGCTCCAGTAACAATAAGCATTATTGTTTATTGAAAATCCTATGGTACCTATTTTTCTTGATAATGTCTCCAGAACTTAGCAAAAAATGTACAGATAGCTTCTAGTTTTTTAAACATACATCCATTGACTGCCCAAAACGTAGACATTGTGCTAGCTACAAGTAGCCTCCACTTGGAAACATGCCACATTATCTCTAACTATGTCTGATCACCTCCAAACATGTGGTACCCATCCCTTTTCCTATGAAAGAATGAATATATTTTCTAACTGTGTTTAATTATGATGCTTGGGATCCTTCTAGTCTTCTATCAATCTCAGCACACCCCACTGTGACCTCACTCTTTGCTAACAGTCCCTCTTCCTCCATCATTTCCTACTACCCTCAGCACAGCCCTGAGAATTTCCATTTTGCTGGTAATCTACCATGTAGAAAGAGTTCTTAATTAGGATTCAGAAAATCTGGGCTTGAGTTTCAGTTTTACCGCTAAAATTAGCTTAATTTCCAATGTGACCTGGGTACCTCCGTAGGTTTCAGTTTTCTGTAAAGGACTAGACTGGTTGATCTTAAGTTCCTTATTAATTCTCAAATAATGTATAATTATCAAGTCACAATTTGTGCTTTCCTCTACCTTAGCTATGTGTAAAAATGACAAATTCTTACTTCTTTGTATTTCATGTTTCATTTGAAAAACAAGAAAGAACACTTTGAATAAGGGAATTACATAGACTAGAACATAGGTCCCACGAGGGCAGAGATCATGATCATTTTGTTTATTAATATATGTTTACTGTGTAGTGGTCTCAATCAATATTTATTGGCTGGATGAATGAATGAATTAATTAATTAATGAACAGACAGCAATGCTACAGAAAGTGAACTTATCTGTTTCCTTGTAAAACATAAATAAATCTGAAATTAATTATGTATTATTAAACCACCATGTGTTATTCAATAAAATTCACTGCTTAGGAATTTATAATGCACCAAACTTTGCACTGAGCCCTGTAAAGAGGAATAAAAAGGCGAGCGAGATGCAGTCTCTTTTCTTAAGAAGATATTGAAAGAGAGACACTAAAAAGGATAATTAGTGGTTTTAAGTGGGGCAATAATTAATAGCCTACCAACCAAAAAAGCCCAAAACCAGATGGATTCACAGCCTAATTCTACCAGAGGTACAAAGAGGAGCTGGTACCATTCCTTCTGAAACTACTCTAAACAACAGAAAAAGAGGGACTCCTCCCTAACTCATTTTATGAGGCCAGCATCATCCTGATACAAAAACCTGGCAGAGACACAACAAAAAAAGAAAATTTCAGGCCAATATCCCTGATGAACATCGATGCAAAAATCCTCAATAAAATACTGGCAAACCGAATCCAGCAGCACATCAAAAAGCTTTTCCACCACGATCAAGTCGTCTTCATCCCTGGGATGCAAGGCTGGTTCAACATACACAAATCAATGTAATCCATCACATAAACAGAACCAATGACAAAAACCACATAATTATCTCAATAGATGCAGAAAAGGCCTTCGATAAAATTCAACACCCCTTCATGCTAAAAACTCTCAATAAACTAGGTATTGATGGAACGTATATCAAAATAGTAAGAGCTATTTATGACAAGTGAACAGCCAATATCACACTGAATGGGCAAAAGCTGGAAGCATTCCCTTTGAAAACCAGCACAAGACAAGGATGCCCTCTCTCACCACTCCTATGCAATATAGAATTGGAAGTTCTGGCCAGGGCAATCAGGCAAGAGAAAGAAATAAAGGGTGTTCAAATAGGAAGAAAGGAAGTCAAATTGTCTCTGTTTACGGATGACATGATTGTATATTTAGAGAACCCCATCATCTCAGCCCAAAATCTCCTTAAGCTGATAAGCAACTTCAGCAAAGTCTCAGGATACAAAATACAAAAGGTCTCAGGATACAAAATCAATGTGCAAAAATCACAAGCATTCCTATACACTCATAATAGCCAAATTATGAGTGAATCTCCATTCACAATTGCTACGAAGAGAATAAAATACCTAGGAATACAACTTACAAGGGATGTGAGGACCTCTTCAAGGACAGCTACAAACCACTGCTCAGTGAAATAAAAGAGGACACAAAAAAATGGAAGAACATTCCATGCTCATGGATAGGAAGAATCAATATTGTGAAAATGGCCATACTGCCCTAAGTAATTTATAGATTCAATGCTATCCCCACCAAGCCACCATTGACTTTCTTCACAGAATTAGAAAAAAACTACTTTAAATTTCATATGGAACCAAAAAAGAGCCTGTATACCCAAGACAATCCCAAGCAAGAAGAACAAAGCTGGAGGCATCATGCCACCTGACTTCAAACTATACTACAAGGCTACAGTAACCAAAACAGCATGGCACTGATGCCAAAATAGATATATAGACCAATGGAACAGAACAGAGGCCTCAGAGATAATGCCACACATCTACAACCATCTGATCTTTGACAAACCTGACAAAAACAAGCAATGGGGAAAGGATTCCCTATTTAATAAACGGTGTTGGGAAAATCGGCTAGCCATATGCAGAAAACTGAAACTGTACCCCTTCCTTACACCTTATACAAAAATTAACTCGAGATGGATTAAAGACTTAAATGTAAGACCAAAAACCATAAAAACCCTAGAAGAAAACCTAGACAATACCATTCAGGACATAGGCATAGGCAAAAACTTTATAAGTAAAACACCAAAAGCAATGACAACAAAAGTCAAAATTGCCAAATGGGATCTAATTAAACTAAAGAGCTTTTGCACAGCTGAAGAAACTGTCATCAGAGTGAACAGGCAACACACAGAATGGGAGAAAATGTTTGCAATCTATCCACCTGACAAAGGGTTAATATCCAGAATCTACAAAGACAAACAAATTTACAAGAAAAAAACAACAAAAAAAAAACGATGAAAAAGTGGGCAAAGGATATGAACAGACACTTCTCAAAAGAAGACATTTATGCAGCCAAGAAACATGTAAAAAAAAAAAAAAGCTCATCATCACTGGTCGTTAGAGAAATGCAAATCACGTTAGTTAGAATGGCGATCATCAAAAAGTCAGGAAACAGCAGATGCTGGAGAGGAATGCTTTTACACTGTTGGTGGAAGTGTGAATTAGTTCAACCGTTGTGGAAGACAGTGTGGCAATTCCTCAAGGATGGCGAACCACAAATACCATTTGACCTAGCAATCCCATTACTGGGTATATACCCAAAGGATTATAAATCTTTCTGCTGTAAAGACACATGCACACATATGTTTATTGCAGCTCTATTTACAACAACAAAGACTTGGAACCAACCCAAATGCCCATCAATGATAGACTGGATAGAGAAAATGTGGCACAGATACACCATGGAATATCAGGCTGCCATAAAAAAAGGATGAGTTCAAGTCCTTTGCAGGGACATGGGTGAAGCTAGAAACCATCATTCTCAGCAAAGTAACACAGGAACAGAAAACCAAACATCGCATGATCTCGCTCATAAGTGGGAGTTGAACAATGAGATCACATGCACACAAGGAGGGGAACATCACACACCGGAACATGAACATCAGGGGGTGGGGGGCTAGCGGAGGGATAGCATTAGGAGAAATACCTAATGTAGATGGCAGGTTGATGGGTGCAGCAAACCACCATGGCACAAGTATACCTATGTAACAAACCTGCACGTTCTGCCCATGTATCCCAGCACTTAAAGAATATTTTTTAAAAGATGGAAAGTTGGAGTAATCAGAATCTAAAGACTTTTAAATGTCCTTAAATGCTAAAAATTTGAACTTTATTAGCAAGTCGTTTTTAAAGTCGTTAAACAGTTGACTTGAAGTGACATTATCAAAATAATGAGAACTTTAGCAATAAGAGAACTAAGAGAACTCTAGCAATAGTGGGTTGAATGAATTGAAGGACTGAAAACTTAGAAGCAAAGGAACCAGTAAGAATACTATCATAAGAGTCCAGTGAAAAAATGTTGAGTGTCTACACTTGAGCAATTGGAATGAAAATAAGAAAAAGAAAGCTTTCAAGATATTATAGAAATAAAGGAGTCAATATGGTGGGCTAATGAAGATAATTCTAAAGTTTTCAACCCAAGGACCTGGAAGAGTAGTAATACTGTTAAAACAGTAGGGGCTGCAGAAGAAGCTCTATTTGAAACCAAAAAAAAAAAAAAAAGACTTTTGTTTTGTTTGGATTGGATACTAAGGCAACTACGTAGAGATAGTCACTGGTTAGTTGGTTAGTTAGCTAGTATCTTTCCTGATTAAAAGAAAAAAATATATATATATATATAAAAATTGTGAAATTAGTTTGGATCTCAGGAATGGATATCATTCCAAGAATGTGGCAAGGGGCCAGGGTAGAGATGTGCTAACTCAGGAGTAGCCAAGGTGTCTGATAAATTAAGGATACCAGCAAAAGAATGCTGAGAATTTAGATACTAGAGAAGTATCTACACTTACAAGCCAATTGGAAATGACTAAGAAAGAACGTATACTGTTGAAAACCACAAGAATTTCCTGTCAAAAAATGAAGGTGCCAAGTTTATAAATAATAGAGTCATCTTGATCTTGGTCAGGATAAAGACTCAGGGTGGAAAGATGGTGCCAGGAGCCAATGCTTCACAGAATGCTAAATGTTGTGCAGGTGGGAAGATGGCAGAGCCTAACCTGAAGAGATGCCC
The DNA here is from genome assembly GCF_009828535.3 of Hylobates moloch. Taxonomy (NCBI): domain Eukaryota; kingdom Metazoa; phylum Chordata; class Mammalia; order Primates; family Hylobatidae; genus Hylobates; species Hylobates moloch. The sequence goes on from NW_026652292.1 coordinate 32,378,584, forward strand.
TTCTAAGACAGGATTTACAGGAAAGAAATAAATGAACAAAGGGGTGGACATGACCTGGGATTTGGAGTTAGACTGAAGGAGAGCGTTTAGTCTTCAACTGACCCTAAGGTAGGAGTGGAGGAGAAGGGGCACCTTCCACTTGAGTTAGGAGGTGCTTAGAGAAGGCCAAGGCCAGTAAGGGAGGCAGATGGCACATTCTACAAAAGGCCTAGGATGGAATGGTGTCTGTCGAATGTAGACTGGTTCCCAGTGGAAAGGCTGGTAGAGACGCAGTTTGCAGTGGGTATGGAGTGAAGACAGCACAGGCAGCAGGAGGGATTCCACTGAGTGAACCAGAGAGTGGAAGAGAGGATTCCTCAAGGGTTTGCACTAAGGACAATGATGTGGACCCATGATGAATGGTGTAGAGGTTGAAGTGACACAATATTGAGGGCATGGGGGCTGGTCTTCCCATTGGACTGGGGCAGCCTGGCCACCAGAGTCCATATCCCCACTGCCTGGCCTTCTGACAGAGCTGGGCTTAGTCTGAGACTTGGGACCATTCAGAGTTGTCTCCCAGGCACTCAGTACCTTGCTGGAAGTAAAGCCTTCCGCATCGTCTGGGTGCAAGGCTAGATTTCCCTCCCATTGGCACCCTGTACTTCTCTAATATACAAGTTCTCACATCACTGAGATACCATTTAGATCACTCATATTCTCCACAGTCTTTGTCCTTCATGGGGGCTTAAGAAGCCTTTTTCACCCATGGGTCCCTGAGACGTGTCCAATGCCTGGCCCATGGCAGCCTCTTGATGGAGTTTCTTATAATGCACAGAACCTGCCCTCAGGAGGCTCACAATCTCCTTTCCCCTTGGGTTTCTCAGTCCTTAAAACTATTCACACTCAGAGGACAGAGGGTGGGAGAACAGGAGCTACCCAGCTGACAGAACCCCATTGGCAGTGAGCTATCAGTTATCTGACAAGCAATACCAGTGTCCCTCGAAGTGACGGAGAAATGATTGCCTGAGAGCAAAACTCCAAATTCTGCAATTAGGGCTAACTGGCTGTTCCTTCCTCTCTCTTCCACCCTGGCCTTCATTATCACAGCCGCAGAGAGAGTCCCTCTCATTGTCCTGGTAGGCATCTCCATGCCACAGCACATGCCGCTTCTCCCTTTAACTCATATTTTCCCCGAGCTGCACTGTCTTGTAGCAGATATGAATCTTGCTGAATCTGGGACTAAGATCACAAAACTGTCACAAGGGACCTCACAGATCAACTCTTCTAAACCCTACATTTTGCAAATAAGGAACTGAGGCCCTAGGAGGAAATGAGTTGCCCAAGACCACGTGGCCAACATTAGCCTCACCTGGCCAAGTCGTTCCTTCCCACTCCATTCCCTGCCACCTGTAGCTGGGTCCTACCTGCCAAGTCCTTTGATCCCAGCAGAGCCCCTGGCCAGGCACTGCAGTCGGAGTCTTTCAATGGGGTCGGTGGCCATGGTGAGCTTTTTCTTGGCCTGGATCGCCATCTCTCGGTCATGGCGCGCTGTCCCTGCCATCTGAGGGGAAGACATAGCATGCTAGCAGAGTCCAGGCTTCGCTGCTGCCTCAGGCTGGGCAGAGTGACAGCAGCCTCACCGAGAAGGAAATTTACAGCCTTCTCTGTCAGGAAACATCTCAGAATTTCCCATTTTTCTCTATGCCAACTGTCTGCGTGGCATATTTATAACTTACTTACCTAGTCCTGAGGGCATCTGGTTTCTCCAGCCTAGACAATAATCTTAAATATATCACCATTTCCCAAGATGCTTTGATCTTTCTGAAGCCCTCTTCCATCCATAAAAGAAGTCCAATTTCTCTATACTCTCTTTTTTTGAGCCAACCTTATATGCCGTATTATTTTATGTAGAATTTTCCATATTCCCTTCACCCTCACATTTAATGTTCCCCTCTTTGGTCTAAACATTGATTTTGTTGCTTCTGTCTTGAATGAGATTTTCAGCACTTGATCTTTAATGATTCTTACCTGTAGTGGGTATGATCTCCTTGATTCACAGGTTAGTGCCCACTAACACCTAACGAGGTTCTTAGGATGGGTGCAGTGAAGTTCTGTCTCCTGAGTGGTCCCCAAGGGACGTACAAACTCCTGTAGCCACACTTGAGCTCTCAAAGCTTGCACAACAGTGGGAAGAGCACTTGGCTGGGAGCCTGGAGACCTGGGTTATAGTCCTGACTCTTCAATCCCCACCCCTCAACTCCCCCTACCCCTCACCCCCATCTGCCTGGTAACCTGCCTGTGAGTGAATCTCACAGCCTGTGTTTCCTCCTTTGTTAAATGGGAGGATTGGATAAGATGGTCTTTAAATTCCATCCCAGCTTCAAAGAACACTAATTCTCATGAGTCCACATATTCAGTAAATTGGGGACTCTAGAAGTTACTGGTGAGTCGTGAATGAAAAGAATGAGAGGCAAGAGGCTTGAAGGATGTGCAAAGGACAGCATGCAATGTGCAGAAGAAAAAACGGTATTAGAATATGGTTCCACCCTGGCTTCAAGGCTCCCTCCCCAGTCAAATTCTGGCACTTCCCCTAAGTGCTACATTAGGACTGAATTATTTTCATCAAAGACAGCAACCTGCAGATTCACAACCTCGTCTATGCCAAGACAGTTATTCTCCTACACACCCTGAAAGGTCTCCCATACAGAGTACTCCTTATTTGACTTTTGGGAAAGGGAATCTCATCAAGCCAATAACTGAGGCCAGAATAGATAACTCAGGGATGCACACACTTAACATAGCCACTTTCTTGCAGCCTCCACTGAGCCAAGGTACAGGATCCCTCCTTCTTGCCCTGTATTCAGATTTGCAGTATGTGGGTGAAGGTGGGAGCAATTCCTTTCAGTTCTCTTGAACCTCGGGTCAAGAAGGAGACCTGTCTCGGTCCCAGCTCTTTACTCCACATTAGGAAAATCTTGCTTTGTCTAAAGCTACACAGTCTTCCTCTGCTTCCTCTGGCACCTAAGCAGAGGTTCCCTGGAACTCCGGAGGGTGGCACACCCTGCTCTTAGAGACTTCCATCTCTGTTCTTGCCAGGCACACACAAGGAGCATGCTCCAATTCTCATCCAACAGGGATACCTGCAGCCAAGACTGTGCCCTTCTTGGCAGCTTTAGCTTTCTAACTGGCCTTTGCTTATTACTATTTTGTCACCTGACCTCAAGCTGACAATTCCCAGAGCTCATTCCCAGCTTCGGCACTAACTCTCCCCTCATTGACAGCCAGAATCCTGAGTCATGGACAAGACCACCAATTCACTCATCTAGCCATCTCCTGCTGCCTTACTCATCCTTGCCTGAGCCGTTCTCTTGCCCTGACCATATTCTGCTAGTGGCATGTGCCCCATCCCCACCCCAACCCCTCTGGAAGCAGGAACTGGTGTTGACGACATGCCCTTCTCATTCTCTAAACCCACCTCAGAGTCTTGATCCTTCCCAGGACCACCATCGTCTTTCCTGACCCTCGACCTTGCTTCATGATACTGGCCCAATGGCTGTCCCCAGCCACTCACCTCCCATTCTCATTTCCCATGACATCTTCCCTACCTTCTCCACCTCATTCATTGTGCTCTGGTTTTTCCCTGCCATCCATGACAGTAAGTGAGGATGAAAAGAAACAGAGACTAAAAACCAGTCATGGAGAGAAAGTGAGATCTGGCTCCTGGATTTGGGACAGATCCCCAGTGGGACCCTCTTTGCACACCTTCGGAATAATATTAAAGCCATCAGTGGTGCCCCCACTAGGTAGTCAGCATGTGTCCAGTTCCCACAAAAACCCCATGAGCTGAACTGAAAACAGGAACTCAAACAAATGCACATACACCCACGTTTATGGAAGCATTATTCACAACAGCCAAAAGGTAGAAACAAACCAAACGTCCATTCATGGATAAATGGATAAACAAATTGTGGTATAGCCATACAATGGAACATTCTTCAGCCATAAAAAGGAACACAGTACTGACAGATGCCACAATGTGGACAAACCTTGGCCATGCTATGCTAAGTACACGAAGCCAGACGCAAAATGTCACACATTGTACGATCTCATTTATGTGAAATATTCAGAATAGGCAAATTCATAGAGACAGAAAGCAAATTAGTGGTTGCAAGGGGCTGGGGTGGGAGGGCCAGTGAGGAGTGACTGCTTAATGAGTGTGAAGTTTCCTTCGGGCATAATAAAAATGTTTTGGAACTTGATATAGACTATGGTTTATCAACATTGTGAATGTAAGATACACTTTAAAATTGCTAATTTATGTTATGTGTATTCATCTCAATAAAATAAAACCCATGCCCAGATGTTACTAGCAAGATTTAGTCATTCCACAATTATACATACTTCAAAACATCATGTTATACAAGGTAAATATATACAACTTTATCTGTCAGTTTAAAAAATAAATTTTAAAGTGTGCTGGGCATGCAGTCATCTTGGTAAATTAGTGAAAGTTAAAAAAGAAAAAAAGCCCATGAGCTAGTTACTACTATTATTGGTATTTCACAGATAAAGAAATTAGGATGCAGAGAAATCAGGTAACCTGCCCAAGTCACACGGAAACGTGGCTCACAGTAATCCATACGCTGTTAGAACTGTATGACCCTTGAAGATCCTCTAGCACAACCTCATTTTGCAAACTTGGAAACTAAGGCTTGGGTTGGCAAAGTGACTTGCTCAAAAGTCCTGGCCAAGACCAAAACAGAGGGCTTCTGATTCCCAAGCAAGGCTCTTTCTGCTTCATCATGTTTGTGGTTTGTGAAATAATATATAAGAATCTCAAAGCACAGTTTGATGGTGCTTTCTCATAGGAAAGTGGCATCGAGTCCAGGAAGGCAAGAAACAGCCAGCCCAGTACCCCAGGCTGTCCCACCTCTTGAGGTTGACCCCACCCAGCGATGACGTGGGCAGTTTATTTCTAGAGTCTAAGTTAATAAATTCAAGGGGAAAAAAAGTCCATTCTCTCCTGCTAGCCTACCATGAAACTTGAAATGCCCATAGTAAGCATCCTTTTTAATCATTGAATCACCCAGTTCACCAACCACCAGCTAAGTGTATTGTGTACTTTTTTCAAGGCACTATGCTGGAATAGAGTGTGGGAAAGTGAGGAATTCCTCAGAGGAGCAAGCCCTTAATAGCCTAGAGTCTTCATTAGTTTGAATCGTGATCTCCTGTATTTAAGCGGAACGGAAAACATAAAGTTTATTAAGCACCTGGGCTTTTTTTTTTTTTGAGACGGAGTCTCGCTCTGTCGCCCAGGCTGGAGTGCAGTGGCGCAATCTCGGCTCACTGCGAGCTCCGCCTCCCAGGTTCATGCCATTCTCCTGCCTCAGCCTCTCCGAGTAGCTGAGACTACAGGCGCCCGCCACCACGCCCGGCTAAGTTTTTTGTATTTTTAGTAGAGACGGGGTTTCACCGTAGTCTCGATCTCCTGACCTCGTGATCCGCCCGCCTCGGCCTCCCAAAGTGCTGGGATTACAAGCGTGAGCCACTGCGCCCGGCGCACCGGGGCTTTTAAGGAAGGCAGGATTGCACAGGATCTCAAGTGAAGAAGGGAGATGCTCAGCTTTGAAGTTTCAATAAAGGCGCCAGGCACCAGGGCAAGAGTCGGTCCCCAAACATATGTCACCGACTTCACAGCAGTGCACAAAGTGTCTCTGCCTGCAGAAGACTCTGTCTGAACCTTAAAGATCCGGCGTGGTGACAACGGAGCGCATCCCTGTGCAAGGCGGAGAAGAGGCTGCGCTCCCGATGCACTTGGCCGCAGCGCCACCACGTGTTCTCAGGCGTCTGCACATTCCCCCGGCCAGGCGTGCGGTTCAGTCTCTGCCTTCCACACAGGTCTGCTAAGAGCTCAGGAAGCGCCACGCACTGTGCTAGGGGTAGGATGAAGCGGGCCCAAGACAACGCTTACAGCCTGGGGGCTGAGTGGGGGATGCAATCACAAGAGGACGGGAGGCTTACTTGGCCTGGGAGTGGGGCTTCCTGAGGACCTCTCAGAGGAGGTGATGTCTGAACTTTCATCCTAATGGAAGGTGGTAGTTATCGAGGCTGGGGACGTGGGGATAGAAGGATATTTTAGATATTTTACTTAGACCCAGGTGAGAGAGAAAACAATATAATTAGGAAAGCACAAGTATTTCAGTATGGCTGGAGAACAGAGGTATGGGTGGCAGGGGGAGATGAACAGTAGTGGAGATTCGGAGGAAGTAGGGAAAGGGGAATTTTGGGTAAAGATGAAACTGACCAGGCGGGCAGCCATCAGATCCCCAAGAGCCTGGGGTGCCAGGGTGGGATTTGGATTTTGTCCTGAGAGCAACAGGAGACCATAAAGTCTTCTTAAAAAGGAAAAAAGTCTTCTTAAAAAAGGAAAAAATTTTCTTAATAAGTCTTCTTAAAAAGGGAAAAAGTCTTCTTAAAAAACAGGAGACCACAAAGTCTTCTGGCTGGGCGCGGTGGCTTACGCCTGTAATCCTAGCACTTTGGGAGGTAGAGACGGGCGGATCACCTGAGGTCAGTAGTTCAAGACCAGCCTGGCCAACATGGTGAAACTCCGTCTCTACCAATACACAAAAATTAGCCGGGCATGATGGCGGTTGCCTGTAATCCCAGCTACTCAGGAGGCTGAGACAGGAGAATCGCTTGAACTCAGGAGAAGGTGGTTGCAGTGAGCCAAGATCGAGCCACTGCACTCCAGCCTGGGCGGCTGAGCAAGACTCCGTCTAAAAAAAAAAAAAAAGGGGAAAGGCCATTTGCATTGTAAAGTCAGAAGAATGAATGGATAGGAAGGCGGGACAGGCTAGCCAGTGGGAGACTGTTGTTTCCAGCTATGCTGCCTGGACCGTGTGGACAGAGAGAGAGGAAGAGATACAAGATGGCCAGTGGCAGAACGTGCAGTTTGAGGGAGAGGGCGGACTCGGGGCTGGCATCCAGAGCTGTTGCTTGCGCTCTCCACCCCCACCCTCCAGTGGCTGACGGCAAGGGAGGATATTCACAGAAGCCTGGAGATTTGGGGCAGAGGCAGAGTGTAGCCACGGTAGCAATGGTCCCATTAAGGCTGTCTCATTCCACTGTCCTCCTGGTGCATAACCAACTGCCACGCCAAACTCTGTCTGCCTGGATTTTGCGAATTATTGTAGGAAGGATGTGGAAAGCTGTAAATGCACGGGGTCTGTATCTTCATGGTTCCCTCTGTAAGGTTCAGAGACAGATTTAAGTGGACCCTTGGAAGAGGGAACTGCTCTAGCCCTAGCCTGCATCTATTGACTTGTCTTTGGTGCCCCCTGGTGGCAGTAAGCTGAATTACATCTCTCTTCCTTTGTTCCTCTCCATCTGCAGCCAACTACTGCAAACACAGAAGGGGATCTTATTGCTAAAGAGGCAACCCTAGAGATCGTTGATCCAGACACTATAAGGCACCAAGGCTTTTCCATCCTCTTTGTTGCAAAATCCAATGGAAACTTCTCACCTCACCCTCAAGAAACCCTCCCTCCTTTGACCTCTCTGACAGTACATTCCTGGTTTTCCTTTTTCAGGGAAAAGACCGTTCCTTGAAAGAGAACTGAAGCAGGTTTAGTCAGCTCGGATGAACTTTAGAGAAGAGCAGGGTTAACCTGTGTTAAAGTGGAGAGGGAAGGACAGAATTAGGTAAATAGAAAGGGACAGCAAATGTGGTGTAGAGGACAGAGGCGAGATGTGCTTGAGGAGGGGAAAGGAGGCTTCCCTACTGGCAGGGATGTGCAGTCGCGATGGCTGGACCAGATTTTGCCTGGACAGTCTTCCTTTGCACCCCACTGCTTGAGACAGCACGTACTGTGAGGAAGCTGTCCTGTTGAGGAAGTCCTGCAGGTCCAGCCTTGTGACAACAGCAGCCGTCTGCAGTCCAATTGGTCCGAGCGCCAGTCCCACCTCTTAATGCTGTTAAGCCCATTTTCCCCATAGCCAGACCACGTCATGATTTTTAACATTTTTTAGGCATTTCTGTAATTGTTAGATACCTGTGCCATTACGTTAGCTATTTTCAATAGCAAGGAACCTGGGGCTGCTATAATGGTTCCATGTGCTTTGAAAACATTCTACTATGGGGAGAGAAGAAAGGAGAAAGGCATAGAGTAGGCAGCTGTTGGTGAGGCTTGTAGGGCATCAAGCTAGTTCCGAGAAGGTGGAAAACATTTGCCTTCTTTTAAATTCTCATCCAAGACAAAACATTCCCTATTTCTGCTAGCTCAGGCTTGAACCTGAGCACTGAGACCAGTCCCCCATAGGGATGGGGAACTTGATGTGCCTTTGCTCTTTCTCTCTGTACTTGGAAACTGGGTATAAGATTGAAATTTTGATTAAGACTTGGTGGACCTTTCAATACTTGAAATGTCATCCAGGTATGAGAAGAGATATACAACAGACCATGTCTGAAGGCAATTAATGGAAAAAATTAAACCATCTGCACTGACTTTAGTCCATTCAATAAACTAGCTATTACTACATGGTAGATGGCAAAAACCCATAGTTCCTCAATAAGTTTCCCCCTGGAAAATGCCCTTCTGAAATAAATATTGCATTCCAGAGGTCTTAGTACATTTTGCTGCTAGAACAAAATACCATAGACTGGGTAATTTATAAACAAGAGAAATTTATTTCTCATTGTTTTGGAGGCTGGGAAGTTCAAGATCAAGGTATCAGCAGATTTGGTGCCTGGCAAGGACTATTCTCTCTGCCTTTAAGATGGTACCTTGAACTATGGATCCTCCAGAGGGGACAAATGCTGTGTCTTCACATGGCAGAAGAGTCAGAAGGGCGAAAATGGGATGAATAATTTGCAAAGTGACTTTTATAAACACCTTAATCTCATTCATGAGGGATGAGTCCTTGTGACCTAACCAACTCCTAAAGACCACACCACTTAATAATATTGTATTGGGGATTCAGTTTCAACATGCATTTCAAACATTCAAACTATAGCACTAGGTGTTGAGTATAGCCTAGCAGGTGGCTAGGAAGTAAATAAATAGTGATGTCCTCCCGAAGAGACTGAAATTGAAGACTCTGACAGTTTGAATACATGGCTTCTGCAGTACACAGAAACCTCAGATAAGAGCGTGTGTCAGTGTTGTTGACATTGTGAGAGTTACTTCACAGGACCCATTTGAGTCTGAATCAACTGAACATGCCCTTAGCACTACTAGCTATGCAAGGCACTGTGCTAACTCTTCAGGTGATAATTGTAGAGAAGTGCTTCTCAACTGGGTATAATCCCCCCACCCCCAGGAGACATTTGGTAATGCCTCCTGCGAGACATTTTTGGTTGTTGCAATGGAAGTAGGGTAGAGTGTTATTGGCATCTAATGGGTAGAGGCCAGGGATGCTGCTACACATCCTGCACAAGATACACAAGATGGCCCCGGCAACAAAGAATTACCAGTCAGAGATGTCCGCAGTACTGAAGTTGAGAAGCTCTGCTATAGAGAAAGACCTGGGACCACCGTGGGTGCTGTTGAAAAACAAAGATGCCCACAGCACTCACCAAGCACAGTAAATTAGACTTTCTTGGTGTAGATGCTGTGGCTGGGCGTTTTATTGTTTTTAGTTGGTTTTCATGTATCCCTAAGTTTGAGAACATAAGCTACAGGAAATAAAAGGTCACCCTCTAGTAAGAGGAGTAAGGCCTTATTATAACACAACACAGGGCAAGATAAAGGCATGAAGAGAAGAGGTAGTAATACAGTTGTAACTATGCTGGGGGCCAAGTCCATGGCTAAGGACTTTACATATATCCACACATTGCCTCGCGTGGTGGATTCTATCAAATACTACTGCCCTATTACAGGAAGTTAGCAGAGACCTGAAGAACCCAGGTCACTTGTCTGAGAATGCGCCACTAGGGAGTAGCAGAGCCAGGGCTGAAAACAGTTCCTTTTTTTTTTTTTTTTTTTTTACTGAAACAGAGTCTCACTCTGTTGCCCAAGCTGGAGTGCAGTGGTGCGTTCTCAGCTCACTGCAACCTCCGCCTCCCAGGTTCAAGTGATCCTCCTGCCTCAGCCTCCCGAGTAGCTGGGAGTACAGGCACCTGCCACCACGCCCAGCTGATTTTTGTATTTTTAGTAGAGATGGGGTTTCACCATGTTGGCCAGGCTGGTCTCGAACTCCTGACCTTGTGATCCACCCACCTTGGCCTCACAGTGCTGGGATTACAGGCATGAGCCACCGCGCCCAGCCTTGAAAACAGTTCTAAGTCACTGCATTCAACAGCTACACCATGATGTTGCTTAAAACCGATAAATTGCTTTGGGGACTCAGAGAAGGTCCATGAAATAAGAGATGCAGGAAAGGAAAAGCTTCAGGGAAAAGAATGCTTTGGAGTGCTGCTAGATTTCATACCAGCAGAGAGTGAGGACGGCAGTGCAGAGCAAATCCGGGCCACTCACAGTCCCTAAACATGACCCCTTCTCCCATCTTAGGTCCTTGCTTGGGTTTTCAAATCCTTAAGGCTCAGTGTAAATACCTTCTGGTTAAGATGAAAAATTTTACTTAGCCTCTTCCTCTTGCAGCAGCTATTTTTTTCTCTGTTTGTTTTAATTCAAATGATGTATGAGGGTTTTTAAGTCAAACTCAAAACTTTTGCACTGATTATCTTTTATACCATTTACTATTTTCCCACAATTTATTTTTTAAATTTTTTCTAAAATGTATGAATATATGAAACATCTGGTTTTTGTTTGGATTGCCAACTTCCGCATACCACATAAAGTATGATGGCATTTCATCTCTACTTAAGTGACATAGCATACTGTGGAAATAAGATGTCACTGAAGTCTGGCATCTTACCACATTTTCTCTGCATCAGAATACATTTTCTCGAAATGCTTAAAATGCATGTTGCAGCCGCTCTCAATAGGCAGGTTTGTGTAGAGCCCATTTATGCTAAATCACAGTCTTTACTTCTTTCTATTGATCTTTGAGATGTGAATTCAGTCCTTATTTTAATGTTTGTGATATGGTACATTTTAAAAATAATATTTTATAAATATCATTGTGATAAAGTGTTTACTTCATACATATTCATATTTCACTTTATTCACTGAACCAGGGTTGGGGCTAGGGCTAAGCAAGATAAAGGCACAATGTTTAAAGAGGAACACAGTCTCAGAATCATGCAAATGTCAACCATACACTTGCCCAAGCCTGAGAATGAGTGTCTCCTTAAATAGTGTACCCTAAACACCTACCTTGCCTCACTCTAGTCTTGGTTCTGCATTAATGCATGTTTATTGAACACCTATCATGTGCCATACAAGAGGAATGGATGAGACAGCCAAGGTTCCAACCCTTGGAAGTTTACATTCCTAGAAGTAGTTTTAACTTGATTAAATTTGAATTACCGCTAATTTTTTAGACACTGCCACCTGGTTGAGACAAAGTCATTCTATTTCTCTTTTTCTCTGCCCTATTCCACTTTCTACTGGGTAGGCACAGGAACCAGTTCTGGCCAAAGGGACCCAAAGGAAAGTGCTGAGAGCTCTGGAATATCTCTCTCATCTCTTTTGCCTTCCTCGTGCCTTGAGTGAGGATGTGGAGTCTGGAGCTATGCCAGCCTCTATGCAATCATGAGGGAAGGGCCAAGGGAATCACATCCATACCAGTTTAGAGCCCTGACATCACCGAGCTGCTGAACTAATGTTGGCAACTTCTTGACTTCACACTCCTGTCTTGAAAGAAACATAATCTCTTTGTATCATCTGTTTAATCTGTTGTTGGTCAGGTCTTCAGTCACTTCCAGTCAAAAATATTCCTAACTGATACAGACGGCAAAAAGCTTATTCCTGCAAGCTGACCCTAAATATTGACCTTTAGCTGGGTAAAATAACTAGCAATCCAGTGTGAGAAGAGACTCAACTACCCCTGAGACTCATGAGGAGAGAGAAAGTCACTATTATAACCTCTTCTGTCAGTAGAATTTTGCCTCTCCAGCACTTTTGACTATGAAAGAGAGCAAAATAAACAGCTTAGCATAATATTCAAGAACCCATGTAACTGACACCATGTGGTAAAAAAAAAAAAAAGAAAAACAAAAAACAAGGTTTAATGAAATACAGAGGCCCCAAGTTTGCAGGGTCCTTGTCATGATAAGCATCCACTGGGAATGTTAGGGGGCATGCACTCTCCTAATAGCTCTCTCCTTGCTGTCTTCTCCATCTTGCTTTTCCCTTTGCTGTGCCTTGAGTCTCTGGGGTTTTTACCAAGAAATAACTTACAATCTATTCTGAGTTAGGTCAACCTGCTCGATGCAACATCTTAACGAAACAGAGTAAGAAGCTACCTAAACTATGCAAAGGTAAGCAAAGAGTTAGCTGAATTGCAATATAGAGAAATAAATAAATAAAACCAAGACAAAAGAAAAGTAAACCTTTTGTTGGTTTCAGTGGTTATGCTCTTAAGACCAACAAGATAGCTTTCAAATATTCCATTTCTGCCATGAAGTCATGACCTCAGACACTTGTTTCAAACCCACTACAAGGACAAAGCCCAACTGGTACATCTTCTGTCACCCTTTTAGATGCAAGTAAAGACACAGCTCCAGCGGACATTTGCCCTTTTGCAGCCATTAGTCACCAAAATCACTTAGTAACTATCTTGCAGTCCCTTAGAATGAATGTTTCTTTTGGAGTCATTTGTCTATTTTAATGTTTATTTTATGGCCACTTAGAAATCTAGTCAATTATTTGTATCCTAGTTGTTCTTTTTTTTTTTTTTTTGAGATGGAGTCTCACTCTGTCACCCAGGCTGGAGTGCAGTGGCGCAATTTCAGCTCACTGCAAGCTCCGCCTCCCGGGTTCACACCATTCTCCTGGCTCAGCCTCTCCGAGTATCTGGGACTACAGGCGCCCGCCACCACGCCTGGCTACTTTTTTGTACTTTTTAGTAGAGGCGGGGTTTCACCGTGGTCTCGATCTCCTGACCTTGTGAGCCACCCGCCTCGGTCTCCCAAAGTGCTGGGATTACAAGCGTGAGCCACCGCGCCCGGCCCCTAGTTGTTCTTAACTGATACTTCCAGAAAACCAAAAAGTGTTAAGGGATAGAAATCCAATGTCATAGTGCCAACATCAGTGTAGATCAGTGTATCAGTTATGAATTGTGTCCAGCGACTCATAAAAGAAATAGGTCATATCTCTGAAAATGATAGAGATTTACTTTACTCTCACGTAAAAGAAGACTGGAAGTGCTTCAAGCAGTCATCAGTGTTTCCAGACTGTACTATCTTTCTACCCTAGCATAGTTTTTACACTCAAAGTTGCCTAAAGGTACATAATATTCCTACATAATAGCCATAGCAGCTCCAGCCATTACCTCCACACTCCAAGCAAAAGAAAAGAAAAAGGGCAAAAGGCAAGAAGGATGCTCTTTCCAGTGAAATCAGCCCTTTCTGAAGTGGTTCCCAGAAGATTCACCCAATGCCTTCTACGTAAATCTCATCAGCCCCTCCAAAGGAGTCTGAGAAACCTGATTTTTGGCTGAATAATTTGCCACCCCTAAGGTTCTGTTTATAAAAAAGAAGGCAGTGGCTATTGAGTAGGCAACTTACAGTTTCTGCCTCAGTTGGCAGAAGAAATATTCTTATGCCAAAAAGTAAGAGTGTGGGCATGTCTGGATCAGCTTATTTCACAAAACCATGTGGAGCATGAAGCTTTCTAAACATGTGGAGCAACCGGATCACTCCGATGCAGAAGACTAAGGAAAGCCCTAAGGGCAGACGTCAACACATTGATGATTTTTCCCTTTTCACCTCTGTTCACCCAAAGCAAATAAGGCTCACTTTTCCACGGGCAGTTATGAAGGATGCCCTCAGTGCAGGCAAACATAACCTAAAATAATCTAGGCCCGGGACATCAGACCACACCCCATGGACCAAATTTGGCCCTCCTCCACCTGGTTTTGTAAATAACATTTTATTGGAAAACAGCCACATACATGTATTTCTATATGGTCTGTGGCGGCTTTCACATTACAACTCAAAAGTTGTATAGTTGCATCATAGACCTTCTGGCCCATGAAGCCTAAATTTCCTACTCTCTGGCCTTATATAGAAACGCTTTGCTGACCTCCGGGACTATGCAAAAGACAAGAACAACAGTAATAGGAAACATTTACTGCACACTTACTCTGTCCCATGTTCTCTGCTAAAAGGGTGGCCTGTGTTTTGCAAGTTTTTCAAAGTTAGTTTGTTTAGAGCAGAAAATTTGTCTGGCATGAAATAAGTCTTGATAACAATTCTTACATGTTACAGACATAGCTATATCCACTTTTTACAAAATAAGGAAACTGAGGTACAGAGAGATTTGGAGGTTGTCTCAGTTCACACATCGGTAGTAAAACCAAGCCATGTACCTACACTTTAATAAGCATTCTGATTTTATTCTGATTCTCAGTTGTCAGTGTATAGCAGAAATAGCATAAGTTTAATTATCAGACAAAGCAAGGTCTGAATGAAAGTTGCAATGTTTTATTGTTTTGTGACTTGGAAATGCTGAACCTCCCTGAAGCTCAGTTTTATCAGTGGTCATCAGGATCGTTAAAGCAATTCACCCAACCTCTTCACACTCAAATACCTAGTACCTAATGACTGCTCAATAATGTTTACTTCCTTCACCTTTACTGAATGAAATTTATTTTTGTACATTTTTATCTAAGCATTTTTTTTTCAAAGATTACAAAAATCTTTCCCAGTACCAAGCTCTTTCCTCTTTGCACTGACAGCCTAGTGATGGCTTCTCTAGTCCAAGAACTCTTAAAAGATTTTTAGGTTTTCTTTTTAGAGAGTAACATCTACTGTCTTCTTTTCTAGGCTAAGAAAAACACACCAAGAAAAAAAAATCAAATCATAGAATAGATAAAAACATTGATTTACCTTAAATGCTAACCTTTTGCCACCAGTTGCTTTGAACTGAAACTATGGACGCTCTCTCCTGCGTCTAAGAAAACTGGTCCCTCCCAAGCCACCTTAGCCTCCTCCCTCTTACCTGTCTTCCTCAGAGGCCCTGGTCCACTCTCTTAGTATTAATTGGAGGGCCTGGGATCACTGCTGCAGACTCACAGCCTGATTGGCTCAGCTCACTGTCAATCTCTACTCTGGTTCTGCCTTTTCTCAAGTTTACACTCCTGTTGCCTAGGAAATCTCAGTGACTGTGAAAGCTCAAGCTATTTGCACTGGGAGAAAAGCCAGCCGGGAAGTTTTGCTGGCAATGGTTTGGTTTCTAGAACAGCATCAAAACTTGTCTCCCATGTTTTGTAAGGTAGTATTCAGCACATTGTCTTCTTTCTTTTAGGCAGCACCTTCCTGTCCTTCTATTGTCCCCAGAAAGCTTACTGCTAGGGTGCCTCATTACCAGGTGAGACTTAAAACCACAACTCTTGGGAGCACACAGGAGTAATTATAGGTGATTGACGGTTCTCCCTCCTTCTCTGCATTTGCAGAGGATGTCATTTCTGCTGTTTTCATCCTTGGTTTCTTCTCTTCTTTTCTTTTTTTGTCTCTTTTTACTTCTGTTTTTCACATGTTCCCTAGCAGTTACTTTGCCAGATAAGAAGAAATCTAGTAGCTTATTTACAGGAAAATATCTACATTATGCTCTTTTTCATTGTGTATCTATGACATCCACCCTACGCTTGCCATTCCCACTCCTGCACGTCCTGCTCTCAGGAGCAGGCAGGTATAATTACTGCTGATTCAGACCTTACACCTCTCTCTTTCTCTCTCTCTCTCTCTCACACACACGCACACACACACACACACATCTCTGTATATAACATAATCCTGGCTGTGTGCAACCTCTTTGCAGTATAAGAACTCACAGAACTGAATAGATGCCAGGCACCCAGCTCTGCAGACTACCAGGCAAGTTCTTTCATGGATTTGACAAGGGTTTGGGTCCTTTCCTGTATCTGCAGGGAGTATATGTAGTAGCTATTTCATCCTTTTATCTGAATTGTCTGAAGAATTGTCCCAGAATCAAGCAATTAGAACTATGGTTCTTCCAGGGCAACCTCAGATCTCTAATGTTTTCTTTTCAGTGGTTTAACCCACAAGATATCATGCATTTGAAACTTTTAAGAAAAAACTTAATTCCTTCTGTGAATGCAAAAGCAAATATGAGGGCACAAGCATTTAAATATGAAGTATTTCTTGAAAGCCACCTACCAGAGAGCAAGTTTGGTGCAATAATTTAAGAAAAGATAAAAAAGAAACAGGAAAATGGGGACGACAGACAGCATGATGGAGCCACCGTGCAAGCCCTCAATAGTCTGCCTCCAGGCTGTGTCAAATAAAGTAAAAAGAACAAAATCTCTGGAGTACTTAAGCAATGCTTTTGCTTGTTTCTACTGCTAGCAACTGGTGTAATTCCAAGGGTTTTACCATGTGTAGAGATAGTATCTACCAGATCCAGTTCAAAAAACTGGATCTGGGTTTATGGTATTGGGTTTCTGACATGATTGATTATATTTTAAGGCATAAGTATTCTTTCCAGTGGTAAGGAAGACAATGATAGTCTATGGTGTAATGTGGTAAAAAGATTTGCAAAATATTACTACTGGATTCCTAATCAAATATTCATAAAAGGCAAATCTCTGGGTAATCATGATACCTTAAAATATTTTAGTCAAACTAATAAATGTGATGAGGATGACTGCTCTTAACTGTGGTAGACAAAGAAAAAGGATGAACTCAGGGCTTGAAATTCCAAGTTCAAGCTCCACATAAATGATCTGAAACCTTCTATGTCTTCCTGGAGGAGTGTACTTATCTCCCATTGTCATCAGCCTGAGGTTTCAGAAAATCAAATCCACAGTCTCATCCTGAGAGTGGTAGAATTACAGTGCAAATTGAATTCCCAACCAGGCAAAGTATCTTCTGCTAAACTGAGGGAATTGATTGGGAAGGAATGAGATTCTGAAAATTGGAATGAAACATGTAGGGTAGATCCTGATGAAGCTAAGGACACTTAGCCTCTAAATTCTCCTGCATCTTCTTTGCCAGTAAGAGAAACCCTGCTATTCATGTCTGGGAAGTTTCATCCTGATTTTTCAAAGGAAAGTATACTAGCACCTCTGAGGTATTTTAATTGGAAGACACTGCTGATTATCCTCAGAACCTACTTCCACCAAACTTCTTGGCTTATAGAACTATATCTAGACTCTAGTCCCAACAGGCTTGAAAGAGAGTTAAAATTGTGAACCAATGGGAGACATACTACATATCAAAAGTAATGCGTATTTTTTCAATTTATACAGACAGAAATCTGGTGAATACATGTGAGAATGTAAGTTAATAGTGTGAAATAATGGTAGAAGGAACATAAAGTTGACTCGAGATGAATTTATTGATACAGGCCCACAAAGCACAAATTCTCAATATAGAGTTGCAGCTCAAGGGGTTATATAGAGCTCTGTTTGTTTGTTTGTTTGTTTGAGTTAAAGATGAAACAAAGGGTGGCCTACACTAAATGAAGCTGAAATACCAGAATTGCCTTGGGACACTGAAGAGGAAGGTATCTAAATGCTTGGGGAGATTGAAAGGTTGGACAGGATTTATCATGCAAGACGTGATTACCAAGTGAAGTTGAGTTGCTACTACACATAGATGTAAAGAGTAAGCCTGAAAAGGAACAAAATCATGTCATTTGCAGGGACAGGGATGGAGCTGGAAGCCATCCTCAGCAAACTAATGCAGGAACAGAAAACCAAATATTGCATGTTCTCACTTATAAATAGGAGCTGAATAATGAGAACACATGAACACACGGAGGGGAACAACACACACTGGGGCCTGTCAGAGGGTGTGGGGAGAGGAGAGAGAGGATCAGGAAGAATAGCTAGTGGATGCTCAGCTCAATACCTAGGTGGTGGAAGGATCTGTGCAGCAAACCACCATGGCACACATTTACCTGTGTAACAAAACTGCACATATACCCCAGAACATAAAATAAAAGTTGGAAAAAAAAGTAGCGAACACTATGTTTTCATTTTCTTTGTAGCACTTGTCACAACTGCAATCATTTCTTTGGTTTACTGTTATAGGTCATTGAAAAGAAGAGTAAGCCTGGAATAAAGGAACTCTGTTAGCACCTCACTAAGCAAGCCCATGCCCTTTTATTAAAGTCAACAAAAAATCTACAATAACCCAATTCAGTAAGGAAAACTAATAACCCCAACTCTTCAAGAATGAATATTTGGGTCCCCTTCCCAGTCAAGCAAAAAATCAATAGCGTTACTCACTGAGGGCAAAGGGCATATGAAATACAAATGCTAGCTATCACCATATGATCAGTTGCAAAAGGATTGTAAATGTTATGAGTATTTACCTTGTATTTTGTTATGAATTTGTGTGTGTAGAATACTATTGTATTCTTCTCAATCTCCTTAAAATCTAATATATTACTTCACAGTATTTATGTTACAGAACATCGAGAATAAGAGTGAACATCACCCAAGGACCTCCACTCTGGGGAAGAGTTAGTATATTCCCAGTATGCTATAGAAGAGTTGTATAAAACTGTGCTTTTAATGTCAACTTGACATATGCCATTGTACCTAGTTATTAAATCAAATCCTAATCTATGTGTTGCTCTGATATTATTTTTAGATGTGATTAATATCTGCAATCAGTTTATTTGAAGATATTCTGCCTTAAGACTGGAATATCAGTTCCCACCTAAGAGTTTCCAGCCTGCTGGCCTGCTCTACAGATTTCAGATAGCCAACTCTTACAATTCCAAAATCATTTATACCAATTCCTTGAAAAAATAAAGGTATCCTACTGCTCTGTTTTAATGAGGAAACCTGACTGATAGACTTTGCAAAGGAATTGGCTCCATCTTCAGCAAAAACTATGGAGTGGTTCCAGCCCAAGAGAATCCAAACAGAAAAAAACAAAGAAACAGTGGACTTAGTGGTGAAAGGCAATTGATAGGCTATGGGTAGATTCATTGGAGATACAAGTTAAACTGTAGGGTGATTAACTTGCCAGAGGAAACTGGGAAAAGAGACAGCTGGGAGGAGCCCTTCTTAGGTCCAAAAAAATCTCAAACATTGTCTTTAAAAACTATCTTTTTAAAGGAATCTGAATTTGATAGCATCAACCTGTTTTATACTAGATCATTGATAAAAAACAGCATGGCAATCAGCCGATGATTACTAGAGCTAAATCCAGGGATGGTCAGATAAAAGAAAATCACAGTCAAGCCACAACATTCTGTCCCTGCCCTCCAAAAACTCATGTCCTTATCACATACAAATACATTCATTCCACCCCTCTAATTCCAAAGTCTTAACAGGTTTAAGCATCAACTCAATAGTCCAAAATCCAGAGTCTCATCTCTTGCACAACAGCAAGACTCTATGCAATGCCACTGAATTGTGCACTTTTCAATAGTTGAAGTAGTAAATTCTATGAAATCCATATTTCATCATGATTTAAACAACACTACAACACTGGTTAGACTTCAAAATTTATTTGTACTTGTTTTTGTCTTTAAACTGGGGAGATAGAGATGATAGA